>NW_024429195.1:46464918-46812418 GCF_017639785.1 Mesocricetus auratus | reverse complement strand
AAAATATCTAATCCAAGAGCAATGGAGTGTATCTACGGTAGCTAAAAGATGCTATCTATATATCAATCTATCTATCTAACAATCTATTTATCATGCATTTTACCTACCTACATATCATCTACCTATCTATCATCTATCTCTAATCTATTTTCTATCTATCTACCTCTTTCTCCCTCTCCTATCAAAAGAACTCAGAAACTTAGGAAAGAGTTAGGGGAATAAACAGAGCATAGGAAGCTTCTGGTAACTGCTAGGTGCTATTACAGTGAACACTAAACATATCCCATACCTGACCAGTGAGCAAAGTATCTCAAAAAAGACTGTTTACCTAGAAGCAGAAGAAAGACATGTGACTGTCCATTCAGTACCTAATGAAAACTGAAGGTCTACTAATTTCTGTCTAACCTCATGCAGACACAGTGTTCAGAAAGATTGACAACCTTCATCCATGAGTCAGTCCAGTATCTAGACCTTGTTTTCCATGAAACAGACAAAAAAGGCTCTTGGAAGAACAGCAGCCCCAATGTATGATGAAACCGAAACATCCTGTAGTGTCAGAATTTAAGAAAATCTTCCTGACAAATATAATACTTACGATAGAGGAATGTGAAAGAGAGGTAGGTGATGACCAAAGTTGGGTGGAGGAGGGACATATATGATCAGATTACATTGTAGGGAATTCTAATCTGTCAGTGTGGCAAAGGCCAAACATTGTTGTGCAGCTCTAAAGAAACGTGTGACACTGGTATTTGAAATAAAATCAGGGTAAGCCTCTGGATAATAATTCATCAAGACCCAGCAAAACTTAAGTAAGACTCTGCGAACCAGCACACTGCATTCTGGGAACTCATCCTTATGGCATAGCTGGTTTGATCCAGATGCACTGGCTGCTCTTCCAGAGGACCATGGTTTAATTCCCAGTACCTGCACATGGCAGCTTACAACCGTCTATAACTCCGGTTTCAGGAGATTTAATGCCTCTCTGGCATACACAGGCGCTACATGCATGTGGTACACATACATCCATGCAGGCAAAACACTCATAAACATACAACAAAAAATAAGGAAAATCATAAAAATATCCTTATAAAACGAGGAGCTTCAAACACAGATGCATAGCGGGGGAGACAAGGTGAAAATGTGGGGTGGGACGACAGGTGTTCCCAAGACAAGGAGAGAAGGCCCAGAAGAAATAAAACCCGCAGACATGAGTCCGTTGCAGTCAGACCACTGACAAAGCGTTTCTCTGCTTTTTGAGGCATCCAGTTTGTGGGATTTGTTATGGCAGAACTAAAAAAGGAATGAAACTGCTAAATTTGAAAACCAAGTTGCAGAAAAAGATTATAAACTGCACTCCCTGTAAGAAAGATAAACATGCAAGAAAAATTTCCATTTCTTACTTCTCTCTTTAATTCTATGCCTATTAATCAGAGTTGTTTTTTGTATAGATATACAACCTCCTCCTAAGCATGAGAAAATTGCACAAATCCATAATAAAGGACATTTTATTAAATGAATAACCAATGTTTCTCAAAAGGTCTCTGTTCTATAAAAGACGGGGGAAATGGAGATAATGAGAGAAACTAAGGGAAATAGCTGATAAATGTATTCCCAGATTGGGATCAGGGACAGGAGTGGAAAACAAGTGACAATTTTCTTGCTAAGGTTTGTAGTTTAACTAAAAAATACAACAAGATCACATTTGGGGTTATGAAAACCTGAAATGCTCACATTGAAATAAGTCAAGTAGGTGAATTAAAACTATGAACTGATTTTGCAAATATTCCCCTGTCTAAAAATTGTTTCAAATGTTCAAATAAGAAACCATTAAGTGTACATATTAAGTATTAAATTGGTCTCTGTGAACAAGGTAATAGTCCATATTTCACATAAATTAGGAAACTTGTGGAAACAGGAATGAAGGCATTTGTGATATACTCTGTTGTGTGAGGAGACTATGAATGTTAGAAGGGCTTAATGCATATTATAGTTATACTTTTTATAATAGAAGATATGTATGTCTGATAAATATTACATCTAATTAAGGTATACTACATTTTAATACTCATTCATTATGAAGTTTTCAGCATAATCAAGCTAATTGACATGTTCATCACAACACACAGTTCCAATATATTTATGCCAAGAACTCACGTATGTTCCATCATTTACCAAATATCAAATATACAACATAGTACTATTAATTCTAATCACCGTGTTCTACAGGAGGGTTCCAGTCATGTTTATCCTGCATAATCAATCTTTTGTAACCTTTCTAATAATTCTTCATTTCACAGTTCCCATTATCTGTACATTTCTCCTCATTGCTATCATGAGTTCAACTTCCAAATATTTTACTATATCTGTGCATGTGTGTATGTGTATGTGTATTCTTGATCCTCTTTGTGTGTGTTGGGGAAGGGATGCAGCCTGGCACATATATGGCGATCAAAGAACAACGTGGTCTCCATGTAGGCCTGGGGATCGAACTCAGTGCAGGCTTGCCTGCAAGCACCTTTACCAGCTGAACCATCTTGTTGACTATTAGTTCAACTATTTTGTATCTCATATCAAAGTGGATGTTATGCTTTCATTTCTGTTGCCATGATAAAACATTCTGACTAAAAACCTTATAGGGGGATACACAGGTTATTTTAGTTTATACTTATTATTCCCAGTCAATCACTGATGCGAAGTCATGGCATGAAATGAAGCAGGAACCTAAGACAGAAACCATAGAGGCTTGGTCACTGACTCAGGCTTAGTTTTCTTATACAGCACTGACACCTGCCTATGGGTGGTATCTCTCACAATAGACTGGACCTAAGGATGCTAACACCCTCAGTGGCCTGGACCTAAGGACGCTTACAACCTCAGTGGCCTGGAACTAAGGATGATAACGCCCTCAGTGAGCTGGAACTAAGCTAACATCAACAGTGGGCTGACCTTTCCTAAATCAATTACAGATCAAGACAATTCACCACAAACATGCTCAGAGACCATTCTGATCTAGGTAATCTCCCAGCTGAAACTTTCATCTCAGTTGACTCTCATCTGTGACAAACTGACAAAGCTAAGAACAGGACATTGAAGTTGCTGGAATATCTGTGCTGTTGCATTTGGCTCATTTCATGTAGTGAAACTACCCCAAGGTATATCCATGTTATCATAAATGACAAAATTTCTAAGGCAATGAAGCTCATACCTAAAGAACTCTGAGTATTCAGTTTAGAACAATGATAACATAAGTTTCAAAAGCTGTAGGAACAGTGCACAATTTTGCAGAAACTGGAAATGTGTGATTTTGTCCTTTAACCGTTGTTTCCAGGCACCGATATGTTAATATGTATCTTGTCAAAAAGACAGGTAAAGGAGGGGTGAACATGTTGTCCCTTTGAGTTCATAAGTGAGAGGAGCCATTGATATTCATCCCATGCTCGTTTGTGTTTTAGTCGTTATTTTCTGATTTCTGCCTTTTCAGGCTCTCCCCAGAAAGGGAAGTTCTTCTGTCTAAGCCTCAATGGGCACTAAAAACTGCGATAAGATTTACTGCATCTGAGAGTGTATTGAATGAGGCTGTGCCACACATTCAGAACATAATTAGTGCCAAGACCAAGTTATGCCTGCACATTTACATCCATTTGAACTACTATAGTGCAATACTGCCTCCAATAATCAAGTTGAACTTGAAATCAGTGACCTAATTTCATAGAGCAGAATGCCACCGCAGCAACTGCTACCAGGGAAACTTCAGTTGATTTCCTGAATGTTGATGATGGCAAATGTTATCGCTGCAATCAGAGGTGTCTTTGGGACATTTTTCTGAATCTATTCCCTCTCCATCTTGTTGTGTAAACTCAACAAAGACAGAATTCACCACAGATTTGAGGAGGCTGTAGAAAACTGAAGTTTATGTACTGAGCCAATGTTGGGAAATTTCACAAAATGCAAGTTTGAGTTCCTTTGGAATAGCTAACAGTGTTTAAAATGGTCTTCGAAATTCTAAAAACAGAGTTATTCTTAGCCAATACAACTTATATTTATTTTTAAATGTGTATAAGCTATCTATGATACATTAGTAAAAATACCACAGGCAACAACAGCAGAAAGGATTTTTAAAAAATCATTGTCTCATTCTGAGGAATTAAGTGTTAGATTTTAGTGAATGTTATTCAAGATTTTCTTAAAATGTATTACTTAAATCAGAGGTAGACACCCACAACTAAACACTGAACTGAACTCCTGAAACCCAGTGACAGAGAGGGAGTAGTGATGAGCAAAGGGGTCAAGATTGGGCTGGTGAAACCCAAAGAAACAGCTGACCTGAACAAAGGGGAGATCTTGGACCCCAGACGGATGGCTGAGAGGCCAGCATGGGACTGATCCAGACCCCCTGAATGTGGGTGTCAGTGAGGAGACCTAGGAAGTTTATGGGAATTTGGGTAGTAGATCATTATTTATCCCTGGCACACAAATAGATTTTGGGTGTCCATCCTACAATAAGGGATGCTCTCCCAATCTGGACACTTGGGGAAACGGAGGGTCTGGCCCTCCTCAGAATGAAATGACAGACTCTAGAGATCCCCCATGGAGGACCTAACCCTCCCTGGGGAAGGGATTGGGGATTGGGTGGGGCCTGGGGGGGATGGAGGAAGTGGGCATGGAGGGGAAAGAGAGGGAACTGGGACTGACATGGGAAGCAAGCTTGTTTCTAATTTAAATATATAACAAAAAGTGTTACAAAACAAAAAAATCATGAAGTGTGGCCCACTTTGGGATCTCCGGGCCTGGGGACTGCATCCAGATCA
Organism: Mesocricetus auratus; assembly: GCF_017639785.1. NCBI lineage: Eukaryota > Metazoa > Chordata > Mammalia > Rodentia > Cricetidae > Mesocricetus > Mesocricetus auratus. Next base: position 46,807,610 of record NW_024429195.1, on the reverse strand, counting down.
ACTAGCCCCTGTGGAATAAGCAACCAAGAGTCTGCAGACATCCTGGTGCTAGTCCCACCCCCACCCACCAGTAGAGGGAGTGCCTCACACCCTCAGACCTGTCAGCATGAGACCCATCAGAGTTTTGGACCTGCTTGCACACAACAGGAGACTACCTTGGACCCGTACACACAAGAGAGAGAGACCCCACCTGTACCCACTGGGAGAAGGGATGGGAAGATGACAATATAAGAACACATTCAACACAGAAAAAACAATATGACATCACCAGAGTCTAGGAACACTACACTAGCAAGAACTGAATGCCCCAATACAAATGAAGCAGAAGAGAATGACCTTAAAAACAATTTCATGAAGATGATAGAGACCCTAAAAGAGTAAATGGGAAAATCCTTTAAATGTAACAAAGAAACAAAAGAACTAACATGAGTTATTACCCAATTGGGTTTAACAGACATCTATAGAACATTCCATCAAAACACAAAAGAATATACATTCTTCTCGGTGCCACATGGAACCTAGTCTAAAATTGACCACATACTTGGCAACATAGCAAACCTCAACAGGTACAAAAAACTTGGAATAACTCCAAGTATCTTATCAGCCCGCCATGTGTTAAAGCTAGAATTCAACAACACAGGTTGCAGAAAACCTACAAACTCATAGAAATTGAACAATCTGCAATTGTACCATACCTGGGTCAAGAAAGAAATTAAAGACTTCCTAGAATTGAAGGAAATGAAGACACAACATACCCAAACTTATGGGACATTTTGAAACAGAGAACAGCCACACTAAAGAATTAACAGCACAACTGAAAGATCTAGAACAAAAAGAAGCAAACTCAACATGAAGTACATGCCAAGAAATAAATTGAGGGCTGAAATCAATAAGGTAGAAACAAAGAAAATAATAGAAAGACTCAATGTAACATAGAGTTGGTTCATGGAGAAAATCAAGAAGATAGACAAGCCTTTTACCAAAGCAGCCAAAATGCATAGAGAGAGCATGCTAATTAAGGAAAGCAAAAATGAAAAGTGTGCCATAACAACCGACACTGAGGAAATGCAGAGAATCTTCAGGTCATACTTTGCAAACCGGAATTTCACAAAATTTAAAAATTAAAAGGAAATGCATAACTATCTGGATAGTTATAACTTACCAAAATTAAATCAAGAACAGATAAACAATTTAAACATACCTGTAACTGCTAATGAAAACGAAGCAGTCATCACAGGTCTCCTAACCAAAAAAAAAATCTTAGGGCCAGATGGATTCAGTACAGAATTCTACCAAAAATTCAAAGAAGAGCTAATACCAATACTCTTCAAATTGTTCCACATACTAGAAGAAGAAAGTTCATTGCCAAACTCTTTTTACGTGGCTACAATTACCTTGGTACCCAATCCACACAAGACACAGCTAAGAGAGAGAACTACAGACCAATATCCCTCATGAACATTGATGTAAAAATATTCAATAAAGTACTAGTAAATCAAATCCAAGAACACATCAGAGAAATCTTCCACCATGAACAAGTAGACTTCATCCCTGGGATGCAGGGATGGTTTACCATATGAAAATCGATCAATGTAATCTACCATATAAACAAACTACAAAAGAAAAACCACATGATCATCTCACTAGAAGCTGAAAAAGCCTTTGACAAAATCCAACAACCCTTTGTGATAAATGTCTTGGAGTGATCAGAGTTAGCAGGAAAATACCTAGACAAAACAGGAGCAATATACAGTAAACCAACAGCCAACTTCTAACTAAATGGAGAGAAACTAAACAGAATTCCTTTAAAATCGGGAAGATGACAAGGCTGTACACTCTCTCCATATCTTTCATATTGTGCTTGAATTTCTATCTAGCGCAATAAGACAACAAAAGGAGGTCAAGCTGATACATATTGAAAAGTAAGAGGTGAAACTTTCACTATTTGCAGATGATATGATAGTTTACATAAGTGACCCAACAAACTCTTTTTTTTATATATTTTATTTTCCAGTTTAAATTTAGATAAGAAACGAGGTTGCTTCAAAAGTCAGTTCCAGGTCCCTCTCCCATTCCCTCCCCTCCTCCCGTACCGTCCCCCAACCCCCCCCCCGTTATCCCCTCATTCCCCCAGGGAGGGTGAGGCCCTCCATGGGGGTGTCCATAGTCTGTCATTTCATATAGGGCAGGGCCTAGACCCTTCCCAAAGAGTTCAGGGTGAGAGTGCACCTCACATTGTTCTATGGGATTCCAAAGTCCGTGTGTATACTTGGGATGGGTACTGATCTGCTGCCCAAGGCTCAATAGATTACCTAGGCCTCTTCACTGACACCCCCATTCAGGGGGTCTTGATCAGTCCCATGCTGGATTCCCAGGCTGATGCCTGGGATTCAAGAGTTAACCTTTGTCTGGTCAGCTGTTTCTGGGGGGTTAAACCAGCCCAGTCTTAATCCCTTTGATCATCAGTCCTCCCTCTCTGTTACTGGCTTTCTTGAGTTCAGCTCAGTACTTAACCATGGGAGTCTGCCTGTTCTTCCATCAGCCACTAAATGAAGTTTCTGTTTCCCAGACTCTCTGGCCATAGGATTGTAGGCTGGCACTCCCCAGATCTATGTCTAAAATCCATATATGAGAGAGTACATGCCATGTTTCTCTTTTTGTGACTGGGTTACCTCACTCAGGATGGTTTCTTCTAGTGTCATCCATTTGCCTGCGAATCTCATGATTCCGTTATTTTTTTCTGCTGAATAGTACTCCATTGTGTAGATGTACCACATTTTCTCTATCCACTCTTCCGGTGAGGGACATCTAGGTTGCTTCCAAGTTCTGGCTATTACAAATAAAGCTGCTATGAACATAGTGGAACAGACATCTTTGTTGTATGAATGGGCATCTTTTGGATATATGCCTAAGAGTGGAGTTGCTGGGTGACCCAACAAACTCTTACCAGGAAACACCTACAGCTTGAAAACACTTCCAGAAAGGGGCAGAACACAAGATTAGCTCGAAAAAACCAGTAGCCCTACTATACACAGATGACAAATTGCCTGAGAAAGAAATCAGAGAAACATCACCATTTACAATAGCCACAAACAAAATAAAATATCTTTGTGTAATGCTAACCAAACAAGTGAAAGACCTGTAAAGCAAGATCTTTGAATCTTTAAAGAAAGAAATTAAAGAAGATACCAGAAAATGGAAAGAATTCCCATGCTCTTGGATAGATGTAGGAGTGAACCCCACAAAGCTATCCGCCCAACAGGGCAGGGTCAAGGTAGAGATAAAAGGAAGTGAAAGGAAAAGGGGCTTCCCTCTTAGCCTGGAAGCCAGCCACGCCTCTAACTCCTGGTTTGTACGACTCTCTCTCTCTCTGGTAAATAAATATATTGTTTTCCCTATATAGCTTCGAGTATCGTTATAGATCGGTAGGATCAACACAGTAAAAATGTCAATCTTGCCAAAAGCAATCTACAAATTCAATACAATCCCCATCAAAATACTGGCATAATTCTTCACAGATTTTAGAAGAAGAATAATCAACTTTATATGGAAAAACAAAAGATGCAGGATATCCTAAACAATCATATAAAATAACAGAACTTCTGAAGGCATCATCATCCCTGACTTCAAGCTCTATTATAGAGCTATAGTCCTGAAAACAGCTTGGTATTAGCACAAAAATAGACAGGTAGACCAATGGAATAGAATTGAAAACCCAGATATTAACCCATTCATCTACAAACACCTGATTTTTGACAAAGAAGCTAAAATTATACAATGGAAAAAAGATAGCATCTTCAACAAATGGTGCTGGCATAGCTGGATGCTGACATGCAGAAGACAAGAGACAGATCCATATCTATCACCATGCACAAAACCTAAGTCCAAATGGATCAAAGACCACAACATAAATCCAGCCACACTGAATCTCTTAGAAGAGAATGTGGGTGGTACCTTTGAATGAATTGGCACAGGATAATACTTCTGAACATAATGCCAGTAGCACAGACATTGAGATCAACAATTAATAAACGGGACCTCCTTAAACTGAGAATCTTCTGTAAAGCAAAGGACACATATAACAAGAGAAAAAAGGCAGCCCACAGAATTGGAAAAGATTTTCACCAATCCCACATCTGACAGAGGGCTGATCTCCAGAATTTACAAATAATTCAAGAAGCTAGTCACCAAAACACCAAACAATCCAATTAAAAAGTGTGGGACAGAACTAAATAGAGAATTCTCAATAGAGGAGTCTAAAATAGCTGAGAGACACTTAAGAAAGTGCTCAACATCGTTAGCCATCAGGGAAATGAAAATCAAAACAACTCTGGGATACCATCTTACTGCCATCAGAATGGCTAAAATCAAAAACACCAATGACAGTTTATGCTGGAGAGGATGTGGAGAAATGGAGTGCCAACACCAGTACTTTGGAAAACAGTATGGAGGTTCCCCCGAAAAATGGCAATCAGTCTACCACAAGATTCATCAATTACACTGTTAGGCATATACCCAAAAGATGTGCATTCATACAACAAGGACACCTGTTGAACTATGTTTATATCAGCATTATTTGTAATAGCAAGAACCTGGAATTAACCTAGCTGTGCCTCAACTCAAGAATAGATAGAGAAAATGTGGTACATTTACTCAAGTTAGTAATACTCAGTGGAAAAAAATGATTGAATCTTGAAATTAGTAGGCAAATGAATGGAACTAGAATAAACCATCCTGAATGAGGTAACCCAGTCACAGAAAGAAACACGTGGTACATACTCACTCATATATGGATTTTAGATATACAGCAAAGGATTACCAGCCTACAATCCACACTGTGAGAAAATCTAGGAAACAAGGAGGACCCTAAAAATGTCTGCATGGTCCCCAGTGAAGGGGAAAGGGACAAGATCTCCTGAGCATATTGGGAGTGTCAGGAAGGGAAGACAGAGTCTGGAGAAAGAGAAGGGGAGGAGGGAAGAGGAGGACAAGAGGAATCATGAAGGTTGAGTTGGGGGAAGAATAGAGGAGAGCAAGAAAAGAGATACCATAATAGAGGGAGCAATTACAGGTTTAAAGAGAAGTCTTACACTAGGGAATTGTCCAGAGATCTACTTTGATGACACCAGCTAACTATCTAAGCAATAGTGGAAAGGTTATGTTAAATGCCCTTGCCTGATAATGAGATTGATGACTACCTTATATGCCATCTGATAACCTTCATCCCATAACTGATGGAAGCAGAAGCAGACACACACAGAGCTGAATTCCTGGAATCCAAGTTCCAGAGAGTGAGGAGTGATGAGCAAAGGGGTCAAGACCAAGTTGGAGAAACCCACAGAAACAGCTGGCCTGAACAACGGGGAGCTCATGGACCACAGACTGATATCTGGGAAACCAGCATAGGACAGGCCCAGATCCCCTGATCATAGTTGTCAGTTAGGAGGCCTAGGCAATCTATTGGGCCTCTGGCAGTCGATCAATATTTATCCCAACAATAAAAATTGACTTTGGGAGCCCATTCCACATAAAGGGATACTCTCTCAGACTAGACACATGGGGAAGTGCCTAAGCCCTGCTCCAAATGATGTGACAGATTTGAAAATCCCCCATGGAAGGCATCACCCTCTTGGTGGAGGAGAAAGGGGACAGGATACTGAGTTGGTAGGGGGCAGGGAAGGAGGGGAGGGAGAGAGTTCTGGGATTGACATGTAAAACAAGCTTGTTTCTAATTTACATTTAAAAATCTGGAAGAAAAAATATACTTAAACAAACAAGAAAATTAAACAAAAGAAAAACCCTTTAAAAATCATGAAGTATATTACTGGCATATGTTGTTCTGATATAAGCCTTATTATGATAAACACATTTCAAGTGAATTTCCTGAGGTTCACTTATTTGTCTTTCTGTGTGTTTATTACATGTCAGCATAAACTCCTCCGGTTGTAAGGAAAAGCTTTCTAGGAACAAACACTTCCAAATTACCTTTGCTTGATGTTACCACTTGTGCAAAAACGGAGTCAATATTTCATAGGTCATATAGGTCACTGACATTTTGAAAATGCAATGTTTTTTTGCTGCTTTTATTAGTGTTCAATACAGAAAAATAATTAGTTTTTTTAGGAGAATAAAAACTTTCTTTTAATTTTTTCTTTTTTCTTTTAATTTTAAATAGCTTGTTTTACATGTCAATCCCAGTTCCCTCTCCCTCCCCTCCTCCTGCACTCCCCTTCCCCCCCACCCTCCCACCCTATTGCCAAATCCTTCCACATAGGGGATATCAGAGTCTGTCATTTTACTCTGGGTAGGGTCCAGGCACTCCCCTAAGAGTCCAGGCTGAGAGAGCATCCCACTTTGTGCTATAGGCACACGAAGACTGTTTGTATACCAGGGATAGACACTGATCCACAGCTCAGGGCCCCATAGGTTGCTCAGGCCTTCTCGCTGACACTCACATTCGGGGGGTCCAGATCAGTCCCATGCTGGCCTCCCCACTGTCAGTCTGGGGTTCAAGAGCTCTCCCCTGTTCAGATCAGCTGTCTCTGCTGGTTTTGCCAGCCCATTCTTTGCCAATTTGCTCATCACTTCTCTCTCTCTGTCACTGGGTTCCTTGGGTTCAGTTCAGTGATTAATTGTGTGTTTGCCTCTGCTTCCATCAGTTACAGGATGAAGGCTCCTGGATGGTTATAGACATCTAGTTCATTATCAGGAATGGGCATTCAAGGTGGTCTCTCCACTATTGCTTAGCTTGCCAATTGGTGTTATCCCTTTAGATCACTTGAGGTCACTCTGGTGCCTGATCTGTATTCGATCCTATGATTCCCTCTTCCCCCTATTCTACCCCCACCCCCTCAACTTCCTGTTCCCCCATGACCAACCCATTTCTGTAGCAAAGGTTTTTTCATTAATTTTATCTTTTTCGGTTTCTTTGTTTTGACATTTATAATTTAGGGTTTTTTGAGAGACAGATAAAGAACATCTCAGTGTGTAAGGAGTTGGGGAGAATTTGAGGTGAGTTGAGCGAGGGGAAAACTATGATGAAACTATATCTTATGAAAGATTTCCAATAAAACCACTAAAAATAAAATAACTCAATTGCACTGGTCAATGGTTCGGCATTGAAGAAATATACACCTACATGAATAGCTATTCATGCAATTAATAGTGTTTCATTTCAGTTGGAAAACTTCATGTTTGATATTTGTCAATGAGTACCAAGTTAGTCTGTATTCATTAATGCTCGGTGTATTATAAATCTACATTTGTCAATATGTTTTTGCTGTCAGTTAGCATCAAAGAGTTTCAATCACTTTGACTTCACATAAAAAAGTAGACAAGTAGACATGGAGAATACTCTTGGCATATATTAAAATTCTACTCACAATGAATACTTGAATTTAAAAATGAAATGATCATGCAGAATGGATAGTGGAAGTCTCTGCTCCTTGCGTTTTACATCATCATATATACAATGGTTTATTTTAAATTACTTCATAAGAATAAGGAGATACAATTGCACAGATTTTAGTAGTGTCTACTGTGTCCTGCACAAAGTGTATCTGTTTTGCCTCCTGCCATAACTTACCTCCCAGAGTTGTATACCAGATCCATGATATGTATGGTCCAATCTTCTTGACTTGCTTTCCAGGTTGACCACAAAACATCTTCAACCATAAGCTGGAGATCAAATCTACATTCCTAACTTAGTAATCTGTAGTGAAGTACTAGATTCTACTAAATGAATCCACTAGAATTCCTAAACATCATTCACAGTGTGTCTAGCATGAAGCTAATAATTTTTTAACTTATTACATTCATTGGAAATTGGAAAATAGATATGTTATATATTATAAATTGCTCTGATACATTTTCATATGTTTCATCTAGGTACAATATTATTTCAATATGTTATGCCATATTGAGTGGAAAAAGGGAAGCATTCCCATTTGAAAATATGTAGGCTGTTGAGGTGTTTTATTTAAACAAACACAGAAGGCAACCATGTTCAAGTGAGAGTGGAAAGCTTGTCTTCTGTTGTTTGACTCAGGAAAAGTGAAGATTCAAGGACATTATGGCACCTCAGGGCACAAAGTTGGAAAGAAAAATCTAAGCCTTAAGTGGGAATTTTTGTCAGCATAAAAATAATAACTGAAGACAGGACATTATGTTATGCCTCAGGGAATGATGTAGAGGTTCAACCTTACAAAAAAAGACCAAAATTTTTGAATAAGTAAGAGAAGGTATAATATTTCTATTAACACTAGAAGTATGTGGCTAGTGACAGAAAATAGTCAAGATTGTGAGATGTATAATGGCTAACGAAGATGAGCAATTCAGGCAGAAAGAAATGTCAGTTTTATCAAACAATAATATAAAGGTTGAAAGCACAGAGGCATGAACTCTGTCTACTGCTGGAAAAACTTCATCTCAGTGAAGTATAGGCTATGTTCCATTCTGAGAAGAATAAGGTCTCAGCAGAAATCAAACATTTTTGGGACATGCATCTTTGTGTAAAATACCCAATGGGTTCTCTTGTGTCCAGTTAGAATACATTTAACACAGTGACAAAATTTAAAACTTTACTAAGTCATCATTTTTTACCTAGTTGTTAACAACTGTTAATTTTATCTTGCTCATTAAAAATCAGTAAATAACAGGTCCAAATGTGACAACTGTACACATTTTGTAGAGTTTGTTCTTTCTTATAGCTCCCGTAAATATTGTTACAATTGTGTAAACAACATTTATTCTCCCTTCCTTTTAAGATTGTAAAGTCTAGAAATCCAAGACCAGTTTCCTGTGGCTGATATCAAGGAACTGGTAAGGCTACACTTGATTAGGGGTCTAGTAGAAAGCTTGCTCCCAGCCAATCCTGCTTCTGCTGGCCGTTCACCTTCCATGCCTGCTGTCCAAAGGATTCCTCCATAGTCACAGTGCTTTCCTCATTTTCATTCCTGTCAGACAGAAGATACTTGTCGTTCTCTGATGGAGACAAGTGTGTGAACACATCCCAACCATCAAGGATAATGTCCTCCTCTCAGGAACTTCAGGTCAGTCATTTGTGTAGACTTTCTTTAAACAAGGGCATTTCACAGGTTTCAGGGCTCAGGATCAGACATGTTTGGAGAAGGGGAATCCCCAGCCTCAGAGAGAGAGGACAGAGAGCATTCCTACTGTAGCTGTTATATTGATGGAAACACAGAGAGTCCTCTGCTAATATAGCCCTATTATGATGTTTTCCATGACACCTAAGAGAATTCCTACTTAGCTCTCCGTGGGGCACAATGTAAAGACCTGGACACATCAAATTAAAAAAATGTCAGATTTTTTAAGCAAACAATTTGATGACATGGAGTTGGTTTCTGTGTCTAAAGTAATGGAAAATTGTGAATAGAATGAAAATATTTTGAAAAATTTTTATTTGGTTCTTACCTAATAAATAATAGGTTAAATTTTTAGGTGCTATTATCTTTGTACAATCTTAATGAACAATTTAAGTTGTTGTGCCAACATCATTGAATATGCTCATAAAATACTCCATAGAGTATCTTTTAGAAGTCCAAACTCTGAATTTAAGTAAATGAAGGAAGAAAAATTGAAAGCCTTGGTACTCCTCCAGCTTCATTTTATAGAAGGAAAAAGCCAGAAATAACATTTGTTCCATCCTTATATCACAGAAAATGCTGAACTACTAAATAACATACTTCCTTGGTTCCATTAGATTAATTAATTTTCAGGCAAAAAGTAAACAAATGTGCAAGAATAAATACTTTCAAGTTTGAGGAAAAAACAAAATGGAAGTTAACTGTCTATCTAGAAAAAATACTACTAAATTTTATACACACTAGTAAGAATATACAACAAAGTGTGTGTATATGTGTGTGTGAGTGAGTGAGTGTGTGTGTGTGTGTGCTTGTGTGTTATGCTTCACAAAGAATGAGTGAGAACCTATGTAATTGCAAAGGATTTTGGATCACAGATTTCCATGGTTTTACAGCCACTTGAAGGCATTTATTTTTCTCGTCATAAATTCTGCCAAGTTACCACAGGAAAGACTGGCCAGCTTTTGAGACAGCTATATAAGGAGCCAATTGAAAGTGAGGAAAAATCAGAAACTGTCAAAATCACCCTAAAATCCACTTAACTTACTTCCTCAGTAGAGCAAAAAGATTTGCTTTGTCTAGAATGCTCAGGGGAAAACGTAGTTGAGGGTCTGCAGAGGAACACAGTTCTCCTGGAGGAAGAGCAAGTACATTAGAGGCAACACTGAGAATTCAGAGGGAGAGTGCCATGTCAGTGCCATGTCTGGGAGCTGAGATTCAGGGTGTTTCTCCTCATCCAGGGAGATGCATTCCTGGTCTTCACCACCAGCCCAACAAATAATATGCAAAAGTAGCAATATAATTGGAGAATAGCAATAGAAAACCTAAACTGTACTAGAGCAAAAGTAAAGAAATTACCAGGCATTGAATATAGTGAAGAACTGAGGAGAGCCATCTCCATCAACCTAGTTCTCATCTGAAGCTAAGGTATTTCTAAAGAAATATGAAGTCTGTGTAAACTGAGAACAACTGTAGCATAATGAGATTCAAGCTCAGTTACCACTTTCACTTATGAATGCAAATGCCAAAACAAAAAGCCAAAGTTTTAGGAAAAGTTGAATAATCTTTAATCAAAAAAGTGGTAACACTGTGCATATATGGTTGGACCAGTCTTTACTGTAGCTTGTTGGCACTGCAACTGGGTTAATATTGGTGGATATTAAAAAAATAGTATGATATATGACATATTGTTGTTAGCATATTTTTCTCTTCAACAAAACTCATAAATGGAATTAGAAGACAAGCTATAGTTTGGAATTACAAAATTGCTTATCTCTTATTGATGAGGAGTCTTCCTGCCCTGGAAGATTTGAAGACAGTTCAGAATTTATGACAAGAAACCAATTGCCAAATGTTTGCTTAAAAATATATTTGTAGAGACACTTCATCTAATAATAGAGAAGGTACATTTCACATGAGTGGATACTCAGGGTGGGGTGACGAAAATAAAACATATTACGTGCTAGTGTGCCAGGAGAAAATCACAACTCTCACACACTTGTAGGCTGAGTTTTACAGCCACTTCAGAAATGCATTTGGCCATACCATAGTATGGCAAGACAGAGCAATCCCACTTTAGACATGTACTCAAGTGGATTAAAAAGTCATATGCACATGCACATACATATGAACACATCTCTCCATTTATGCACTCACACATGCATATGAACACATCTCTTCATATAGCAAGCAGCCTTATTCATATCAGCAAATCTTCAAGCTCACGTAGATATTCTCGTCAGTTAGCATATACAGTCAACACAATCTCATGTACTTCTTAGTAGTAAAAAGGAACTAAGTATAACCTCATGCAAATCCTGCAATGAATCTCAGAATGTTGACTAGTGAGAAAAATATACTTATATAAATTTCAATACTATAGGGTTCTTTTATAAATAGTAAGTAGACCCAAGAAACTAAAACCACACATTTAAAACTCTGCAAGGGAATCTCGCCTTAATGCAAAGTGCAGACCTGAGAAGAAGTAAAGACTCTTCCATAACACAATTCTTGTAATAGTTGTGCCATATTCTAACAATCAAGACATAATCAACTGAAAATCAGTTTTGCTAAACATACATATTGAGCCTGGCTCTGAATGTGTCCCAGAGCAGAAAACATTGGTTCACACCAACCTATTGGAAGGGATCCCAAATTTTCAGTATATGCCATTAAGCTAAGTAAAAGTCAGATCAGCATAAGAATAAAACTATGAGAAGTATAAATCATCACCATTAGGAGGAATTACCAGTAAGTGCTCCAAAACATTTCTACAGTGAAATGATGAATATGATCCTCTATGTTTATCCTACGTCTGTTTCAATATGTAGATTTTTGAATATATGGCATGTATGTCAGCACAGAATGTAGCATCACTGTCTCCTGCTGTCTTCTAAAAGCACCTCCATGTGACACATCCCAAATCTGACCCTTCCTTCTTTCACAGTCCCTATCACTCTGCAGGTAACATTCATCCTAGTACTGGATGAATTTGTGGTATTCAAGTGGCAACTTTCAAATGTAAGATTAGTTTGGATGTGACAATGAAAGAAATGCCTATCCCTTGCAAAGATAAAGCAAGAGTTGTAGTCTTTCTTACTTCCTATTAATCAACAAATGACCCTATCCTGATATTCCAGTGATGAAGGGGCATCATTTTTATGATCTTGTTTTTATTCTTACTGTAAAACATTTTAGTGCATTGCTTTAAAATATGAAAGTCACAAGGAATGGGATAGGTTTATGAAAACATTTGACTTTTAGGATGGATGTAATGGGTACATAGGTTAACTGTGCAAATAAGGGATTTGTTATTATTTGTATGCTCATGTTTCCTGTGCCTGGCTAAGTGCTTGTTGAACGTGTTCTCCACACACCAGTCAGTCTGAGTGCAAGGACGGAAGAACAACCCCAGTTACTATATCGTATATTCAAACCATCCATTCCTTAAATAGCAGCCGTCAAGACAGGCAGGAAATAGACTTTTCATAACCAATATGCACATATTGAGCATTTTTGTTAATGACTTTATATTTGAAAACCTGTCTTATATTTCTTTTAATGCTAGCTTCTCTAAGCAAAAAGAAAAATGGACTGAACCATATTGGTAATATTAGAGTAAATATGTATTATCTGCGGTTGAGTCCTCTCATGGAGGAACAGCCACAATGAAATACAGTGCAAATTCTTATATTAACTTTAATGACCCTCTCTTAGGACTCAGATGCTCAGAGAGTTTTAAAAGCAGGTAGCTTGGATGCCAACTGGGGTTTCTTGGCTCAGTCAGATTAAGCAAAGAACACTTGTGAGGCTTTATTAGCACACACAATTTAGCAGGGTAACAGTCGGGCTTCTCCATTTCATGGGTTGGTTGCTTACTGGTAATATCATTCCTGAGAGAATTCAGGACTTTTAATTATGCTGTGAATAGTTTACAGTATTGAGCTACGGAATGAAAATTAAACTGAGGACATTTTATTTGTGCACTGGTTAATTAAATAGCAGACAACAGCAAGCTAGACTTATAGAAAACCTCAGCAGATTTGGTTTGCCAACCATGTGTGAAAATATTTTTCCTTTTTTATTTCCCATTAGTAGCCTACTGTGATGAAATGAAACTGGTTCAAAAATGGGTTCTGAAGTTTTACCTAGGCATATAGTGTGGTCCAAGGACATTTAAACACTTGGGAGGTATTCACAATCCACAATAAATATGCTCTATCTTTTTAGTTTATATTAAATAGATAAATCATGACTCTTGAAATTGCAGCTCATTGCTAACTTACAATTTATCTAAACAATATAAAAAGAAGTGTTTTAGATGAAGTAATACATTTTCTTTTCATAGGAGATGAATAATATACTATCTGTTATTAGAAAATAAGAATACAATTCTTGGGAGCTTGATTACTAACCTGATATGCCTCTGGAAATCCTCAGCTATGGTTAGGGAAACTATAATTATAAAAACTGTCGGAACATGTGTGCCATGCTAGATGATAGTGATTCAGTTTTCTTTCTTAAGAATCCTTCTCCAAATAAAAACATGATCAATTAATGAAATTACTTGATATCCTTCTTATTGTAAGTGCAAAGATCTAAATATGAAATCAGGTTTAACAGATTCTGGAAGCTGCTTGTCCCTTCCATCTGTGCGGCTACCCATCACCAGGGTGGATCAGCTCCCTTTTTCCTCAGATGTTGCAACAATGCATTCCTCCTTTATGTTGAATTGAAGGTGAATTCTTCGTTTCTTGAAATGTAATATCAATTTTAAGACTTGAAAAGTATATATTTCACAAAAACTAAACATTTAAAACTTGTGTCTTTGATTATTTTTCATTTTCTAATATGTGTATTTGAGTTTTGACTGTACTGTCTGCACATCACATGCATGCAGTTTCTGCAGTTTCTAGAAGGGTCATTAGATTCCCTACCACTACAGTTACAGAGAGCTGTGAGCTGCCACGTGGATGCTGGGAATCAAGGCTGGGTTCTGTGGCAGAGCAGCTGAGCCATCTTAACTGCTGAGTCTCTAGTCCTACACTTAAGATATTTTGACTGACAGTCTTCTATTATCATTTTATAAGTGTGGGTATCTCTGGAATAAAATATCTCTTATTTTAGCACCATGTTTGGCCCTCATAATTTTTCAAGGTCTGAGCTGCTTGAGAGGGCAATCAGAAGTGTGTAGGAATCCATTTAATTGCTGTCAATTATAATGCGTGCTGGCAGATGCCTGTTTTGATTATGGCTTAGCAGGCCACTAGGAAATAATGCGCTTGTACATATTCATTGTTCTAACTGTCTTGTAATACCAACTGGCTAGCAGTAATGCCTAAACAAATATTCATTATGGGCTAATTTTAGTAAGAGTCTTGATGTGTGACTCCATAATCACTGAGTTTGACACACCAACAAGAAATATTAAGTAATTCTCTCACTACATTTATATAAATAGTGAATAGAAGAGATCTTGAATTCTCTGAAGTATTATATTTACATTTAAACTCTCAGATCTATGGCCCTTAGGGGTAAGTGGGTGGTTCAAAATGATGCTGAAGACAAATATTAAATGAACTAATTAAGTAACTGTATTTGAAAGGAAATGATTTGGTGAAGAACCCTTCAGCAGTGCCATCATTCATGAAACTTAAACACATAACTAAAGATAGATGTCACTGGGTGCTCAATCCTCAAAACCCCAAGGTCATTCTAAATAATCAGTGAACATGTACTTCAGGTTTTCCTTTGATATAAGTGAGAAAATTTTACTAAACCAGTTCCAATTTATATAATACCAAAACAGTGAGGTTAAACTATCAACCCAGTGATATTAATCTTCATCTTTGTCTCAGGAAGTCTTGAATCCACAATTTGACTCTGGAGCCGTTAGCTCTGTGTAATAAGAAAGCATTATCCTGGGACTGTTGTTTTCATCTTAAAAACAGCTGTATTCTTGT
This sequence comes from Mesocricetus auratus, assembly GCF_017639785.1. Classification (NCBI taxonomy): domain Eukaryota; kingdom Metazoa; phylum Chordata; class Mammalia; order Rodentia; family Cricetidae; genus Mesocricetus; species Mesocricetus auratus. The sequence continues at coordinate 46,792,546 of NW_024429195.1, read as the reverse complement.
GATAATCTATGAAATTCCAAGATATATTGTGGAGAAATCGAGTCTAGACTGGAGTAGGAAGAAAAAGAAGACAAAGATATGGCCTTCAGTATAATTCCCATAATCAGAAAATTTTAAATATTTTTAAGTTGATATGGTCTCAGACATTAGGAAATGAATGAAGGACACATTTAATAACAAAAATCTCTGTATGAAAAGCAAAGTCAGAAAAAAATGGATACTATCACCTTAGATAATTTTGAGGAGAATAAATCCTTAAAAATAAGAAAGATAAAAATATTCATATTCTTGAAGATGTAAGAGAACACACACACACACACACACACACACACACACACACACAATAGGATTCCAGGAATAACTTTAATGGTGAATGTTCTTGTTCAGATCATTTCCCAAATTCTTATTGAAATGTACTTTTTCTGTTATTTAAACATTTAAATATATTTTGACATTAGAATATAATTACATCACTCCCCCCTCCTTTTTCTCCCTTCAAAACATCCCATGTACCTAGCATTTCTCTATTTCAAAGTCATGACCTTTATTTCACTGTGACTACAAGCATTTATGCATATGCAGATACACATATATTCCTAAGTATATCCTCCTTAGTCTTCATAACACCAATTGTATGTACATTTTCAGGACTGACCATTTCATATTGGATAACAATTTGATATGTTCTTCCTTGGGGAGAGTTTCTCACACTTTCATCATTCCTTAGTTGCCTGTAGTTCTTTGATGACTGAGTCCACCTGGTCTTTTTCCTGTTCACTTTGGTCATGTCTATGCTGTTGTCTTTTTGCAGGTCCCATTTAGGTAGTCATGCAGGTGACACTTCCTGAGTGCAGCTTCTGTGAGAACTAGGAGACACAATATCACAGCAAACTTTGTGATTTTCTGCATCTCAAAATCTTTTTGCTCCTTCTTCTGAAATGTCCACTAATGAAAATTAAAGCCAAAGATCACATTAGCACTAACCCGTTCTTCTGAACACAATATCTGACTGACCTTTTCTGACCTGCCACCATATTCTTTATCTGCCTCGCCTTCATTAAGTAGACAACTTAGAATTTATATGCAGAATACTTAACATTGGACAACTATACCTGTGCACATTGTAGGAAAGAAAGGGCTAGACATAGCAGTGCATGCCTGTGACCCCATGACTCAGGAGATTAGCACAGCAAGATCATAACTTCAAGGCCAGCCTGAGCTGCCACAGTGACAAGACCACTTCAGAAACAAAAGGAATCAAAGAGAATTGTAAACAGAAACTGCTTTATAAAGAAGACAAACGATATGTATTTTAGTCATGTTGATTTTTTCCTATATTCATAAAACATGAGTATTACAGCATTGACAGAAACGCTAGTGAGAATATATGTCTCCCAGAGTACAAGTCATAGTTAATGTTTCTAGTGTGATAAGATACCATGACTGAAAGTAACAGGAATATAGGGTTCATTTCATCTTACAGCTCGAAGGTCAACCCACCACTGAGGGAAGGCAGAACTGGAACATAAGACAGGAACCCAGAGGTAGAACAGAAGCAGAAGCATGGAGGTTGCTGCTTACTGGTTGATTACACATGCCCTGTTCTTTTAACTTCCTAAATAACTCACAGTCACCTGTCCAGGGGTGGCCAAAGAAATGGTCCCACCCAAATCTAATCTGCTGAAACAACATGTCTCCTTGGATTTCTTAGGATAGTGTGTGTGAAAGGTTACAATACGGGAGCATGGGTGACAAGTGATGAAATCTGCATCCCCGGAGCTCTCTGTGCAAGTTGCTGTCAGTTCTACTGATGAGAGACTCCTCCCCTTTAGTACATGTTTATACTTTAATAACCTTGTAGAGGGTTCTTGGGAATCCTGAGATTTTAGGGGTTTCCTAAGCTTTGTAGGTTTCAAGAGGGTTATCCATCTTCTGCATCTCCCCCCTCCCTACAGATAGGAAATGTTTCAAGAGTCCCACAATACTTGGGTTTCCCACTGCCTTTCCCAGACCCACCTCCATTGTGAGGACTTGGAATTAGACCTTTTTTTCAGAGGCCACATCACTTTCCAACAGGACTACAGTATAACTGAGCCTTCACCCCCATGCGCCTTTGCAAGTCAGCAACCAACTGCAGCAGCCTTTAAGAAATTATGTTTATGAGAGCTAAAGAAGGGCAGAGGATTTCGTCAATCAGAAATGGACATGGAAACCTCCATACTCCCACACTAATGACCTTTAATGTTTAGTGATGCTTATGTAAGTTAATTATGTTAATGGAGTTGATATTATTATACAAGTATTTTTTGTAACAACCTGACTACTACACTTGTCAGAATAAATGGATAATAATCTATCACATATTTTATGACAACTAGAAGACAGAAGCATCAAACACAGAAGGTATCACAAGGACACAGAAATGCAAATGACCCTGATTTAACAACAATGTAATGTGCACACTATATTAAAAAACAATACTATATATCCAATAAATATGTAAAATAACTATGTGTTAGTAGGAATTTCTAATTCCTCATAGTATAAATGGAAGTGCCAAATGGCATGGAAGTAAACATGTTTATAAAAATGTATTATGAGCTTTCTACATGGTGACAATTCATCAGATGTTCACCCAAGTTAATTCTGAAAAAAAAATGCTCACTGTTTTAGTATGAGCGATTTTCCCCATTATAGTCAGGGAAAAGTTCAGACAATGGAAGTTAAGCAACATACATAGTGTGTGGGAGACACAAGATTGGAGTTGGAGCCAAGCCAGGGCCACCCTCTTCATCCTTTACAGAATTGACCTTGGTTCAGCTGGCTCCTGGACTCAACACAGGTTCCCACAAGCTGCGTGTCTGACAGACTTTGGAAGTTGATTTTGAAAGGTTACTATTGATAAAGCTTTTTGCTTTAAAATTTTTGTTAATCACTAAGTATTATTCAATTATTTAAAATTCCAAGTGCTAACATGCATTATAGGTTTCCAACAGGAATAATCCATAGACTACTGAACGGAAGAGTACTTTATGAAACAAACAGTTATTCTGAGTAGAGAATGCTGTAAATCAGTGGAAAGCTGTTTATAATCATACTCCTGTGCTTGAGAGTCCCTGATTACAATGGTATTATTTCTGACAAAAAGTCAAGAGGGCTCTTTAGGTTAAAAAGGCAGTCACAAAAGCTTGACTATTTAAAATGTATTCCATTAGAAGAGATTTTTCCTATTATTTAACAAAGAAATTAAATACTAATATTTATGCATAATTGTGCAAGCATTACCATTTTTTCGGTTCATTTGTACCATGAACATACTTTCCTTGGACCATAAATCTTACTGTAGTAATAACGTGTACTGTAAAGTAGTCATCTGCTAAGAAGATGTGTGGTCCTTGGGTGTGAGGCATGCTCCTTCCTCTCATTTTAAAATTCATTCATCCTCTTTAACTTACTACAGTAGAAACTTTCTAAAATATGTCCTCATACACATATGAAGAGTCTAGTAGAAGTTACCCTACAATGCTGTGAGACTGCCCCATTAGACACTGAAGGCTAACATATAAAAAGGCCAGTGACAGGAATGGGTTACCTGACTTTGGAACTGTTGACAATGTGTCCTACAGATTCCTAAAGCATTATTTGTCATTATTGTCATTGCTCTTGCTTAGCCAGCAGATTTTGATGTAGAAGGAAGGAGTAACATACCTGAGTAGAGAAATCAAGGTAGTAATGACTTGAAAGCTTCATCTTAACTGTCTAGTTTCATATCCCTAGAAGTTGCTGTGCATGCTATTAAAAGAGAAATGTGATCACCACTCATACCCAGCTGGGAACCCTGTGAACTTAATATCAATGCTCTGGAAAGATATGGCTACTGATGTAAAAGGAGCACAAACACCATGGGAATAACCAGACACTTTTCATTTTTATTATTTAAGGCCTTCTCCATAGGGTGAAATCTGTACCTGGCAGGTTATCAAGGCCATGAACCTTTAGCTAGACAGGCCATAGGACCTAGTTAAGAACCAACTACTTTTATTCTGCTAAGTGGACATAGTAAGGAACCAACTTTTAATATATTATCATACCCATAGAGAGTGCATCTGTCAACCTTCATCAGAGAAGCCTTTGGTTGTTCGCAGTAGATACTAATTAATACATACATCCACAACTGATCACTGTGCAGAGCTTAAGACATTATGTAGTGCTCAGCAGCAAATGGGAGCTGTAATTCAGACTCCCTCCTCCCAAGGCTCAGGGATCATCATGGAAGATTGGAGGAGTCAGAGGAAAGAAATGACTACCCTGTAAACAGAATTTTCTGTACACAACAGGACTCTTGCACAGAATTCACAGAAGAAACAACAAGAGTCTACAAGCTCAAGCTGGACAAAACTCTGGCATGGAAAGGGGAGGTTGGCATGAAGTCCTATCCATACCCAAGGAACAATTGACAAGTGATAGCCATGGAAAGGAAGAGAGTCAATTTCTTTAAGGATATGGTCATGGCAAGTCAACTATGGTCTAATGACTGACCTCACACCCAAAAGTATAGGAACAGAACAAATTGAAATCAACACGTTTGGGGTTTTTCTTTTGTTTGTTTGTTTTGTTTTTAATTAAGTTAGGTGGGTAGAAAACAGGGCTTAGATCTGAGAGAGTGAGGTTGGGAGAGGGGTGTACAAAATCAAAATATATTGTATGGAATTCTCAATGATTTATAAAAATAGATGTTTAACATAGGAAAAAAATCTATTCTTCTCCTTTTTATGATTTTATCACCCCTTCAAGTATTTAATAGTGCCCTGACAATTCAATTATTTTCTAAAAATCTGTAACTATTTAAATGTGTCTTTTAACATCATCTCTACTTGTTAAATGCTGGTACATATGATTGTAAATCACATATTTTCAAGGTTATTTGCAAAGAAAGTTTATCTGGTAGTTAGATAAAGCTAAACAGTTATGTTTAGTCTTGTAATATGTATTTATGGACTACATGGCACTCTATGGGCAAGAGAAAGAGCAGTGAATAAATAGAAATCGTTCATGCTTTACTAAAATTGTATTGTAGACTAGAGATACAAAAATGCAAACAGAACAAAGATGCAATGAGAAGTATATAGATATGTGTTTATTTAATTTCTGTGTTAAAAATCAATGAGTTAAGTAGAATTCAGTAGTAGATAGTTGTTGAACCTAAAAAGGATAAGATAGAGGCCCAGTGTAATATCCTGAACCTGGCTAGAATTTGGCAAACTGTCTCTGGCATGTAACCTCCATGTGGGTGTGACTCAGCAAGGCCTGATGTAAGACTGCCCCCTGCATAGCTATCTGCCAGCTTGGTGGAATATTATTAGCCTTTACTCCTTGAGTCACCTTACCCCATCCTAAGATTCCCATCCCCTACCTCAGCCCTATATAAGCTCCTGCCTGTTGGAATAAATCGAGATCCCACTTCTACAAGTCTCCCTACTCAGTGTCTATTTTTTTTACAAAAAAAAACATTCCCTTTTTTATATGAAGAGAAAAGCAATAGTCCCAAGGTACAGTTGTTAGGGAATATAGTGTATTCCCTATAGTGTACGTTTTTTAAAACTTTTGTTTAACTTTTTTATTTATTTAAATTAGAAACAAGTTCCCACCAACTCCCCAACTCCCTATCCAATTCCCACTCCACTCTCCAGGGAGGATGAGACCCTTCATGAGGGATCTCCAAATTTTGTCATAATCATCCAGAGCAGGGCGTAGGCCTTCCCCTATGTATCCAGGCTGAGAGAGCCAACTTCAATGTGGAAAGGGCTCCCAAAGTCCATTCTGATGACAGGGATAAATACTGATCTAGTACCCAAGGCCCCAAAGATTGCCAAGGCCTTCTCACTGACACCCATGTACATGGGGTCAGGATCAGTCCCATGCTGGCCTCTCATTCATCATTCTGGGGTACATAAGCTCCCCCTTGTTCAGGTCAGCTATTCCTGTGGGTTTTACCCACCCGGGCATGACCCCTTTGCTCAATATTCCTTCCTCTCTGCAACTGGTTTCCAGGAATTCATTTCAGTGTTTCGCTGTGGGTGTCTGCCTCTGCTTCCATCAGCCACTGGATGAAGACTCTATGATGGCATACAAGGTAGTTGTAATTCTCATTATTAGGGAAGGACATTTAAGGTAGCCTCTCCATTATTACTTACATTGCCAGTTGGTGTCATCCTTGTATATCTCTGGAAATCTCATTAGTGCCAGATTTCTTCTCAAACCTATAATGGTATCTCACATCCTGCTCTCCTCTATTATTAACCTGACTCAACTTTCCTGCTCACACACATCCTCCTCTCCACTTATCTTTTCCCTGTCACTTCAACCCAGCTCCCTGTCCCATCCCTGCATACTCCCAGTCCACGGAGGAGATCATGTTCCATTCCCCTTCTCTGGAGTACCATGAATATATCTCTTAGGGTCCTCTCTGATTCCCAGAATCTCTGGCAGTGGGATTGTAGGCTGGCACTCCCCTGATTCATGTCTAAATTCATGTCTAAAATTCATATATGAGTGAATACATACCATGTTTGTCTTTTTGTGGCTGGGTTACCTCACTCAGGATGGTTCCTTCTAGTGCTGTCCATTTGCCTGCAAATTTCAAGATTCCATTGCTTTTTTCCCACTGACTATATTCCATTGTGTAAATGTACCACATTTTCTCTGTCCACTCTTCAGTTGAGGGGCATCTAGGTTGCTTCCAGGTTCTGGCTATTACAAATAATTCTGCTATGAACATAGTGGATCAGACGTCCTTGTTGTATGAATGCACCATGCACAAAACTTTAGTAAATGGATCAAAGACCTCAACATAAATCCAACCACACTGAACCTCTTAGAAATCAAAAGAACTCTGAGATACCATCTCATTCTTTTCAGAATGGCTAAAATTAAAAACACCAATGTCAGTTTATGCTGGAGAGGATGTGAGAAAAGGGGAACAGTCCTCTGCCGTTGGTGGGAGTGCCAACTCATACAGCCATTTTGGAAATCAGTATGGATATTACTCAGGATAATAGGAATCAGTCTACCACTGATCCAGCAATTCCACTCTTAGGCATATACCCAAAAGATGTTCACTCAGTGTGTATTTCTCCTTACTAACTAGGAGGGGGGAGTGTCTGAGTCCTAGGCACTGACCATCAACCTCAGCCCTGGGAAGAGACTAACTGAATAGGTTCTTCCCTAGCTCTACCAGAGAACCCAACATATAGTGGTGTTATTTTAATGCTTGTGGTTATAGGAGCCCAATCTAATATTGCATTTGAACAATCTGAAAGAAGCAAGGGCACTGGCTCTCAGGCAATCCCATGAGTACAAGACAGGAATTGTCACGTTTTGGTGTTTTGTGATAGGGTAAAGCTTAGTACATGCAATATACTAAGGGATTGCACGTGTGCACACTAGCAGCCACACACACACACACACATACACACACACACACACACACACACACAGAGAGTGAAGGAGGAAGCCATAATCAACTTATTAGCCTATAGTAAATATGTCAGAGAAGATAGAATTTAAAAGATAAGCAGAATAATATGAATTTTCCATGCCTTTCATACAAATATCAAAATGCCAATGCTTGTATCATTTTAAAAATGATTATTTCAATATCTCTAACACCACAATGAATGGGTTTACCTCTCCTACCACTTTAGCATTATTCCCACATTCAAATGTTATACTTCTTTCTCTTGAGGCTATCTTCACACTTTATACAATTTGATCCAAGTAAGGACAGCAGGGATAAAAAGATGTGTGACTGAAGATATGAACACACTTATAGATCATGAGACACTTGCTCCTTTCAAGGTATTTTAAACAACATTTATTTTTATATAAATGGACGTCAGGAAAAGGACAACTAACTCTGGTTTCTTTATGTATTGATGGAATTATTCTGTGTCACTGTGACTAAATACCGTGTTTACACATCATGGCATGAATGTGGCAAAGTTACCTTTCCAGAATGTCAGAGGGAGCTATTCTTATTACCAATATATATGCTATGCAATATCCAATGATTTGTGTTCACTTTCTATACCAAATATGAAAGTGTGTGTTAAGATTTAAAGTGGTGTCAGAAAACTTTCCAAAGTGCATTTCATCACTTACAGATGTTTTAAGGCATGCATGTTCATACATGTACCTATCATGGATGAAAATCTGTGATGTTGATTCCACTAGGGAATTCTTCACAGGGTATTCTCTGAAAGACAGAGGAAAATCTATCCATGACAAGCAGTCTTGGAACACACTTGAACACACAGTTCTACCATTTATGGAGCTAGCAGGAACTCACCTAGCATGAACTTTATTAATATAATAGTGCTGTCTATGCTCAGAGGTTGTCATCACAAAGCTAAGCCACATGGACCTTGGATTACTTAATTAAACCTAGTTTCTTCTTATCCGTTTTCAGATAGAAGGGTGAAATTAACTTCATAACTTGTTTATCAGTCAGTTTTGTAGTTGGCTCCCATAGGGTCACATAAATATCTTCAAGATTTGATAGGCAAAAATGTGAAGCTATCTTCTATGAAGAATAGTCACTGACCTGATATTATGATATTAAAACAGAAATGATTTTTGAGTGGGAAAATAATACACTTCAATATGGGCAATTAACACTTAAAAGTCTTCTAAGGAGTGGAAAATATTTGACTTTGACATGTATTTGTGAGCATAATTATAGGTTTTATTCATGAGTTATCTCCTTGAAAATTGTAATGAAAGCCTGACCAAATTATACAGGAATTTGAACAGGAGAGATTTAGATCATAGACATAATACTGGAGTAATGGACAAAGGTAACTTCTAAAGAAAATCTTTGTTTCTTCTTCATCTTTCAGTGTCTCTGATGCAACCATGCATTTTCTAATATAAAGCATTGAATTATTTCTCTCAAAGTGGTAAAGGTAAAGTGAAAATTACAACAAAGACAGCAAGTATTTTTGGAATCTTATCAAATGAGAATAATTTAAAATGTTTAAATTAATTTTAATTAGTAATTCAAGGTATTTTTATTTAATGTTACTTTTGGTTAATTGTTGTCATGCTGAAGCTATGAACATTATTGTATGATGCATATGTTATTAAGTGAAAGTGGCATAATGGATGTTTTAAGTATTTTCATTCAAAATTTCCTATCTGTGGCATTAAATATATTGCTAAGATCACAAAGAACAGAAAAGTGGAAAAAAGTAGATTCATCAAATAAAGTCAATAATTTTTCTAAAGAAAATATTCATCAAATGAGAAATGAGAGTACTCCTGGGAAATATAGGATGAATTAAATGTCCCTGTCATATATTTCAAGTCTTCACACAATTTCAAAGCAATTAACAGACTGTGACAATTTGAAGAACTAATTCTGTATGGTTTTCTGCAAAGCTGTCAAACTCATCCTCAAATAATTTACAATACAGTACAACTGAAGCTTAAAAGTCTAATACTTGAGAAAGAATAGACTTCCAAACTAAAACAAATAAACTTTCCAGAAGAAAAATTAGACACAGATGTGGTCAAGCCTTCCATCTGGCATTAGCAAGCTATTATACAGCCAGTGAACAGGCTAAAGTTGGACAAGAAGCCTCACAGTGGAATCTGTTTCTGTGAGAGTCCAAAGCCTTAAGTTAGAAACTTTCAAGTATCTACTGATCATATCCTGGAGAAAATGCTAAAATATAGGGCAAGAATAAATGACCTCTATTTATGTTTAAAGAGCATGCAGAAAATATTCCACACTCACCCATACAAGGACTCTGTATCTTACTACAGGCATAACTGAGTAACCATGCTTCACGCTTCAATAGTCATAATAGCAAGTAAATGAAAGCAATGTCCAACATCAGATGAATGGACAATGAAAAGTATATATATATATACATATATATATATACACACACATAAATATGTGTGTGTATTATATACATACACAACGGAATTCTATCCAGTCATTTAGCCATAAAAAGTAAAATCATGGAATTTGCTGAAAAATGAATGAAATATTCATTATATTAACATACACAAACAACTCATAATGCCAATATATAAAAATACTTATGACATTATATTATGCAATGAAATTCAGTCTCAGGAAGATGAGTACCCTATTTTCTCTCTCATTGGTGGGAACTGCTAGATGCCTATCCAGTTGGGAATAACCATTAGGCTGAGAGGGTAAAGAGGCTTAAAGGGAGGAGGGGGATCAATAAGACCAAGTAGAAGAGGGCTACTGATGACAAAAGAGTAGAGCAAGAATGGAATACAGGACCATGAGGGGGAAATGGGAGTGTAAAATCTACCAAAGTGAAGTATGTCTCAAAATTTCATATAACTTAAAAAGTGACATAATTTGAAAAATAATGTATTTTTAATCTACTAAAAGGATAAATTTGTTAGAAAACAACATTTTTAATGTCAATACATTTTTATTAATGTATTTACTTTTCTGATAGTCAAAATTCTAACTTCAAAAGCATGTAATTTGATGATTAATAAAACTAAAAAAAACTCACAGAAATACAATTTTTTTCAAGGCTGGGGCACATGGGATCTGGAGTCATGTGTTGAGGGTCCTGAGATTTTTGAAAGTGCTTCTAAGATAGGTGATGGTTTTAAGAGAGCAAAAACTAACATGAAATGTTCAAGCTGGATCCCAGCCTACGGAGAAGGGTCCTGGCATCCAGGATAACACTGTGTGCTCAGGTGCCTCTTGAATTTGAGTGTTCTCATCCTGGATGAAGCTAGAGAATGGCATTTGTCAAGGCTGGTGGGAATTCAATAAGTTTGGGCAAAGCTACATCCCTTACACCAAGAATTCAAGCATCAAATTGACAAGCTTGTCAAGACTGCAGTGAAAGGTAGTCCAGAGAGTATGGTCCATTTCACTTTGAGCCTCACTGCAGCAGCATGGAGTAAGTTGAGTTCTGAGAGAGGAGAAGGTGATAATTTTGGCAGAAGATGACCAGTCTGGGGGTCAAGTTAAGAGGTCCATAAAAGGTCAGTCTAAGAAATAGGTTCCACCATGCCTGTCTACAATCTGTAATGAAAGAGTAGTAACTGGACTGAAAAGACAACCTTCTGTCATGGTCCATGAGACAGACACAGAGCAACTGTTGCTTTTGAACTTGCAAAGCAGTACTCTTCAGGGCAAATCCATAGGGTTGTCATCCCCTTATTCCTGGACAAGGTCAGAAGGGCCAGTACAGGATCAACTTCAAGGAACACCTGACAGTGCATGCATTTTAGCACCAGTAAGGTGATGACAAGTTCTGACAAGTGAATGTTAGAGCTTCCAACATATTGTGTCATGCTGGTCAGTGACATCGGTGCCTCCAAAGAAGTCACCTCCGTAGATGGAGTCAAAGTCTTCTGCAGTAGCAGAAGACATAAAAGAATATTGGAAGAAAAAGCTTTCAGAGGCAATGTGATTGTGGGTGGGGAGATATCTTTTTCATCATCCTAGGGTATATGTAGTCTTACTATTGGTAGAGTTTGTGTTCTTAAGCTTCATAAATTGCTTGCTAGGACTAGGTGGAAAGAACTTTACTGATAAAAACAATTTTACTCATGAAATTAAAACTTGAGAAAATGATATAACAAGTGATTTTGTTTACAATTTTTCTTTCAAAGAGAAGGTAATTAAAGCTATTACCTAAATGTGTATCCTTAACATACTAAGAAAGGATATTTTCTCATAAAACTTGAACAAATCCAAATGCTATGATATAAAAAATGCTAAAGTAGTTCACATAGTCTGTTTTCACATAGGACAGAGACCAATCAGCCTAATATTTAACTTATTGTGCCTACATAGAAAATATTTGTTACACAGAGAAAAATGTTTACATAGCGTTAAGATATTAGGAAAATGTCTCTTATTCACCAAAACTCAGCCACAAATACTAGCTAAGTAGGTACAGGTAGTTCCTTATAATCAAGAATGCTTGCAGGCAGGCTAGGGTTAGACCTCAGTTGGTAGGAGCTGATCTAACATGCATAAAGTACTTAGTTTCCTCCGCACAACCACATAGATTCCATTCCTAGAAACCATGCTTATTTCATATATATTAGTATTTGCCTGCACGTTTGTGTATGTGCAAGACCATGCCTGATAAGAAGGTGTTGAACCCATGGAACTGGTATTGCAAAACCATAAAGTTTTCTTAAATGCTGAGTCCCAGAATCCCCAGCACCACATAGAACTGGGTTTGATTGCACACACCTGTGATCCCCTCACTCAGGTGGTCAGAGAAGGAGGATCAAGTCACAATCATACTCACCTTGTCAATCATGGCTAGAAAGGGAGACATGAGATCCTTTCTAACAAAAATAAGCACCTGATTCAATGGTATGGGGAACATGATGATTTACAGCTGAAGCTATGTTGCTAGGAAAGCACTGGAGATATTGGTGATAATATAGTGGGAACCCTCATTTTAGCTTTGCAAAGAGAAGTTTGGTCAAAATGCCTCCAACACCCAGCATGTCTCCCTCTTTATCACCATTGACATCCTGTTAGATCCCAGGTCCCTGACTGAGGCAATCCTTCCTGTTTGCTTCCTACTCCAATCCCTCGTCCAGGCTTTCTTTGCTACAAATTTTATATATGTTACAGCAGAATGACCTTTCAAAACCATCAATCCTGGTAATAAGCTCCATGAGGAAAAGGCCCTTGAAAGTGATGAATTCATTAAGGTCCACGGCTTCTCACCCACAAAAGCCAGGGTCTGGCACACAGGATGCAAACCGAGACTTGGGTGAACATTGTTGAATGAGTGAATGAGCACATAAAAAGCCTACCTCTGGACTCCCTTCCGTCACAGCACATAAATTTCAGTGTTCTCGACGTGACCTATCGGTCACTGCAAGCACCCTCATGATCCTTTTTCATCTCTCTTGCCCTGCCCTCAGTTTCCTACCACAAGGTACTCTGGTATGCAACAGTGGTATGCCTCTATCAGCTCCTCAGGCAAATGAACAAAACGGTAGTCTTTACCCATTTTCACCAATTTCAATAGTTTCTTTCAGGCTGGAATATTCCCCAGCTTTTATTTTTTTCTGTTTAGTCTGTCCTTCATAAGGCTAAGAACTACTAGTCTTCCAGTCTCATCTCTCCGGCAACATCTCACTCAAATTCTCTACCAGATACCCCCCAGATTAGGTAGCAAGCAAAACAAAACAAAAAACTTATGTGGTTTGTTTTGGGTTCAGCCCCATATGTGAGATATATTCTTGGTAAGCAGATATTGACAGTGAGACTGAGAAAAGAAAGAGATAATAATGTCGATGTTAATCATTTGAACATCTTATGTTTTTATTTAACTATTTATGTTTGGTTTTGTAAGTTAACATTAACTTTCTTTCATTTGCTTTGCAAATTTAAGTTTTTTTATCCCTACCACTTAGTTTTCCTAACAGCCTTTCTCATATAAAAGTGTTGTTCATTATCAGACACTGAAAATATTATATACTATATGAATTAATAATAACCATGGATACATTTCATCTGCATGCATCCCTCTGACTAAAAATGTGGCAAAACAAAAAACTCAGAGCTGCAGTTACGCAAGAATTTTAGAATCACAAATTCATTTCTCCTGACCAGGAACTACTTAATATCTCTAAATCTTTCCTTCTATCAAGTATAAAGTAGATAGAAACATCCTGCAGTGTTTGGAAAGAATGTGCAGGGAATAAAACTCTGGAGATGTTAAAACTGACTATTTTTATTTCACAGTCTTTGGTGTTAAGACCCATGTAGGTAGAATTATTTTTTATTTTTATGGAAAAAATTACTACAAAATAAGAACCAAGAATACTATAGTAGATATCTCTACAAATATTTTACTTTTATATGTAAAGTGATAATTAACACTTGATGATGACCAGTTATCTTAGAGAGAAGGTTCATGCCTCCCTTGTGAAAAAATTAGTGTCACAAAATGTTCACTATGTAGTAAGTAAACCATTCAGTGTCTGATAATCAATTCACCTTTTCAAAGGAGACTGATAAATTTGGACGTGTATGAGTGATTCCATTCAATAATTCAAGAACAATTGAAATTAGATTGATAAAGAATGAACCAATACCTTTCAGATAGTAGACAGAGTTTCCTTCACTAAAGTACTGGATACAGTCCTTAATCCCTGATTTGCTGTCAACTAAAGACCTTGCCACCACTTTGGAACTCTTCTTTCCTGCATATGATCCACTCTGTTGCCAAGGAAACATTGACAACCAGACTCCTCCGGTGCTCTGTGTGCATCTAGCATGCCCTTCTACTCTCTGCTAGGTTCAGAATGCTCATCTGTTATAGTGAGTGCCACCTGCATGATAGTCTCTGTTATCTTGAGGTTATTTGATCCTGGAATTTTCTTACTATTGCAAAATACCTTCACAATAATTTCTAGGATGCTGTTTATATGATGAAGCAGTTGGGCTAACAGAGATTTTTAAAATTCTCACGTGGACATGATAGACTGGATTATTAGAATCCTTTCATAATTGAAATCAGAAGGAGAATAAAGTTGCATCTCATATACACGGGAAAGGAAGGCAAAATCATGAAAGGGCCATGAGGTTAGTGATTTCATTGTTAACTCCTGTCAGGGATTGGTGGTAGAAGGAACATCACACAGAGTATAGACAATGAGTAAGTTTAACCAACTGGACCTTTCCACACTAGCTTGAAAGCATTTGTATTCATAGAACATGGTCTTATATTGAGCCTTTAAAAGTAAACTATATTTAGGACCCAGATATGACTATTTACAGCTGGAATCTCAACACTCAGAGAGGTGAGACAGAAGGACCTCAAGTTTGAGGACAGTATAAACTAGCAGTCAAAACTTTGGGACAAAATTAACTATCAAAAAAGGCGATTGGCAACCAAATGCACTAGGACTCACAGAACAGACAAGCTGTAACAACAACAAAATAGTGTGGCAAACAAATTAACCTCAAACTCTGTGTCACATTTTAAAATAAAGGTCAACAGTTTCATGGCAATAACAAGGGAAATATCTATTTAATGTAGAAATGTTTTTCTACCATTAGCCTCTTCATTTGCAAAATAAATAAAATTCCCTGTGAAAGCCGTTTATGACTTATCATGACACTAAAAATACCACAAGTAAACTTCATGACTATCTTGAAAATCTTTATGTTCCTAGTGCTTTGCATTTTTCTTTGCTGGGTCAAACTAATAGGCACAACACCAGGGTGTCCATGATGGTCTTACAATGGTGAGAGCCAGCCAAAGCTCCATTAGGCCATGTTAATCTTCTCACTAATATTGATATGGACACAAATTCTGTCAAATGTGCACATCTGAAATGCCTTTGTTTTCCTCCTCCTCGAAGTGGCGTCGCCCATGGCTTCTGCAGGTTTTATGCTGAATCTGCAGTAACTGATGCACGTAGCCCTAGCTATGAGATTTCCTTCTTTCTCTTAAAAAAAGAACACCTCAGACTTCTTGGTCACATGGTCAGATCTGCATACATTTCCCTCTGTGAGAATCTTCCCAAGGCTTTCATTTTGTAAACCCCATGTTTTCTGATTGCTGATTTTCTGTTAAGCTAAGATTTTTAAAAACAAGATTTGGCTCTTTTATACAAAAGGAAGGGAGATAGTCAAGATCTATACACTTGGTTTTATTGCAACTCTTCAACCACTTTCTGTGGAATGACAGCAATAGACAATATGCAAAGGATGACTAAAGTTTTGTGTAATTCTTCACACAAACAGATGAGAGCTTGCCTGCTGTCCCTTGGTTGTCCTTTGCTGACCCTTAGGTTGTAAGATGAAGTTCAAAAGGCAAAAGTCAAATAGAGGTCAGTAAATTGGTGTGTAGTTGCATCTGAAGCTGACAGTTTCAAAATGTCATGCCCTACCAGTGTCTTTTGAAAAAATGTTACACCAGTTAACCCTTTCAAAATCTTACAAAGAAATTTTTCAATAGTTCTTTTGTGTTTCTGAGACATGTTCGAAACATTACATCAGCCAGAACTGGGGATTTCTTTGAACCTCAAGTTGATAATAGCTTTGGCCAGATTATAAATTGTGTTTTCCAAGAAAAATTTTCACTGATGTCTGCAGATCTCCTGGACTCTTTCAAATTCTGATAACTTCAATATGGAAATGTACCTCCTTTATAATTCATGCTATGATCTTGACTCACATGCAGATACCGTGCTGGTTTAATTTCTTCTAGGGAAACTTGTAGTTATGGTTACCATCAGAAATTTTCTTTTATTTAAACTAAGTTCATTTGGACGATCCCATGACCATTCGGCAAACCAGATAAAATTTCTGACATTCTGCTGGAGCTCAAGCTCAAATTAATATAAACTGATACTTTAAATACTTCAGCTCTTATGAGGATCTCTGCACCTCCAATGAGTTCTTAATTGGTAAAAATTAAATTTAGGGAGTTCAGTTAATGGCTTTGGTCCTTATTTTAAGTGAAGAGGAAAATATAACCCTCAGAAATAAATTTAAAGCATACCTTAAAGGGATATTTAAAACTTCATTTGTGTGCACAGAGGTTTATAATTTTTATAATGATGATGTTCTATATTTATTTTAGAATATTTTAATATGGGATAAAATAATAGTTCCATTGTAACATTTTCATACATGTATATCATTGTATATCTTTCTCCTCTTTGGCTGACTGCATTGCTTACAATGCAGTCCTTTCTTCTGCATTCAGGTCACATACAGCTTATTAGTCCCCATCTGTCCCCATTCTGCTCTCCTCTCTTTTATGTTTACCTTTCAATTCCACGCCCTATATGAATATATAGACATGCAAATGATTGTATATAAACACAAATACATATGTATTTTTAAAAACACACATTTAAGTCTGGAACTATGTAGAAGATTGTGTTTAAAGGGCTGTGAGAGAAACTAAAAAAGAGATTCTGACTCAAAACCAAGTGGAAGGAGAGAACCAACTTCCAAAAAATTATACCTCAGACCACCACACATATGCCATAGTGCATACATTCACACATGTACAAACACACAAAATAAAATAAATAAATCCTTAAAAAGCTCATTAATGCATCAATAATGATTATAAAACAGGAAATGCCAAAACTATAAACAGTGTGATATGATGTTCACATTAATTTACTATAATTATGAAGGAAGTAAAAGAATAAAATAAAGGAAAAATAAATAGAAGAAAGAAGGTAAAGAAAATGAAAGAAAAATAGGTCTCAAAAGAATCTTAAAGATTCTGCTTCTTTTTATGTATGGATTAAAAAAGAAAGAAAAGTTAAGAACAGAAAGGAGAAGAAACAAGTTAAACCTACATTATAGAAATTGCATGAGCATTAATAGACCAATTTGTGAAGGGCAAAATACCATCTTTTTTCATATAATATTATAAAACACCAAGGATAGTGTAGAAATAAATGAAAATAGCAAAGTGCTGGAGTAGTTTCCTAGTGGGTCCGGGAGACTACAAGCCTGTGCAAGGCACGGGGAAGTGGCTGTCAACTGAATTTGTGGGCTCATCTATAAAATGGTTTATTCCATTGCTAACACTATTTTGTACAAATGTCTTCTGTCTGCCAGAATTTTCTTGACTATAGTATCATTCCCTTTAGTGTACCATAACAGGACCTTTGGTGAATGCACTTACATTCCAATGTGAGACAAACAGGTTCTTCACACTCCTGAAACTCTCCCATAGTCTGTCACACAGCTGTCCCTGCTGTGTGACAAAGACTTTTCTGGGAAGATATTATGTGCACACATGCACACACATGTGCACAAATCTAGTCACCCCAGAAAAGTAGCAAAGGGACCTACAACAGACCAAAATAGTGTGTCAAACTCTAATGTGGTGAATGAGTTTTTTCTTGCTCGCTAACAGGAATTTGGGTGGAGTTACAGAAGCAAAGATGACAGATAGATAGACAAATGGCAGCTGAAAAAGCTCAACCTGTCATGGATGAAGGCTATGGAAAGCAGTGTCCCTGGAGATCTCTGCACATAGCTCAGCGAGCTCTACACATCTGAGAACTCTCAAAGCTGTCTAATAGGAGTCTCCTCTCCCAGGAGTTGTCACTAGTTCTGTAAAACAGGTGAGGGACCTCTGAGAATCAGTTTTAAGTTTCTGTTCCCCTAGATCTTTGTGTGACCTTTTGCTTGTCTCCTGTTTCTCATGACCTTCCTCGTCTCCCTTGAGGAAAACATTTAAGTTTGGATTACAGTGGCTTCCTATAGTGGCACTTTGCCTTGCCAGTGAACTTATAGTGGTGACCACACCCTTTGGGTATGGTTTCAGGTTCAGATGTGACCCATTATAAAGTAGAGGAGGACAGGTGCAGAAATGACGATTATAGGATAGAGGAGGGGTAGTTCAAGCTCTCTTCGCTTGAGGAGGGCATTTGAAGAACAGAAACGTCATCTTCTAGAACAGGAAGACCATGGCTGTTATTTACTCTTATCTGTGTAAGTGCATCCCTAATAAATAAATATTTATCATCTGGTGGACTCATTTAAACCCCACCTTCAGCATCCACCACTCCCCAAGGTTAGCACAGCTGGAATTGCAGGTGTCTCCCAAGTGAATTGGGAAGGGAAGAGTAACCAGAGCACGTAAATCTCTATAGGTGCCGTGTTTTTCCTTGTTCTTTCCAAACCCTCTATGCGGCAACTGTCCTCTTGATGCAGTGCGACTTTGGGTTTCAAATATTCTCCAGAAACTTCAAGGTGCTCAGCCTCCACAGCAGAGAAAAGCAGGTAGGTGGTATGAGAAGTTGGGCAACATGCTGACCTCGGATGACCCTCAAATTCCAAAGGTGCACTCTGTTGTTGAGGTTATCTCTGGATATTGAAGGAAAGCCTATCAGAGACTATTTTTAGCCCCTCAGCTTCCATCCCTTTGGTCCTGAATGCCCTCCCTTATAGAATGTCTCTGATGCTGAGCCTATGGAAGTTAAAATCATTTTCTCTGAATTGTGCTGTTTCCTGAATTTCATGTTCTGAACCCCAATACAACTCCTCTCAAGAAAAAATGCCTAGATCCCTGAGAAATAGTGACAAACTGGGATTCCTATCCACTAGGAGTCACTGTCTCACTCAAATCTGGAACTGGATTTGTGGCACCTGAGGGATGCAGGATTGTAGGGACAATCAAGATTCCAATCTTATCTTTTCTATGTGCTTCTTCTATTAAGCATTAGAATTACTTTGCCTATGTAATTAAGATTCCTGTTGTTCAGGAGAGCTTGCCTCATTCCACTTCTCTGGGGTATCATGCATATCTTTTGGGAACCTCCCTGTTTCTCAGACTCACTGGCACTGGGATTGTAGGCTGATATTCTCCTGATCCAAGTCTAAAATCCATATATGAATGAGTACATACCATGTTTGTCTTTTTGTGACTGGGTTACCTCACTCAGGATGGTTTCTTCTAGTGTCATCCATTTGCCTCCAAATTTCAACCAGGAAAAAGAGAGGGGGAGAAGAGGAGGGGAGAAGAAGGTATGGAGGAACAGGAAAGTTGAATCAGGGTAAGAAGAGAGGAGAGCAGGGTGAAAGATACTCCATAGTAGATGGAATCATTATAGCTTTGAGGAGAAAGCTGACACTATTGAGATTTCCAGAGATCTACAAGGATAACACCAACTGGCAAACTAAGCAATAGAGGATAGATTACATTAATAGCTCCTCCCTGATGATAAGGTTGGTGACTACCTTATATGCCATCCTAGAACCTTTATCCAGTGACTTATGGAAGCAGAAACAGATACCCACAGCTAAACACTGAACTTCACCCCTAGAACCTAGTGACAGAGATGGAGGAGTGATGAACAAAGGGGTCAAGACTGTGCTAGTGAAACCTACAAAGACAGCTGACCAGGCAAGAGGGAGCTCTTGAACTCCAGACTGATGGCTAATAGGCCAACAGGGGACTGATCCAGACTCCATGAATGCAGTGTTACTGAGGAGGCCTCAGAAATCTTTGGAGCCTTGGGTAGTAGATCACTGTTCACCATCTCGTACGAATGAACTTTGGGAGCTCATTCCACATGGAGGGATGCTTTCTCAGCCTGTACACATGGGGAAGGGTGAAATGACACTCTGGAGATTCCACAAGGAGGGCCTCACCCTCCCTGGGGAATGATGTGAGGACTGGTCCAGGGGATGGGGGGGACTGGCGGAGGGATAAGAGAGGGGGGTGGGAGAGGGAGCTGGGACTGATATGTGTAGCATGCATGTTTCTAATTTAAATAAAAACATATATTGAAAAAAAAGATTACAAAGGGGGAGGGAATAGAGGGAAAATATTGTTATTTATATTATAATCTCAAAAAGAAGCAAGAAAAGGAAAGCAAAGTAAGAAACACACAGGTTATATAAATATTTCTCTGCTTAAAAAATGAATCCCATTGTTATAAACATTTTAGCTTGGTGCCTTTTTTACTTGATTGTAAATTATCCTTGAAACATTTCAATTTCAAAGAAACTTTGAAACTCCACTTAGTGTTATCACTATTGCTAGGTGTATTTATGTGTGATTTGAAATACCAAGTGCCACCGGGCGGTGGTGGCACACGCCTTTAATCCCAGCACTTGGGAGGCAGAGGCAGGCAGATCTCTGTGAGTTCTAGGATGGTCTGGACCGATAGCATCCAAAACAATACAGAGAAACCCTGTCTCGTAAAAACCAAAAAACAAAAAAAAAATACCAAGTACAATTGTTTTACCAGATTTGAGTATTACAAATTTTTGTTTGGATATTTGTGACTTATGTTTGTATCTTTATTTTGTTTTTCTGAGAAGTTTCCAGTTTTGAGTTTCCTTAATTTTAGGTCCCAGAATAATTCCTGTCTTGTATACTTAAAATAGCTTTGTAGTGTCTAAATGACTGTTATTAACACAGAGATATGCTCCTTTATCTCATGAGAGGACAGAACATTGGAACAAATTAGATTTGTTTGGTGTGCTTTAAAGTATAATTAACTAAAAATAAGTGTAAGAGTCCATTGGATTCATTAATTTAAGTAAAAAAAAACAACCAAATCTGATAAACCAAAAATCGCTTGAGTCTCCTTCTAACTTCCTACTTTTCAGCAGATTGTAAAACCTGACAGAGTAAGAACTCAGTCAAAAGTACATAATGTGCACTGCTCCTGTAAACATAGCATACACAATATTATGATGCAAAATTTGAAAGGTAAAGATGCAGGTATTGTGAGTAGACTATCCAGTGAAGGATATTTGATTGACTTGGGATAGTGTCTTAGATTGGAGAAGGTAGGATGTAGGATGGCATTTAAACATATGTTCTCAGAGAAGATGCTCCTGGCATGGAAAACAGATTCTCTGAAATTTAGAGTTAGGAGACAATGTGGTTCATCCAAAAGTAAAACTAAAACTTGGTAAGGTCTGAGCCCAGAATGTAAGACAGGGCTCAGTTCTAAACATGAGGAGGGAATATAAAGAACCATACTGTTCTAGGCACTCTATTCCTTTTCATAAGAACAATCTAATAATATTAGAGAATTTAAAGCAAGGTAGCAATAAGAAATTTTGATCCCATATGTTGTGCCTTACATATACAAATCTTTCTTAATTTTTTTTTAGTTAAGAGCTATTGTGGAAAAAATGTTAATAAGATTCAACATGAAGAAGAAATTAATAATAGCTGGAGATGATAGATGCCTTGCTTGAATCAGGATTTGTGCACAGTAGTTGCTAGGATTCATGATTTATAAGGAAAAAAAGTTCATTCACACTTTCTGGGGCTTCCAACTCAGTGAGGCTGAAGCATCTAGAATTCTGGACTGGATAACCACATCAGTGATCCTTGTGGGGACTGCCCATACACTTTACTCCACTTGGAAAAACACTAGATTCCCTACTGTATGATATTTATTTTTCTACCATTGGTTCCTGGGGAAAACATAGATTATTCATAGTCTGAATTTTTTTCCAACCAAATTCTCACATCCTGGATATAAGGACAGCCACATAAGGAAGAAAATGTGTATACTAAGCCACAGAAATGTGATTAGGATCTTAGCAAATATTGATTATGAATAACAAAAGGACATCCAATTTTTGTAAATGAATCATCCATTGCTTTACAGAGTACTGATATTGGAAATATTGAGCTTTGTAACAGCAGAACTCATCAAAATTACTGAAAAAAAAATGAGGATGTCAGCTGGCAGGCAGCTGGTGGGGCTGGGTTGGAAAAAAAACACAGATGCTCCAAGACAGCAGAGGCTCAGTTAAGCTGTGTTTATACTGAGCTAAAACCAATGGACTTACACATTTAGAAATCTGGATATTTCACTGTATCAGTTTTACCTTAAGGAAACAAATGAGTTAGTCGATAAACAGACAGACAAACAGACACTTGTGACAGAATGTCCTTTTTTGTTGTTGTGTTTCCTTCCTGATTTTCTTGTGACAGGCCAATGTACTGACATTTTCTGCTTCTTGTTACTACTGAGACAAGCCCTCAAACACACAGCAGGAATGGAAACCACCCTTCTTCATAAGTCTGAAGAACACTCTAGAGATTGAGATGGCAATGGATGCTTCTCTCTTGTTTTGAGGTAGGGAAGAAAGGCACACATATACAAAGTTTAAAGAAGAGGAAGATAAAGAGGAAGGAAGAAATGAAGGCAGAGAGAAACAGAGGAAGAAAATGAAAGAAAGCAAAAGAGGAAGAAAGAGAGAGAAATGAAGGAAGAAGGAAAGAAAAAGAAAGGAAGGAAGGAAGAAGGAAAGAAAAAAGAAAGAGAGAAAGAAAGAAAGAAAGAAAGAAGGAAAGAAAGGAAGAAAGGAAGAAAAAAAGAAAGGCCTCTCATGTCAGTTATCCCATAGAGTCCCTCCCGGAGTGCCCAGTGAGGGAAAACAGCAAGGTACAGCATCACAAAGCATGACCTAAGCTACAGCGGGAAAATGCACTCCATGTGAAGAAAAGGCAAACTGTTGTGATTTATATCCAATTTAATGGTTTAAAGGTCAACTCTTCATTCTGTGTGACTTTTAGAAAGCTTCACTCTGTCACATATTTACTGCAGAATAAGACCTGAGGGTATTTTACTTACATGAGAATCCATAAACATCAAGGCAATTTTAAATATAAAATAACTATGAAATTACTAAATTGTTGAGACCTTTAGTCCCATATATTAAAATAAATATTTCAAAAATACTTCTGTTTACTTACCACCAGAAGAAAATGAAAACTATTTTCACTTAAAATGCCCCAAATGTATTAAAACAGTGGATGACAACACATGGAAATCAACACTTGACAATTAAATGTACCCAAGTTTCTTCACTTTGAAGGACAAGAGTCTAGTGGCCTCATAAGCAATCCAAATCAATAAAACTTCAAATTAAAGAATAGTGATTTACAGACATTTTAGTATTGCTGAATAACTTAAACCAGTTTTAATGAAATGTAATTTATATCTACAAATTAAGTTGGTAATGAGTATGATCCGACATAAGAATGAGAAAGGATGCTGCAGACTTTAATGCTAAGTTTATGGGTTAAATAACCTTACAGATTGATTGGCTGATACCAACACAATGAGCTTTTAAAACAGCAGGCACCAAACTTTAACACTCTGTGTAAATGGTATCTCTATAGAACCTTGCAAATGAGGAACGAATATGGTATCTGTGATTCAAAAGAAATGCATGAGTAGCCACAAAAACACAAGTAAAACAGGGCATCACTGTCCCACAAAGCCACTGAAATGGAAACTGAATGACACACTGGCTAATGAGAACAGATTTTACAAACAGGAAATTTAAACATCACAGCACCCAGCAATTCTTGTAGAGCATATATTAAACAGAAGGGAAATCAGTATTTTGAAGACATGACTATACACCTATGCTCATTGCACATTGATCACAATAGTGAAGGTGTGAGCAACTCACTAGGATAAAAGAGTTTACAAAATGGAGTACCACTCAGCCATCATGTGTTAGGGAGCATATGTGTATGCATGTGTGTGTACATGTATATATTTGTTTATGTACATGTGTGTACCTATAAGTGGAGTCCCAAGGTTGAGATAGGATGTCTTCCCCATCACCTTCCACACTATATATACAGGCAGAGCCACGTCCTGAACACGGACTATACCATCCCCGCATTTCTGGTTAGCCAGGGTACTGTGAAGATTCCCTGACTTCAATTTCTCCTTCCTCTTCTAGGCACTGGAATCACAGCATGTCCACCTCAGCGGCCCACCATTTACTGGAGGTGGGGGAAATGAAGAGAGCTGGGGATCCAAACTGCATCCTTCTTGTTTGCGTAGCAGGATTTATACCAGCCAAGCCATCTCCAAACCCTAGAACTTTGATGGTTTTCTCTTTGGTTACAAGTTTTACTAATAATATGTGTGAAGTAGTTTGAATTTCTCAGCATTTCTAGGGAATCCATTAGATTACTACATTTTTGTCTCCCTTTCACTTTACAACCCCTTTATTTTAAAAATGGTTTTAACTTATTTATTAATTTGTAACATGGTAAGGGTCCTAGTGAGTGTGGGAGCTCCCTTGTCCCAGTACAAGCACGGAGGTCAGAAGATAATTTTCAAGACCTGGTTATCTCCTTGAACCATGTGGATTCAAAAGTTTGAACTCAAGGTTTCAGGCTTGGCATCAAATTCCATTACCTACTGGGCTATCTTTTCGGGTCTAGAAATGATGTCTCATAAGTTGTATGATACTCTACAAATGCATGCTGTTGTTATTCTGTTGTGCCAGGTATCCCGATGGACACAATCTGGATAAGACATAATTCTTGAGGTATGAAAGTTTGCATTTTTGATGGCATATGAAAAATATAAAGAGCTAAAGGGAAATTGAGTGTTATCTGAGCTACATAAAGATTAAAAGTTAATTCTGGCTGTGCAGAAGATATATTTCAACTCCAACTGTGATGATAAAAAATGCCTTTTTAACTAGGGTGATATCACAAAAGAAATAAGGTTGTTCTAGGTGAAGAATGTAATTAGAGGAAGTGCATGGACTATGTGAGGAATGGAAAATCCTTTGAAGAACAACAGATCCAAGCATCCAGAGCTGAGGAATGAGAGAAACATGAAGAAATGTAATCAAAGCAAATTAAATCCAGTGTGTATGGTGCAATTATAACACCACTGGCATGGCAGAGACATAGAGACACAAAGATTACAACCCCACAGGCATTGCAGAGACATAGAGACTTGTCAGCTACATCCCTACAGGAATCCCAGAGAAATAGAGACAAGAAAACGACAGCCCCACAGGCATTGCAGAGACATAGAGACTTGTCAACTGCAGCCCCACAGGAATCCCAGAGACATAGAACCTTGTCAACTATAGCCCCTCAGGCATTGCAGAGATAGAGAAATATGGATTCCCAGATTAGCTGATAGCAAAGGACATACCTCTTCCCCTTTCTTCCAATAACAACAATGCGTAATTAATCCACTGAGAAATCAAAAAAAGTATCAGCAAAGTAAATGCTATTATCATCAACTTTATGATTGTAACATGAATTATTAATAACATTCTGTCCTTAAGTAGATTAAAACTTACCAAAATAACATTTATTTTTTTCTGTTTGTCTTTGACTACCTAACTGATGCTAATTTGACTGTTAAAGGTTCACAAAGCACTAATTTGTCTTTAAATTTGCCTGAGAAACATTTATTAGAAAAACACACTGGAGTTTCAACTTAACAACTGTCAAACCAAATCATTGCCATAATAACCTTTCAAAAGCTCGATGCTACAAGTTTATTTATACTTTCAGTCATCTTCTGAAGTGGAAGTTAAGCTTATCAACAATGTTGTCTTCCCTTTTCAAGAATATTTAAAGCTTTTAAACATAGCTTTTAACTTTTATTACATTTATTCAGTGGCACACATGCCACTGTGGATGCTGGAGGACACCTCGTAGGAACTGTTTCTCTATGTCCACCATGGAGGTTCGTGAGCTCAAATTCTGTTGGGTGGGTTGTTGGCTAGTCCCTTTAATCACTAAGCCATCTCACCAATTCCAAAGTCCTTTTGGGGTCATAAGTAACATACACCATCAATAAAGCAATACTATGAGACTTACAATTTCAGGTACAGTCTTAAAATCTAAGTAAGACTTACAATCATTCAACAACTATGTCCTGAGTACCCATAATGTGCCAGGAGTTGGAATCAGTACTTCATGCTGGGGGATAAGATGGACTACTTTATTATTGATCATCTCAGAGGCAATAAACTAAAATAATGACAGAACCTTTAATAGTATTCTTAGCACTGTGATATAGAATAACATAAAACACTCTAATGAAGTTTTCAGTCTCTGTAATAGGAGGTGCTTGTTGGCCTCAAGGAGCAACATTGCTCTCCAGGTGAGATACCAAATCAACTACACTTTATAATGACTTGACACCAAATAAAATAAAGAAAATGCATGGAGATAATATTACTTGCTATTTCCACCTCTAATACACCACCGTAATTTCTTCTCCCCTGTGCAGATAAACTGAGACAAAATACAACATCCTATTTAACAACCAATGAATACATAGTGGTCTCTTCCACAGAAATGATGGCTGCCATTACATTTAAGGAAACATCAAAACATTTGAACATAGCTCCAAATCTTTGACAATACAATATTAACAAGTACTTGGTAGGATCATTTCACAAGTACAGTCACGTATGACTTAGAGATAGGGATTATTCTGAAAAAAATGCAATGTTGTTGCATGAACAGCATAGAACATACACTGGATTTTATCTCCTTGGCTGTGGACAGGGGACAACGACATAGACTCCATGCTATTTATTACTACTTATTCAACAGAACTCTTTCTTTACTAAGAGGCCAGATTTTTCTTATGGGTCTTTTCAAACACAAATGGTGGAAAAATATGACTACTAGAATAAATCTACTTCTCATTCCTTTAAAAGAAACAGGTGAGAGGAAGTCAAAATGTTGAAAATTCAAAATAGTTGTCTATCTGATATTCTTCATTAAGTATAAACACATTGACTGTTACAAATGTACATGAAATAGACTTTTTAATTCATCTATTTTCACCAAAAGCGTTGAATACATTTTTCCTAAAATGTGACACAATCTCAAATATTTAAGTTGTGGTTTGACTAGGAAGGTCATTCATGGGGTCATGTATTAAATTCTTGGTCTAATCGTGTAGTCTTAAAGGTTTTGTAAACTTGCAGAAAAGAGCATAATTGGAATAGGTTGTTTTTACCTTTAAAATGACAGCTACCCACCCTGTGTTCCCTGAACAGCATGAGGTGTCACATGTACCTGCTGTCATAATTTTATGTATCATAATAGGTCCAGAGTTAATATATACAAGGTTATGGAAATTTCTGAAGCTATGAAATAAAATAAAATTCCTCTGTTTTTGTCCAATTTGTGGTTGCAGTTATAAAATGAATTTTTGGAGGTTGATTTTTACTCTTTTGGGGGCACCAGCCACCCAGCTTTCAAATGAATCACATACACAGAGGCTTATTCTTAGTTATGAATGCTTGACCTTAGCTTGGCTTGTTTCTTGCCAGCTTGTCTTAACTTTGAATTATCCTGACTACCTTTTGCCTCTGAACTTTTATCTTTATCTATTTCTGTATACCTCACTTTCACTCACACTCGGTGGCTGGTTGGATGGCTGGGTAGCTGGGTGACTGGGAGGCTGCACCCTGGTGTTCTCCTCTCCTTATTGTCTCATAGCTGCTCCTTCTATCGATGTTCTCTATTGCCAACCCCTCCAACCCTTGGCCCTGCCTCACTATTGGCCATTCAGTTCTTTTTTAGGTTCCACGGGTGTTTTAGAAAGGCACAGTAACACAGCTTCACAGAGTTAAACAAATGCAGCATAAGCAAAAGTCACACAAATGAAAATAATATTCTAGCCGGGCATTGGTGGCGCATGCCTTTAATCCCAGCACTCGGGAGGCAGAGGCAGGCGGATCTCTGTGAGTTCGAGACCAGCCTGGACTACCAAGCGAGTTCTAGGACAGCCTCTAAAGCCACAGAGAAACCCTGTCTCGAAAAACCAAAAAAAAAATAATAATATTCTATCACAATGGATTAATACAGAAACCTGATGCTAAGTAAACAGGACCGTTAATATAGTCATTCCCAACAACATGGTTCAGAAGCTGTTGGAACTAATTTTAAGAGGGATTTCAGGAAAGTGTGAAGGTATAGGTAGAGAAACTGTAAGATATGAAGAGGGGTTTTGGGTGATTCTGCAGAGAGCACAGGAGACCAGAATAGCCACAGGATATGCAGACTGTGAAGTTTAGACTCATGAGCTTTCAGAAAGAATGAGGGTTATATCAGACTCGGATTGATAATGTCACATGTCACATTTCAGCAAAATACTTGTCTACATGGTGTCAGTGTTCCATGATGGTGAATGAGGCTGTATTTAAAAGTAAAATTGTAATTATTCTGATAGGAGAACATTCATGTCACTCCAACATTCAGGTTGTGGCATAACTATTGCTGCCTGATTTTGACCAGATTAAACCTGAATATTTGAAATGAACAGTGCAAAGTACAGGAAACCTGTTTGACCAGAACAGCCTGTGCAAAATGGAATTGGAGAAGAGCATAATTCTTGGGGAAAACTGACAACTACTTCACACTGGAAAAAAGTGAAGCTGTTTTGATGCCATCTTTAGAATTGAACCTACCCTGATCATTGCTAAAATATTATTGTCTTGAGAAGATATTGTTTGGGGAACATCCTGACCCCAAAAGGAGAGTTAGGAAGGTGGTTATTCAAGATTCATTTCACCATGTTCAAACACCGAATTACTTAGAACCAATGTAGGCTTGTTCCAAATGTATTGAGTCATTGCTCACGTTGCAGGGAAACCCTGGCATCAGGCACATGAGGTTATTTTTGCAGATGTGCAAAAGTAATAGAGTCAAGGACAGCCCCACAGGTATTTTTAAATAGAAGGTCCAAGAGTCCAAGCAAACTGAGTCAGATTCCCTGCAGCCAGCTGCTGAGATGAGGAAAAAAATGACCCTGTCACAGTGAGACCTGAGCTGCAACAGAGACCCTAAGATTTTAAATACAACAGGGACATGGAATATTGGCCAAGGGAAGTTTCAGGCAAAATATGGAACTAGCATAGGAGAGTGACAGCAAGATCATATGAGTATTGCTTCCCACGATTGTTGGAGGTTTTATATCACTATAGTAAGTGTCCAACAGATAGCACATGGAGCTACAAAGTTTGCTATTCTTTCCACTAGGTTTCACTGTTGCTTTGGTCTTCTTTCTCTTTCTTTGCCCATTCTAGCTCCTTTATTATGGAAGTATTTGCCCTATGTCATTACAGTTTGGGACATTTCAAAATTGATTTTTTTTTGGACATTGGATGATCTCAGAGCTATCTGCCTCAAGTCTCAGAAAAGAACAAATTCAGGCTTTAGAACAATGTTACTCTTAGGATTTTGATAGTCTGGGAGATGAATTCAGTGCACCTTGCAATATGATGTCTCGATGGTCAGGGAAGAATGCTATGCTGTGGCTGCGAAGCGGCAGCCACAGCCCTAGGAAGTTCTGCAAACTTCAGGAGGTTTGGCCATGTGGAGGAATTATTCAACCAGGTAAATACCTTTGAGGACTACACCTTAACCCTGTCTGCTTCTGTCACACTGCTTCCTGCCCACCAGGCTAAAGCAAGTTCTCTGTCTCCTGTTCCTGCTGCCGTGACAGACTTCTCCAGCACATGGGTCTCAGCAACCATACACAGACATTGCTGTGTCTGTGAGCTAAAATACTTCCCTCCCCTCTTGAGTTTTCCATCAGACATTTTATCACAGGAATAAGTAAGGTTAATTTCAGCTCCTGGGTTGGAATACATATCATTTTTTGAATAGATCTATAGCAGGGAATTCTGCAAGCTACCTGGCTACTCATGGAATACATGTAGAGTTTTAAAACCAAATGTTTTTGTTAATGTGTTCTATCCCTCAAATAATAAAATGACTTCCTAGAGTCAAAACTGGATGATAATATTAATCAATGTCTATTTTGAGGCATCCCACTATATTATGGAAAAATTAATTGAGTTGTATACTTTTGTTGCTTTAACAAATAATGGGGACAGCAAATTCAAGGAAGAATGATGTGGTTTTGCTCAGGGTTTCAAGGGTTTCAGACCCTGGTCAACTTGAGTCACACCTGGTGGCCTCAGAGCTCAAAGCAGAATATCATTCAGCTAGGAAGCAGAATGAGTGACCGGAAGGACAGGTATACTTTTGCCCAGGACAAACATCAGTGATAGACCCATTTCCAATAGTTTCATCTCAAAATGTTATCCATATTTTGAATTCATCAATGATATTTATCCACCAATGATGGCAGAACCTTTGTATTCCAATCATCTTCTAAAGCTCCAGGTTGTTCACTGTAAATATCTAACACCAGACCTTCCACAGATGAGTCTTTACAAGGTACACTTCCTAACAAAGTCATAACACTAGAGGAATTAACCAGGACTAGAAACTTTTCTCCCAGAAATAAGTGTTATTTAAAAAAAGAAAGAAATATTTGATTGAAGGAGTCCATTCTACCATAGGGAAAGCATGAGAGATTGTAAAGAGGAGACAGAAATTATCCTGGGATACAAAATCTATAACCTGTGATTGCTAACCAGTTATCTCTGAGATACAAGATCATAAAAATACCTTACCATGGACTGTGGTAGGAAGGACAGCAAGGTAGTTCTGAGATGAGAAACTGTTAGGGTCAGGACTCCTCCAGCAGTCAAGGAGCAGAGTGGGCATTTTAGGTCGGAGACCTCATCTGACTCACCAAGTAAGTAGGCTTTGCCTCCCAGTATGGCACCGTGAGTGAATCTGGGTGTTTATATTCAGTATTAGGACCTTACAGCAATTTCTACATAGGATCTTCCCCAGGAGAAATCATATAACTTCTCATGTGGAAAACTTCTGTAGTCTGAGATTCATCTCACAGGAGAGGTGGAAGCTGTAGCTGAATTGTAGACTGGTCCTGGATCCACAATTACTTGTCAGCTCATGCTGTGTGGTTAGAGTTTGGGTATGGGACACAGAAAGCAGAATGTGCATAGGTTTCACGTACCCAGAACTTGAAGGCAACACAAGATTTAACTGATTCTTTAAGGTACTGTGGACCACTAAAGAAAAACAAAGGAATATTCTTAGTTCACATGAATTCCTGTTTCATTAAGGTGAGGAACAAATTACATCATTTTAGTGACACTATTAAGCATTCAGATGCCCGAGAAAGACACATAAAATTTGGAAATGGTATGAAATGATGTACTTTGAAATTTATTGAATGGGATAATAGTCATTATATTCAATGCCATCCATGAATTTAAACATTATAGTGACTGATAAAAGATCACTTTGCCCTTGCAGGCTCCTTTGTTTTCTCCTCATTATTATAAGCAAAATTCAGTAGAAGTTGTTGCCCTCTTCCTTTTTGGATACAGAGTCCCCAAGGGTCCACCTGATTAGCAATTAACTGGTGGATGGAAATTATTCTAAAGATAGATATGCAAATAATGTTTGTTTCAGAGGGTCAAAATTCATTAATAGACATGATTATTATTCAAGTATCATATTTTATTTGTTATGATAATTGAAAAGATGGAAATGGATATAAAAATGAATGCTTTCAGGTTTCAATACTATGCATTTAGAAATAAGATAACCAAAATCTTCCAAAATGCAGAAACAGACACTACAAGCTATTTTTTCTATTCTCATTATACCTGCTGTAGTTCTGCAATAAATGCAAAACTGAACTATTCTGTTCTTTCTTCTAGTTGCTAAATATCCTAATACTTAACTAGCAGCAGTAGCCACTGTGCAGGTAATGTATGACTCTGTGCAACTTATGATGCTCAGTCCATCTGGATCCTGCTTTGGATACATCAGGGAATGAGCTTCTCTTTCTTTCTCTGAACTCACTCATGGAAAGAGTAAAATTTGATACACGCTGTTTCTGTTTCAGAAACCCTAAAATACAAATAGATATCCCTGATCAAGTTTTGTTTAGCTTTCAAATGTTGGCATACATACATGAAGAGTTGTGAAAGAGTTACTAAGGCACAATGGATATTTGGAGCGATGTGCAAGCAGGGAGAACTCCAAAGCCAGTCTGAAAACAGTGTAACGGTTAGGGGAAGAGAGTGGCTTTCCTTTTCTGAGGATTCCATTGTAGGGGTGCAGCATGGTTTTAACTTCACACTGGTGTCAAGAGAGAAGAATACACAACCTTTTCATAAAGTTGTTCAGGTGTGAGGTAGAAAGAACAAGTGAATAGCAGCTCTTGAAGGTGCTCCCCACCAGAAATTGTAAGTGGATTTGGACTTGTTATACACTGAATCCTGGTGCCGGAAAAAACGAAACCAGCTTTTCTCCTTCATTTTTATCTGAACTCACTGTTGTTTTATTGGATCTACAGTATAATTCTGATGATGGGGGAAAAACTTCCTCTGAGTGCCTTGTTTAGAAACACAATACTGTGTACACTGAGAACTGAAATGAGTTGCCTGGTCACCTTTACTATTATCTAGAGGAAAGATTCATTTTCCTCTCGGCATTAGATATTTGGATCCATAATGGAGAATGTGGAGTAACAAACCCATTTGTATCAGGGTACTCAGGCAGCAGAAACAGAAAATAGGATGCTCCTATGAGAGCTATAGCCCTAAGAGCACACCTCCCAGTGTCATACTTGTTCCAATTAGACTCCACTTCCTCCTACCTCCAACCACCTCCTCCTCTCTGTGTGCAACTTGACTCCAAGAACATCAACCCTCTCCACCATACACAGTGTTTGTTTACAGGGCATAAGGACCTGACTTTTAAGCAGGTTTAAATCAACTTTGTCATGGAAAACTTAACTGAAAACCCAAGACCAAGAATCTACAGAAACAGTAGAGCATCATGTAGAGGCCTAGAGCCCCATCGTCTTCTTTGCAGTTGTGACATATAATTATTTAGACTAGTGGCCTTAGCATGACACATGGTTATTAGACTTCCTACAAACCACAAGTCACCCAAGGGTCACAAAGACTATCCCATTTTCACAGAGCACTGTATGGATGGAGATCTTCACCTATTTTCCAAGGTGACGTACATGCTGCTGAATCTAAGATATCACTTCCCATTTGATAGGTCTGGGGTAAGACATATGACTTGTTGGGTCACATCAAGGAAAATCTGATCCCAAATTCTTATTTTTACATCCCCAAAATGAAAGCTTCCCTTGAAGTTTAGGAATCTGTGTGTTAGAAGCTCAGGGAGACTCAAAATATGTATCATAGAGCAACACAGTTCTGAAAGTGCAGGCAGAGAAAGTGTTAACATACAGATGAGAGGAGCTACAATGCCCAGAGATGTCTTCGCCTGGGGCAGCTGCATAGAGTGCATGCTGTAACCCGCTTGCACGGGCAGGGTAGATGCCCCTTTGGCACACAATCTGAGTATTGAGATTACTATTGCTGCACACAGATACTTTAAGAAAGCCTGGAAGTGGCTGTAGCTTACCTGCTGACATGTGTCAATAACAGGGAAAAGGGAACTTCTCATGATTCACAGGAAAGGGATTGTTCTAGTTGGATAGTAATTAGATTGGGGGCTAAGATGAGAGCATTTGTTCATGAGAAAGGGTTATCAGTGATCTAAACTTCCCACCACTGTGAGGAGAAAGGGAAAGAGACAGAGGGAGGGGGAGAAGGGACGGGGGGGGGGAGGGCGTGACATGACATATTTTCATATCATTTTACTCAGATCCAAAACAGAAAGTGGATAGGGGAATTCTGGGAATTCTCTGAATTCATTATTATAAAATAATGTAGTTTTACTACACTATCAATAAAGTATTGTTTCTCTGAATACTTTCCATATCTTATGAAAGAAAATATAGCAATATTTAATATTTGTGTTAGATAATGTATGTAAAAATAAATGTATGCATATACAACATCAATGATAATGTTTAGAAATGTGAACAAATTTAAAGTTGAGGAACATTACAGTGTAAGTGAGAGAAACATTAAATAAGACAGAAACCAAATTGGAATTTTATGTAGAGTGCACCATAATTTAGATAATAACATGAAATGATATACACATATAATTAAATTTTCAGATCCTTTTAAAAGAATTGTTTTATGGCTTGTTCTAAGCTGCATATGATAATACCTTTCAACAATCGTGTAATCAGATTTACTTCTGAATAGCCTAATTTGTCTGCTTAAATTATCAAGCATTAAAATTGAATTTAAATAATTTAGCATTGAATATGTATAAGCATTAAGAGGGAAAGACTAGCTATTGATTTCAGAGACAGGAATCTAAAGACAGCTGAATTTCCAAATATCCTGCAAATTCTACATTCACCAAGTGACACTATTCTGGGTAGAAGTAGAAATGTGTTTTCTAACGTCACTAAGATTTAGAGATCAATTTCATAAACTGCCCGTTATTCCTCTAAATATTTCAGGTGGGCATGAGTCACGCTTTGCACACAATATTCTAAATGCAATCATTCATAAACCTATTGCCCAGAGTCTCATGTTTTAAATGTCATTTGCTGAAAATAATATTCTCTAGGGAAAAATGCATTCCAGATTGACAACTTTCCTCCTAAAGGAGGGAAATAAGTATTGAAGTTGACTATATATATACAGTTGAAATATGTGGGCCTGTGGGAAGAAAATCTGATATTTGAATAAATTCTGTAATGTGCTTTTACAGTCTCGCAGTAAATAGCAAGTGTAATTCTAAAACAGTTCTTGAAAATATTTATGAAAATATCATTTTCTTTTTCTCTAGTAGACAACTGTATAAACATTTCTCTTTTCTCCTAAAAAGGAATCTGAGTCTGGGGTCTAGAAGGAAGATTGGGAACTGAAGATGAATAGTGTTCTTGCAGAAGACCCACATGTGGTTCCCAGCACCTACCTTAGGAGGCTCACAATCATCTGTAACTCAGGTTCCAGAAATCTGATTCCCTCTTCTGCTCTCCTTGGGCACCTGCCCTTATGTGCTCATACACACAGACACACAGACATAATTAAAAGCAAAACTAAATCTTCTTAGCTGGCATGGTGGTGGCACACCTTTAATCCTAGCGCTATGAAGGCAAGGAAGGTGGATCTCTCTGACTTGGAGGCCAGCCTGCTTTACATAGTGAGTGCTAGGACAGCCAGAGCTACACAGTGAGACCCTGCCTTGAAAACAAAAGAAAAAGGGTGGGGAGAAAAACAGAAAGGCAGGGAAGGAGGGCAGGAGGGATGGAGAGAGGGAGGGAGGGAGGGAGGTTGGGAGGGAGGGAGGGAGGGAGGGAGGGAGGCTGGGAGGGAGGGAGGGAGGGAGGAACGAAGGAAGGTTCTGAGAGCAGAGTTTAAAAACCTCTGAGAAACTGTACACTGTTTGTGAAAGCAGTATGTTTTTCTTTTGAGGACAGCCTAGGGCGTTGCAATGCCAGCAGAAACTTCACAATATAGTTGTAGAAATTAAATACTCAAGGTATAATTTAAGCCATGTACTCACAAAGTCCTAATTAAATAAAGTTACCAAAGAGCAAAGGATAATTAGCTGCAAAATCAGATTTCAGTCCTCAAAGATGCCATTGTAATCAAGACAAGTGTCAGTCGCGGAAGACAAGATGCAGGGTCTACTAGAAAGAATAAAGTTTAATTAGAAAAGTGATTTTCTATACAGCTGGTGACTGGCATGAAATTATACAAAATAAGCCTGTATAGATACAAGTCACCATGCATAAAATACTGTCTACACCACAAGAAACTGGAAATAAACTACAAAGACATTCTTTCTTTCAAGGTTATATTTATATGATGGAAGAATTTCAAGGTCCATGTTCCTTTTTTATTTTGTTTTGTTTTGTTATTTAGGGTTAGAAACAATCTTATTTCAGATGGTCCGTGTTCCTTTTAACAAAACATGTCACCATTCAAATGATATGATCACCATGTCTATTGCTAGGGAATACTTTTGAATTCAGTTAAAAGAATGTATAGCATATAGTGCTTTGTATCATAAAATGTTATTAAATTATTAAGTGTCATGTAAGTAGGTTGCTTATTGCTATGTCATGAGCTTGCGCCACTCGGTCTTTGTGCATAGTTTCCCTCCCATCATTGCCATTTGGTTGTCCTTCATTTAGCTTTCCCATCTAATGAACTGTATGATGGCAACAGACTCATGTGCACATTGAAGAAATAATGGTAGAGACGAAAAAATACTAGTAAGTCTCTGCTAGTATTTAGGCATTTGTACTTACCTACCTTTGAGGTTCTGATAGGATATTCCCTCAGCTGATGTCACTAAGAGTAACATCTGTGCCTATTCAATAAGTTCCCTTTTAAAAGAGCCCTGCCCATAAGCCATCTACTCTCTCTCTCTCTCTCTCTCTCTCTCTCTCTCTCTCTCTCTCTCTCTCTCTCTCTCTCTCTCTCTCTCTCTCTCTCTCTCTCTCTCTCTCTCTCTCTCTCTCTCTCTCTCTCTCTCTCTCTCTCTCTCTCTGCCTTTCTTTGTTCTCTCAATGTCCCCAGAGGCTGGCCTGCCCCTCGGCTCCCCCTTCTTATTATCCCTTTTCCCTAATAAAAACCAAAAAAAATCCATGTGAACTCTGTCACACTGCATCTTTCTCTCCTGTGATTCTTTTAAAAATTACAACAGTCTGTCTCTATGATGGCTGTTCTTGGCTGTCAACTTGACTACATCTTGAAATGGAAGGCACACCTGTGACAGATTTTTGCTTTAGAGTGTGAAGATCAACTTCTGACCCAGGTCTTTGAGATGGGAAGGCACAATGTTAATCCAGATTTTTTTTTGTGTGCTGGAAAAAACTCTAATCTGGGCCATGG
Source organism: Mesocricetus auratus (assembly GCF_017639785.1). NCBI lineage: Eukaryota > Metazoa > Chordata > Mammalia > Rodentia > Cricetidae > Mesocricetus > Mesocricetus auratus. Next base: position 46,755,555 of record NW_024429195.1, on the reverse strand, counting down.
TCTCTAATCTGGGCCATGCTTTCTGCTGGATACCTATAGAAGGACATGCAAGAAGGAAGCTTTTGCTCTTTGCCTATTTCCTCTTTCCTTGCAATCAAGTCCATTCCTTCACTGGCATTAGCAGCTCATTCTTCAGGATTTATTCTATAAATTCTGCTACTCTAGTGAACCCTGACTAACACAGTCTCTAAAGCAAATGCTTCCTGAAATTAATGCTATTGTTGTGTTATTATTATTTATGTGAAATGTATAGTCATATTTATTCCTTGGCACACATGTAGAGGTGAGTTTTTTACTTTGTGGAGCCAACACTCTTCTCCTACCTTGACATGGGTTCCAAGAATCAAGCTCAGGTTGTGACTTTCACTGCATGGGCTGTCATCCCTTTTAGGCAGTGATTCTCAGCCTTCCTAACACTGTGACCCTGTCCTATATACCATTCCTCATGTTGTGGTGAGTCCAAACCATAAAATTATTTAGTCACTACTTAATTTTGATAATGTTACAAATCGGTATAAATTCTGATATTCAACCCAATGTTGGGGACTGCAACCCACAGGTTGAGTACAGTAGTGAAGTCCCTACTCCATGCAACCCTGTCTTGGCAATAGCAAATCTTGTTTTTCAGGTCAGGACTACCTTCTTTGCAGGAAGAGGATTTTGTGGTTGAGGGGCCATGGTGGCCACAGTACTCACTGTCAATTCATTTTACTTAGAGAAAGAAGCGATTACTCTCACTGAACTGACATAACTGTCTGAGTGTCCCTTATATGAGGTAGTGTGAGCTAGGCTTTGTTGTTTACAAATGCACCCAAAGCTCTCGGTTTGAAAGCAATGCAAACTTATTCATTTGGACTTAAAAAACAACCACCAGATGGAACATGAGTTATGTGAGACAAAAGACAATGGTCCAATGGTGCAAAGTTTTCAGTACTTTTACGCAGGAGTGGTGTATAAATAATTACACTCTCATTAAAAATATACAAAAAAATTCTCAATTTCAATGTCCAAAGTAAGTGTGAGGACAAGACTTGATATTCCCAAAGAAGGCAGACATGTGCTTGTTTTTACAGATTTGTTATTTTCTATCTTGATCTCAAATTATCTTCAGCAATACTGTGCATATTTGAGAGAATGCTAGTGTGCTTGTGTCATCAAAAGGTATTTTCTATTGTCTCTAATAGGACTTATAAATTCCCCAGGAGATTCACACACAGATGTAGGCCAATAGGCTCTGAACATGTGTAAATGGGAGTTTACATTTAACAAAAGAGAGCAAGTTAGTTGAGCCATGGGAATAAAAATGTGTTCATCTGGAAAAATAGAATAAAAATGCAGATATTATGGAGTTGTTTTTAGACTAATGTATGTATCTATTAATGTAGAGTAGGATGTGGATCATAGTAAAGGGTTTAAATACAATTGCTGGTTTTATTCCTAAACAGTGTTGAAGATTTGTAAACCACTGTCTCATGAGATGTGATTAAAAGAAATTCAAGGAATGTGGAATTTTAAGTAGGGTAAAGTTCAAGGGGAACTTCAGTGATTACTTCAAATCCTGTCTCACAGCAGTTAGGCTAAGTCTACACTCTGCCTGGGTTTGCCTATCAGTCCCTCCACTGGTGTAGAAATCCAACCAACTAAAAGCACAACCAGATTCTCATGATAACTTTTCCCATAAATATTGTGTCTGGAAGGACAGCCTCTGTCTGTTACAGATTTGTTGATGGAATTATTTCATTAAACAGAACTCACTGTCACTCAGCTTTAAAGGAAAAACTGGTTTCCAATTGAGGCTGAAATGTGACTTTGACATTATGTGTGTACATATGAGCTTAATGAGAAGACTAGCGAAGAGAGTGCTTCATCCAGAGGCATCAAGTACTGACATTTACACAGGGACTCACTGTTGTCATGGGGCTAACATGATAAATTCCTACTTATACATGTGCACCAGTCACAGAGAAAAGTATAACAGTGGTGTGCTGTCATTTGGGTCACATTTGATAGTCCTTTTACTGTTTGACAATGGAATTGGCAATGAAGAGGTCAAAGTGAAAGGAGAAAGGTAGAGGCTGTAACAACTCAAAAAATTGCTCCTGACTGCATTTTAAAGTAGAATAAAACACATTTAAGAAACAAGTAAATATGTATTTCCATTTCTTCACTTTCTCTAAGCATGAGATTAAGTGATATTAACCAGTAAATAGGAAAAATGAATAATAAAATAAAATTGGGAGTTTGAAATAGGAATTCAGAAATGTGAGATTCAGAAATATAATAAATTCATCAAAATTACATCCATGTCATTGTAAATTATTGGATAAAGTTTTGATTATGAGTATGTCTAATTTTAGGAATGCAATATTATGAGAAACAGAATTTGCATTTTTCTGACTGCTTATTTAGAAATGTCAGTTTTTCTTCTGAATACATTGTTGAGTGAAGTTCTTAATTTTATAAAAAGTAGACAAAATTATAAGGCCTCAATGGGAGGAGCACTTAGTTCAGAATCAATCCACAAATATAATCACATTAATGTGTTTTACTACATACAGCCTTAAATATCTAAAATTAGTTCATGGAGACTTTTGAGGAGACTTGATATTTACATGGTAGTCTACAACAAATATTTTTGATGACAATGAGATAGCCATAACAACCCAACATTAAAACAAGTAGCATATCAAGCATGTCATAGATTATTAGTCTGCAGTATGAATAGAAATGCTTTGACTGCTTTGGAATATTCATAGTTTCCTATTTAACATTTAAGAAAATGGGAGACATAGCAGACAATGTAAAAGAATGTAATGGTGTAAAAACAGAATTATTGTTGAATTATTAAAATCATTAATGTATATTTAGTGCTTCAGTTATACTATCAAAAGGTACACACACACACACACACACACACACACACACACCCAATTACCAGAATTTCATTGTGGTGACTGGGCATGCCTGTTAGGGACTTTTATTGATTGAATCATTTGACGTCAGAAGATACAAAAAAAATCTGGGCTACACCTTCTGCTGCCAGTCTATATAAAAAGCATGGAAAAGCAAGCATTTGCTCTTTGTCTGCTTAGCTTCACTCTCAATGGTAAGTTCATTCCTTCAGTGACATCAGAGCCTACTTCTTTGGAATTACAATGTGCACTGAAGACCAGCTAAGGCATCCAGCCTCTAAGATTGAAAAATTACTGAATTCTTGGGCTTTCTATCAGAAGACAGTCATTGATGATCTAGCTGAACCAAAGCCTGAAAGCCACTCTTAGTAAATCCCTTCATGTGTAGTCCAATTCTATCAGTTCTGTTCCTCCAGACACCCCTGCCTAGTATAAAGGATAAAGTAACTCACCTTACCTGTTGGGAAAGCTCATGTTAAGACAGGTATAGGTTTTTCCCCAGTGCCCCTGCATTGGCAGTGAGCCAAAAACGAGACCAGACAGCATCCTTTGTCATTGTTAGACTAAGATTTGAAAAACAATATGAAATATAAAGATGACTGTTACTCTAGTAACACCATTGATATCAAAGATACTAGATATTCCACTTGTAGATACTTGTAGGTCAAGGAGGACCAGAAGCTAATTATCATTGAACCTGTAGCTCCTCCTCATATACATCTAGACCAGTAAATGTAGTCCAGAACCTGGAAAATGTCAGTTACTAGAGATTGATCATTTAGATGAATGTAACCCAAATATATCATGGGTTTTCAACTTAATTTTCAATTTTCTAACAAATCTTAAAACAAAAAAAATCAACTAAATTTTCAACTTAGTCAAGAATGACAAAGATAAACAAAATCACAGTTTTTAGTTAAAATAACTGTAATTTCAATAACTATATGTCAGCATAACTGAAATACGAAAATATCTATAGTCAATGTGTACAATTTAATGATTTTACACATAGGCACTAATGATACCATCATAGAATTCAAGTCAACCCTTCTAGAGTTGTGTTATTTAATTTTATTTTTCTTTTACATTTTTTATGGTGAACATTTAATATGAACTATATCCTTTTATCAAACAAGAAATATACAGAACCAGGTTGTTAGCTCCTGGCACTGTTTTATTCACCTACATAGCCAAAATTTATACCCTTTAAATAGTCACTGTCTAGTGCTCTACCATTCAGTTTCTGAAGAGAGATTCTGTCTTCCATGTGTCTTTGAACTTGATTATACAGGCAGTACTTAAATGGTAATGCTTCACACACTAATTCTTTCCTATAGAGAATAATGTCCTCCCCCAAGGACTCCTTGTCCATGAGTTGTAGAAATATAATGTTTTCATTTATCCAGCCCCAAATTTGCAATTTTTAAGTATATGAATGCCTTTAAAAATGGATTCATGGAGAAATGAATCTAAAAGTTTGGAACAATTTCAAGGTTACACAGTACCATAAGCATTATTCTTTTAATTTTATGAGTGTATGACATTTGAACAATTCTTGTGAGTACTTCAAAAACACATGTCTAGTGAAAGGAACCCATGTTCCTAAATCCACATTATACTCCCTGGTTGTAATGATTGTGATGAGATGTCATAATTTTAGCCCATTTCCTTAAATGCATCTTATATCTATATGTATGTAATGTACAAATATATGCTTCGCCATGTAGCCATATATATATATACCTATGGCCAGAGCTAAATACATTCATAATACTCATATACATACAAAGGTTTTGATGTGAATTTCTGAGAGTTGAAATGCAATTCCACTATGTGTCCTTGGTATGAGCCTTGTGTTCAGCATGTAGACTTTCCACGCCAGTCTCATAGCTCTATCCTAACTAGCATTGAGAACTTTCACTGTTATAAGATGAACACAGGAAGCATCTCCAAATTGATTTTTTCTGCAAATTAGATTGCTGAAACTACAATTAAGTTATTCAGGTTACATGCTATGCTTCAAAATATAACAGGCACTCCATAACCAATTGTGAATATCCATTTCCTCTGAAATTGTTGGTGTTTACAATTGCCAGACTGAGACTGGGAGGTATTTATCATCACACATGACACTAGAACTTTAAAGTCAGTAATTAAATCTATAGACAATTGGCATTACAGTAAAGGAAACTAATGTCAACTAGAGGAGATGTTCTTTACCCATGTGTACATTATTTGTCCAATTTTGTTTAGGAAAATCCTCAACGGATTAATCAAAAATGCACTTTATTTGGAAATTGAATTTGTTTTCATAATTATTTCAGCCAGTTGCTGCAAATAGCTCATAAAACCATTCGACTACTTCTTCACTTCTTTGTAGGGAACATTAATGTTACTGTGTATTTATAATTTCCTCCTAAAGTTGAAAGGTTTTCTTCCTTCCTGAGTGCAGATGCCTTTTAAGTTTCTGCATATTGTTTCAATGTACTACATTTATTTTTTTCAGTTATTTAAAAGATATTTTAATCTTGTCTTGCAGAAAATTTCAAACACATAATAATAAAATAATATGATGATTTTTCTTTTAATTTATTGAAGCTGTTCTTTGACATTTTCATATATGTATCTGCATTTTGATATCACAATCCTCCACTGCCCGCAGTCTTCCCAGCTTTCCTTCCTCACCTTCATCCTTGCTTAAACTTCCAACCCAGAAATGTCTACTTCTTCCTTTATATATCATATATATAGAAATCTCTCCGTTTGTTCTCCTCCAATGTAAATCAGAAAAAAGTACCATGTTTAACAAATGTACATCAATATCAACATGTAGAAGACTGAAACTAGTTTCTTGTCTCTCACCCTGAACAGCACTACTCCAAATGTCCAAGAATATAAGCATGAGACCAGATATTTAGGAAGTGATAGAAGAGAAAATACATCATTGAGGCACAGGCGAGAACATTCTGAATAGGACTCTGGCAGCACAGGAAATAAGATCAATGACTAAAAAATGAGATCTCAGGAAACTAAAACTCTTCTGTCCAGCTAAGGGAATATAGGTTGAGAAAAGCAGCAGCCCACAAAACTGGAGTAAACATTTTCTGGTTATACCCAACAGAAGGTACATCTAGACTAAGGAACTGAAAAGACTAAGCATTAAGAAACCAAATGACCTTTGAAATAATGGGACAGTCACCTGAATGGAGACACAAAAACTGAGGCCATGCTTACTTCTTTCTTGTTTTGTTCAAGCTGGAATCTTAGCCCATGGGATTAAGGCTTACACACACTCATAATGGGTTAGAAGCTCCTTAAGATATTTCTCTTAGGTGACACCAAATCCCATCAAGTCAGCAAACAAGATAAACCATCACAAATCCACTTGTCTTCAACTTGGTACCCAAACATACTAAGTTAAAACACTCCATTCTTTGCCCTTAAAGTATTATGTTCATCTCACATGCAACATTTGCTTACTCCATTCCTAAAAGTCCACAAAAATCTTAGCAGTTCCAACAATGTGCAAAATCTAAGTGTGGAGTCTATATTGGGAATCAAATCAATCTCTTAATTATGAATGCTCATTAAAAATAAGTACTTTTAATATATGCCAGCATATAATAAACATTCTTTTATCCTCAATTTTTTGACCATTTGTGCTTCATTGTACTAACAGCTGCCCAGTGTAAGAAGGTTTTTTGACCAAAGTTGAAAATATCTCATGGGTTGAAATAATTGATCTTGTTGATATGGCTTCACAAATAAAAGCAATTCACTGATTCAACACAGTTCATATCAAAATGCCAACAGTGTCCCCAGCAGAATCTCTTAAGCTTCATATACTGTAGTACAAATAATATAAGCCCAGAGAATGGTTCATGCTGAAGCTCAAAGAAGCAAAGCAGCCAAGCCACTAGAAAGCTTTTACTTCTACAAAATCCTGACTAAAAGGAAAGATCCTGTCACCATGAATTCTCAGACTGCTATCCTCTGAGTTCCTGTCTCTTCCTGCCTTATATTTCCTTCTTTACCCAGCCTTATCACAACTGTGTCCTTCTCCTTGATGCTAGGATTGAAGGCATGAGCTCCATTTCTCTTTTAGACTGATTCACTCTCTTGTAGCCCAGAGTGGCTTTCAACTCACAGATATCCATCTGCCTCTGTCTCCTGAGCCCTGGGATAAAAGGTGTGAGCCACCATTGTCTGGCCTATATGGCTGTGGCTAGCTTTGCATTCTGATCTCCAAGCAAGATTAATTAGATCATAAACAACATATCACCACAATATACAACAAAAAAAAACCAGAATTGCCAAAGTGGACCTAAGCAAAACAATGCTTGTGGTATCACCATACTTGACTTCAAGTAATACTATAGAGGCATAGCCATAAAATCAGCATAACACTAGGATGAAACGAGACATGATTGAATAGAAACGAAGACCCAGATATGTGCCCAGGCATCTAGCAACCTGCAAAAGGGCATCAGCTGTAAGATATGCATGTATTACAAAAGAATATTTATAAAGAAGTTTTTATTCCTTTTAATTTTTAGAATTTAATTGTAGTTTGTAATTATACCAGTTCATATGTCTATACAACTATGTAAACACATTTTAGAAAAGAAAATAGGTACACTTTGTAAGGATTCAGGCATAATGTTGACCTGCCCCATCTCTTAGCAGAATACACTCATGTGGTGCCCTGGTCAGCCTGGTGCAAAGAACCCTTTTAAAGGAAAAGCTTCTGCCCACTTATGCTCCATTTCCACTCTCTCCTTTCACTCTCTTCTCTTTTCCCACGTCTCTCTTTTTGCTCTTCTCTTTTCTCTATCTCTTTCCCTTTCTCTTTCCTGCTAAACCCCTCGGACAGACAGGACTTTTCCTGTCTCCCTCTTCTCTTCTGTCCTCTCTCTGTCTCTGTGTCTATTTACCTATTTTCTCTTTCCTTCCCACTCCCCCTTTCAAATAAAACGTCTTACCTATGCTCTATATGCCTGGCATGTTAATCTCTCTGCCCTGGTCAACCTTGCCCTACATGGAACCTGTCAAGGCCCCCCTCATGATTTATCATAACATAATAAGTTTCATATTTTTGAAGTCAAAAAGGTTATTTTTCATTCTTCTCTATTGAGAAGGTTATTTGCAAATGAGCTCTAATAAATGAGGATGTAGGAAATCATTACTCTGGAAAATATAAAAGAATTCACACCAGATGGTCTAAATTTTGAAGACCACTTCAGATATACCTTTCTCTCTCTCTCTCTCTCTCTCTCTCTCTCTCTCTCTCTCTCTCTCTCTCTCTCTCCGTTTACAGAACAGTGTATATAGAACTATAGTAAAGAACCAACAATTTCCTGGAAGCCTTGACACATAGGGTATGGGGTGGAGTAAAACAAGACAGGGGTAAGAACATAGCTTTAGTCAAATTGTAGTCAATTTATGTGTTATAATCAGAAGTTTCATTATTTTCATATGAATAACTGGTTCTTCTAGCATGAAAAAAATCTCACATTTCATAAAGACATGCATGTACTAGAGATGAGGCAAGATGGCAAGATGATTGGACTAGAAAACTGGACCATGTACCTGCAAACAAGGTAAATGCTACATATATAACAAAGCAGAAGACAGGTTCCCCAGAGAATACTGGTGGGGCAGACATTTTATTTCACACCAAGTCCCAGAGCTCACATTGAGAATGATTTAACATTATATATATTCCCTAGAGCAAAGGGAGATGTGAAAAAAAGGAAGGACCGCCTTGGGGTGCTATATTAAATCAGGCAAATAGCATAAACCAGGAAGATTAGCACTGTTAAAAGAGAATTATTTTCTCACAAGCGTTGTCAAACTGAAGATTATCTGTGTACTTGCTATTAATTTTTCTGTTTTTCTTCTATTAGCAAATGACATGTACAAATCAAATTAATTCTTTTACTTGGATTCATTATAAGAATTTCTCAGACATTCAATACAAGAACTGTATTGCATAATGGATAATTAATAACATCAGAATGCTATAAAATGTCATTTTAATGGGTTAAAATGGGTGAGCAGTAAATTTATATTAGAATGGGTGCTCTGTATTTTCTCAAAAATGAATTCTTGGTCCTGAAAATAGCCATGCCCCCCAAAGCATAGACACTCAGTATAACACATAGGGACAGAGTGGATGTGCTTAGTTTTCTTCTCACTAGTGTGGATATGAATATTCAATATATTTATTTACCTATTGATACTCAGAATATAGTTTATCTTTCCCAATTAGTGTAGTAAATTTACAAATGTAGCAACAAAGACAGCATCTTTTTTCTTACTCACAAGTATAAGTGGCCAGGCTTCTATGCCTGTGTCATAGGTGTCCCCGTCAACTGCCTCATCTCTTCTGTGCCTCCATCTGCAGAACTAAAGACATGTCTGCTACTTTCTTGACCTCTTGAAAAATCCTTATTCTATGATGAGTTCACAGAGGAAACAAATTACAGCCTGGGGCTATTTTAACTGTAAAGATATTATAAGAGATATAATACATATTATAATAGAATGTGAGCTCACAATACAAGGTCGGGGTATGCTATCTATACTCAAAAGAAGCAAATTACAAATTCTTTAATTTCATGAATAGCTGTTTAAATATAAAGTACAGATTGCTTTTAAGACTACAGTTATTATCAAGCTAAAGGACTAAAATTTAAACTAAAAAGATACAATTTGGATGAAAACAATCTACCATTCCCTAACCTATTTATAAACACAAATGATGCACCAATGTCAATATTTGCCCTCCAATAGAGCAATGTTAATGTTTCAGGCTTCAAAAGTCTGCTCCCTAGGATGCTGGATATACCTGACTTCTGTGTTTTCACACAACTTCATGAGCCTGTTCTAATTTCCACCTGAAAAGGGGTCAACATTCACTTACCTGTTCCCTTTCCTTCTATTACAAAAGTGATGGTTTCTATGTAAACATAACAAGTTGTATAGGTGAGCAACAAATTCTGCCTTGGTCTTAGAATAAAGTCAAGCACACATGAATGAGAAAACCAATATTCCAATAGAGCTCTGATACTATCTGCTTCTTCTTCCATGTTTTGAATAGATTTTTCAAAACCTATTCTCCACAAATTGCTGTTATTCAGTATTTCTAAATCACTCTCTTTTGCATTTCATTATGACCGAACTATTTAATACTCAGCTAACTCATTTGTTTCTGAGAGATCTGACAATGTTCACCAGGTCCAAGCTCTAGACAGTGTGATTTATGCATACAGATGCTCTGCCCTGTAGCATTCTGGACCCAAGTTTGACAGACAATGAACTATAGAAGTGAAACCAACACACCTGATTATTTTCATAATGGCTGCTGAGCTATGAAGCCGCTTGGTACAAACAGCAAACTAGTTGTGAGTTTACTAAGAGTGGCTAGCTGTCTTAATTTACAAGAATGGCTAATTCTCTGCATAATATTTGGTGGCAATTGTTCCAGTTTAGAAGGAAAGAATGTAAGAAATCAGAAATAAGCAGAAAAGCACAAGGAATGGTCAGACCCAAAGAAGAGAGAAAGCATCCTTGGTAGGTTTTCCTGGGGTTGTGAAATGCAGTCAATGTGTAACCTCAAAGCTAAGTGATCATTAGTGATACAGTCTTCTAAATACAAGCAAATATGATATTTTATAACTGATTATAATATTTCTACCATAAATTTTATGAAATAATGATTGCATAGCTGTTGCATGTCTAGGAAACAATAGCTTACAGCATCTCTCCCCCTCTTACATGTTTTTCTGCCTTCTTCAACGTCCACGAGCTCTGGTGGTGTTTGAATTAACACAAATGTCCCGTTTATGGTCAAGCACTGCAGTTTTTATTCTCATCACTTTGGTTATGAATGTCTCCACTGACTGCTGTCCACTTTGGAGGAGGGTGGGGCTTGTCTAACCAACATTGAGAGCTCCCCAGTTCTATGGGTGTGAACATAAATATTTATAAAGCAATTTAACATTTTAACTTTTTAATCACTCTCTATTTGTGGTAGGGCAAAGTTATATTATAGCCATGTTCTTTAATCACAGCACTTGGGAATCAGAGGTAGGCAGAGTTCTGTGACACATACACACACACACACACACACACACACACACACACACACACACACACATATATATGAATTTTATAGAAAAAAAAAATCCCAATGACCTATCACTAGCTGCAAAAGCTGACATTTGCCAGTGTCTTTTTATATGTCACCCCTATACCCTGTTATTAAATAAAATTGTTAACAATTGGATTTTGTTGTCAGCTGTAGTGGATAGACTTCTAAAGCTTCCCACTCAACACGGTAGCCTCCCAGATATCTCCGATAACCTGCTGCTGCTGTAAATGGATGGCACAAACATACTTTTAAGGTCATCTTGGAAACCCTGACAAGACTGTTCTAATCACCTGACCCCTTCCTTAAGAACAGAGACTTTTCTTGAGGCTTAACCAGGAAGAAGATGAAGCAGGAGTGATGAGGAGGTAAAGGGAGTTATACCAGACCAATCACAAGAAGGGACCACACACACACACACACACACACACACACACACACACAGAGGGGGGAGGGAGAGAGCTTTGCTGACTATATGGAAGAAGGGGAATGGCAGCATAAGAATGCACATGGTATCTGCAAGCCCAAAACACCCTCAGTCAAAAGCCAGGAAGCCAATGGAACCCAGGCCTGCAGTCCAAATGAGCCTGACTTCCTCGAGCCACCTCTGTGAACTTCCTGGGTAGTCACCCTTACAGCCTCCACATGCACAGCCCTGCAAGCTCAATTGCTACCTGCAAATGCTGGGTCAGAGAAGCAGCTGAAGCACACAGTGCTTAGATGGTGACCCACAGATCGGTAAGATAATAAATTTGTGTTGTTTTAAGCCACTCACTTTGTGGTAATTTATTATGGCAGCAATAGAAATCAAATTCATCAGATTTGTTCTCTTTTACAAACTCCCCATCAGCCTTTCACCAAATGCTCTTAGCATTCACTATTGATCACTGCCTAGATCCATTATTCCATTAGAGATTGTGAAATGGTAATTTAGAAATTCTATCATTCCTCCTGTGTGTGTACCTGCATGCATTTTTCTAAAGAAAAACCTTTGTATTGTTAACTATTGGCTACCCAGAAGCAAAAAACAGAGCTAAAACGGTCTTCACTCCTTTCTCTTTATTTTTAGTTTTCTAGGACAATGGATTGCTGTCTCACCCAGCTCCTTAGTGTATCTAAACAGCCACATGGATTCTATATTCCAATGTGTTTGCTGATGTACTTGAGTCAACTTCATCAAATGTTCCTTAAATTTATAATTCTGGCATCACAGACATCTGAAAAATGGTCACTTGTATCAGGATTCTTGTTTATCTCTCATCCTCTCATTCCTAAACAGTAACTACTGTAATGTCATGGTACACATGTGTGTATGCTAATGTACCACACACACACTGTAGTGCAATGGTACATAATGCTAATTTGAGTCACAGAAGGGACAGAGTTGGCTTGCACATTTTCCTGCTCTTTTTTCTGTACTTGGAGTTTGTTGCTGTCATCATGTTTTAATATGAAAAGGAATTTTTCAATTGTCTCTGTGCAGTTGAGTTATCATGTATCTCATCCACAATCCCCTATATTTGATTTTTGTAATTGATTTCAGTAATTGATCTTTCTGCTTTTATAATATGTTAAATATGGGCAACATTAAATGGTTCTAAACTAAAACCTATAGATAAATTACATTTGCTGATATTGAGCTTTAATTAGAGGCATCCTAATGCGCTAACTTAATTGAAGATAGGAAACTTTTCTGCAATATTAATTTCACCTTGAATGTGTGCTAAAGGTTATACCCCAAAGTAAATAAGTTTGCCTCCTAAAATAATCAGTCTCCTTGAGGAATGGCGGCCTATTGCCTTTTGCAATCAGTAGTGTTATGAAATTCAAACTTCTAACACCAGCAAATGGCTATGCCTCCTCCAAATTTGTGGTTTCTCTCTCTGGCCACTGGATCTGTAGCTGACTTATGGCTATGCTTGCTGTCATTATTGAATTGTCTCCCATAATCAATGATAAAAGTACCCCCTTTGAATATCTAAATAGATAATTTAAAATCATTTAGAGGGAAATGCATTGTATTTAGTTAATGAGTTTAAAAGATTAAAAAATGAAACTTTAAACTTGGGATATTAGAAAAGATGATGTTATATCATTTTTTTTCTACTTTACTAATTCTTCCTCAAATTATCGTCAGTTAAATGATACACACACACACACACACACATATATATATATATATATATATATAATATCTTCCTTCAAGGCCAAAATAAAAAAGTGAGATGCATATTGTTAATAATAATTCAATTCAGAGCTGAGTTAAACACACAGTGAATGTCAAATACCATTTTAATTTGATAATGATATTAATTCACTTCAGAATCAATTCACTTCAGAAAATATTGCTAAGAAGACAAATATTAAGACAAAACTGTTATTCTTCATTTCTATATGTGTTCCTGCATATTCCATACAAACCATTTAGCCAATCAAGGACATTGAAATGAGCAATAACATGTAATGAACCATCATTGCTATTTGGCACAATTTTACCCAGAGTTAATTAGCTGAATTTATTTTTCATTGTATCCTATTTCTCAAATATCTGTCACTGTCCTGGACAAGCTTGTTTCAAGTATGGTGTCCCCTAATTGTATCCACAACAATCAAATAATAAATGAACAATAGCACCCATCTTTAAATTTATTTCTCTCTCCTTCTGAAATCATAGATATTTCTGGGCCCATCACATTCTGGAGCTGCTTAATGTATTGATTCTAATACATCATCGCCAGGTTTCTCATGTCTCTTTAAAATATGCAAATTATAATCCTGCTACCCAGGAAAGCACATCAAGTGCTTTGGTTCTCTCTCTCTCTCTCTCTCTCTCTCTCTCTCTCTCTCTCTCTCTCTCTCTCTCTCTCTCTCTCTCTCTCTCTCTCTTATGCTCTCTCTGTATGTGTGTGTGTGTCTCTCTCTCTCTCTGTCTCTCTCTCTCTGGTTCTCTCTCTCATAATTCTCCTTTTCTGTATTTAAGTGATGCACATTTCAACTTATTTTACTTCCAGCATTTTTCAAAAAGTTGCCTGGATATTTTCTGATAGCTGTGGGGAGGGAGATTCCATTGCCAGATGCAAGATTACTTACAATTTTCATATTTAACCAATTAAAGTTTATTTTGTATATACAAGTGAGACATATTAACATTTCTATCTATGAAATGCTTACTACAAAAGAGAAAAGAGCAGGCCCTTTAAACTGTCTCAATAATGTGTTTTATTTAACTGTCAGGGCTGATGACCGCTGTGAGTCATAGTTGAGCAACGCTAAGTATAAAGCTTCAGTTTCCAGACCAGTGGGGTCCTAACCTGGCTAGGAAGGAGGAAGTGTTCAGATGCATGAAGGTCTCATTGCAAACTTGGGAAAGGAAATATAATGCTCATTTTCGTGCCAGTACATGCTTAATGTTAGTAGTTTTACAGAAATAATTCTGCTTCCCAAATAGGCAAAACAGATCCCAGACTCAGTAATTTTGCCAGCTAATGGTCTCCAGAAACATTTTAACATTCTGACTTTCTATGTTTGTATTTACATGACCTCAGGTTTAAAGCAGTACTAGATTCTCAAGAGCAGTGGGATGTCTTGCTTTACAGTAAGTCTGGAAGGTGTCATGTACACAGATGAAAATGCACTATAAGTCCAAGAAAGTGAACCATGGTCAGCATCTTTATTATAAAATGTAATTATTATACCTTGGGTTTCAAGAGGGTTCAGCAGGTAAAGCACTTGTGACTAAGCCTAATGACCAAAATTTGTACCCAGAATACACATGAAAGTGGAAAGAAAAAACTTTACTCCAAAGAGTTGTCTGTTATCTTCAGATTTCCACATACATGAAGGTTGTGACACCTGTGTGCCAACACACACACACACACACACACACACACACACACACACACACAGTAAAAATAAATAAAATCTTAAATATTATTGTATCTTAACTAACAACAAACTGAATATTCAACTCCTATTTACTTTCAATTGGAAAATATAGACATCTTTTTCTTATGCCAATAATAGGCATTTGTTTTTCAGTTGCTGGTAAGCACAGGTTTATTTAAAAGATTCTCGTAATTTTACACTTAAACCAGAGGGCATCCTAGGCTAAAACCAGAATCAACTTACAGATTTACACATTTGGTGTGCATTAATTGTTAGGTTTCACACAACAATGACCATCAAGCTCTTTAGATAGGATTTGTAAATAATTTCTGAAGACAAAGTCCTCTGTTCTGGTGGGTAGATGTGTTCTTTTCTTTTTTCCATTTTTTAATTTAAATTAGAAACAAGCCTGTTTTACATGTCAATCCCAGTTCCTTCTCCCTTCCCTAGGCCCTGACCTTCACCTGACCCCTATCCCATGCTCTTTTTGCAACCCAGGGGGGATAAGGCCTTCCATAGGAGATCTTCAAAGTCTGTCATATCATTTAGAGTCTAGGCCCTCCTCTGTGTGTCTAGGCTGAGAGAATATCCCTCTATGTGGAATGGACTCCCAAATTCCGTTTGTATGTTATAACTACTGATCTACTTCCAGAGGCCCCATAGATTGCAGAGGCCTCACTGACCCCCACGTTCAAAGGGTTGGGATCAGTCCTATGCTTGTTTCCCAACTATCAATATGGAGTCAATGAGCTCCACCTTGTTCAGATCAGCTGTTTTTGTGGGTTTCACCAGCCTGATCTTGACCACTTTGCTCATCATTCCTTACCCTCTACAACTGGATTCCAGGAATACAGCTCAATGTTTAGCTATGGGTGTCTGCTTCTACTTCCATCAGCTACTGGATGAAGACTCTAGGAAAGATATAAGGTAGTCATCAACCTCATTATTTGGAAGAGCAATTAAGGCAGCCTCTTCACTGGTACTTATATGGTTAGTTGTTGTCATCATTATAGATCTCTGGACATTTCCCTAGTGCCAGGTTTCTCTTTAAACCTCTAATGGCTCCCTCTATTATGGTATCTCTTTTCTTGCTCTCCTCTATTCTTCCCCAAACACAACCTTCATGCTCGCTCATGTCCTCCTCTTCTCCCCTTCTCTTTCTCTGAACACTCTCTCCCCTCCCCATGCTCCAAACTTGCTGAGGAGATCTTATCCCTTTCTTCTTCTCTGGGGGACCATGTATGCCACTCTTAGGGTCCTCCGTATTACCTAGCTTCCATGGTGGTATGAATAATAGGCTGGTAATTATTTGTTCTATGTCTAAAATCCATATATGAGTGAGGACATACCAGGTTTGTCTTTAGGTGACTGGGTTACCTTGTTCAGGATGGTTGCTTCTAGGTCCATCCATTTGCCTGAGAATTTCAAAATTCCATGGTTTGTTTGTTTGTTTTTTCGACTGAATAGTACTCCATTTATGTAAATGTACCATATTTCTCATCTATTCTTCAGTTGAGGGGCATCTAGGTTGCTCCCAGGTTCTGGTTATTGTAAATAATGCTGCTACAAACATAGTTGAACAGATGCCCTCATTTGCTGGATCTTGTGGCAAACTGATTCCCATTTTCCTGAGGAATCTCCATACTGATTTCCAAAGTGGCTGTACAAGTTGGCACTCCAAGCAGCAGTGGAGGAGTGTTCCCCTTTCTACACATCCTCTCCAGCATAAACTGTCAGTGATGTTTTTGATTTTAGCTGTTCTAACAGGAGTAAGATGGTATCTCAGAGTTGTTTTGATTTGCATTTTTCTGATCACTAAGGATGCTGATCAGTTTCTAATTTGTCCATCAGCAATTTTAGACTCCTCTATTGAGAATTTTCTATTTAGTTCTGCAGCCCACTTTTTAATTGGATCCTTTGGTGTTTTGGAGACTTGCTTCTTGAGTTCTTTCTAAATATTGGAGATCAGCCTTGTGTCAGATATGGGGTTAGTGAATATCTTTTCCAATTCTATTGGCTGCCTTTTTGTCTTGTTGACTGTGTCCCCTTACAGAAGCTTCTCAGTTTCAGGAGGTCCCATTTATTAATCTTCGATCTCAGTGTCAGTGCTATTGGTATTATGTTCAGGAAGCAGTCTCCTGTACCTATTTGTTCAAGGGTATCTCCCACTTTCTCTTCTAAGAGATTCAGTGTGGCTGGATTCATGTTGAGGTATTTGATCAATTTGTGCAAGGTGATAGACATAAATCTATCTGCAGTCTTCTTCTACATGCCAGCATCCAGTTATGCTGGCACCATTTGTTGAAGAAGTTTTCTTTTTGCTATGGCATAATTTTAGCTTCTTTCTCAAAGATCAGGTGTTTGAACCTGTGTGGGTTAATATCAGGGTGTTCAATTCAATTCCATTGGTCTGCCTGTCTATTTTTGTGATGATGCCAAGCTATTTCCAGAACTATAACTCTATAATACATCTTGAAATAAGGAGTGGGGATGCCTCTGGAAGTTCTTTTACTGTACAAGGCTGTTTTGGCTATCCTGGGTCCTTTGTTTTTCCATATAAAGTTTATTATTAGTCTTTTAAAGTCTGCGAAGAATTATGTTGAGATTTTCATGAGGAGTGCATTGAACCTGTAGAGTGCTTTTGGCAAGATTGCCATTTTCATTATGTTGATCCTACCTATCTAAGAGCATGGGAAATCTTTCCCTTTTCTTTTAATTTTGTTTTTTAAAGACTAAAAGGTCTTGCTATACAGCTTTCACTTGTTTGATTAGCATTACGCCGATATATTTTATATGGTTTGTGGCTATTGTAATGGGTGATGTTTCTCTGTGAAGGCTCCAAAGGACGCTGTAACAAGAGGTGACACACTTACTGAAAGTAAAACTAAGTATTTATTGTAGAAATTACTCACAAGATACCAAGCAAGTAACCCAGATGATCCAAGTAGTTTTCCGCTGCCAAACCGGAAGCCGAACTCCGGGAAAAGAGACCGAGACTTCCCGTGTGCTGTCTTTTATGCCTTCCCCCCGTAACGCCCCCTAGCCATGCCCAAAAGTGGGCCTGGCTAGTGATGTAGTTCACTGCCTACGTACGTATACGTCTTTACGTCCAGCCCTATAAGTCTTTAGTCATGCCTAAAGTGGGTGTGGTTAGCGGTGTGGTAAACCGCCCTTTTATTACCTCATCTGTATGCGCCTCTAGTAAGTCACATGTTTAATGGTGGCATACAGACTTCCTCCTACAATTCCCCTTTTAGTCTAAAAAGGACAACTAACTTGTGTCCATGAACAAACTGTATCAAACATCTATTCTATCTAAACCTAAACTTATCTGAAAGAAACACCCAAATATGAACACCTCCTTCCAATCCCAACTCTAAAATAATTGAAAACTAACACTAACAGGTGTAAACTATCTTATAATATCAATAGTAGGGAGAGGGGGCGTGGAATTCTCAAAACTACTTCCTGCTGAGATGGGACGATGATAATCTCATGGGGACCTGTGAGAAGAAAAATGTTAGTATAACAAAATCTCAGTAGATCAGACAGTCTCTGTATGGCAGGAGATGCTTGATTGAAGTTCCTGACTGGGGTTCTAGTGTTGATTGAAGCTCTCATCTGAAGCTCTGGCCAGATTGTAGAAGATTTGCTGTTTCAGTTTCTTGGTCCGGAATTGTGTAGAGTGATGTAGTTTCAAGCCAGTTTCAGGATAGTGCTTGTCAGGTGGAGTCAATGATGTGGGGCAGTTCAGATGCCTCCAGTCGAATCAGGTGAAGTCAAGGAAGTGGATCCTCATTCTCTTTCTGAAGCAGTTGAAGATTGCTGTCAGGAAATCCCTTGTTCTCTGGAAAACTCAAACATTAATGTTAACAAAGAAATATTTTAACTTTTATATGTATGCATCCTGGAAGAGGTGACAATAGGGAAGGTGGTAAACCTGAAGGAAATTAGACTTTACAGAAAAAGAAATCCACAGATAACAGTCCCTAATTTTATTTTCTTCTGTCTTATATCAATGGCTCTTTGATATAATACAGAAATTCTGAATTGTATTTAAATAATATGCTTGAGTTTAGAGTAGGAGAGCCAATCCAACTGCAAAGCCAGCTTCAGTTAAATGAATGGGGACTGAGGTATGTGAAGAAATAAAGATAAAAGGGTACTATGAAAAAACAATATAGAGAGATTTAGACTTTGATACCACACAGTGAGTTACTGTTTGTTTGATGGTCCTCAGGGTAGCTATTCATTCTTCTACAGGAATCCATATGTCCAGTATTCTTTGCTGAGTTTACCTGTGAAGACAAAAAACAAAACACTTCTCTTTCCTTTTAGGAGGTCACTTTACCCATGGTGGAATATGAATTTGTAGATGAGCTGTTATCTTCCTCCTCCTGAGATGTCTTCTGTTCTGATCGAATTTTAATTAATTTTGATGGAACCCAAACCTTTTCTTCTCCTGTGGAAACAAAAGCATAACCCCTTCCCCAACGTAACACATATCCTGGTTTCCAGACTGAGGTCATAACATCCTTAAAATACACCGGTTGGTTCAGTTCAGAAGTCTTCTCTGTAGTCCAGTGTCTTTCTGCTGCAGTTTGTCCTTTTTCATCAGCATTAAGAAAATTCAACGTTAGTAAAGCATTGTGTAACCTGTGTTTAGGTGTCTTTGTTTTCCCTGGCTGTTTATGAAGCATCTCTTTTAAGGTTCGGTTAGATCTTTCAATTACTGCTTGTCCTGTGGGATTGTAAGGTATACCAGTTACATGTTTTATATTATAATATTTGAAAAATTGTTCCAATTTACTGGAGACATATGCTGGAGCATTGTCAGTTTTTATTGTTTTAGGTATACCCATAACAGCCATCACCTCTAAGAGGTGTGTAATAACAGAATCAGCTTTTTCAGAGCTGAGGGCAGTAGCCCATTGGAAGCCTGAGAACGTGTCTATGGTATGGTGTACATATTTCAAACTGCCAAATTCTGGGAAGTGAAATACATCCATTTGCAAAAGTTCATTTCTGTGAATACCTTTAGGATTACAACCTGCTGGTAATGGAGTTTGATTGTAGAATGAGCAACTGGGACAATTTCTTACTATTTCTTTGGCTTGTTGCCAGGTGATAGAAAAATCCTTCTTTAAACCTTTGCTGTTAACATGGTGTTTCTTATGAAATTCTGAAGCTTCCAACACATTACCTACTAATAAACGATCAATTTCATCATTGCCTTGTGCCAGAGGACCTGGCAGACCTGTATGGGATCTGATGTGTGTTATATATATAGGATGAGTCCTGTTTCTGATGATTTCCTGCAATTGTAAAAACAATGAGGTTAATTCTGTATTATCAGGAACAAATTCTGCAGTCTCAATGTGCAAGCAACTCTTTCTGCATACTGAGAATCCATGACTATATTGAGAGGCTCTGTAAAGTCTTTAAGTACCATGAGAATGGCATATAACTCTGCCTTTTGTACGGAGTTGTAAGGGCTTTGAACTACTTTACTTATATTTCCTGATTTATACCCTGCCTTACCTGATTTGTTTGCATCCGTGTAGAAGGTAAGAACTCCAGAAATAGGTGTTTGCCTCACGATACGTGGAAGAATCCAAATTGTTTTCTTTATGAATTTGATTCTCTCTGTTTTGGGATAGTTATTACTAATACTTCCCAAAAAGTCACTGCAAGCTATTTGCCAATACTCATTATCCTTCCATAAGGAGGAAATTTCCTCATTCGTTAAAGGTACAATAATTTCAGCTGGGTCTTTCCCAGTCAGTTGACGAAGCCTTAACTTACCTTTTAATATCAAATCAGAGATCTTTTCTATATATGTTTTCAATTTTTTATTCTGTTTATGTGGCAGAAATACCCATTCTAGAATGATGTCTTCCCTCTGCATTAATATTCCTGAGGGGTATTCTCTAGATGGTAAAATAACCAGAATACAGTCCAGATTTGGATCCACACGGTCCACATGTGCTTCTAATATTCTCTTTTCTACCCATTCTAATTCTTTTTCAGCCTCAGCTGATAGTACTCGTGGGCTGTTTAGGTCTTTATCTCCTTTTAAAGCCATTTTCAGGTGTTTTAAATCATGCCCTTCTACACCAATAATCATCTGTAATTGAGAGATTTCTCCTAATAGTTTTTGAAGATCATTAAGTGTCCGGTAATGATCTCTTCTGTACTTTCTGCGGTCTAATTTTCTGAGCATCTATTTTATAACCTAAATAGTTAATAGAATCTCCTCTTTGTATTTTTTCTGGGGCAATTTGTAATCCCCAGCGAGGCAAAGTTTCCTTTACTGCTTCAAACATCTTTTCCAAAGTATCCTTATTTGAATCAGATAGTAATATGTCATCCATATAATGATATATTAACGAATGTGGAAATTTTTTACGAATTATTTCTAGAGGTTTATTCACAAAATATTGACACAAAGTTGGACTGTTTAACATACCTTGAGGTAGTACCTTCCACTGGAATCTCTGTACCGGACGGGAATTACTATAGGTAGGTACCGTGAAGGCGAACTTTTCTCTGTCGTTTTCTTGTAACAGTATGGTGAAGAAACAATCTTTTAAGTCTATAACTATAATTGGCCAATCCTTAGGAATTAGAGAAGGTAACGGCATCCCAGGTTGTAGAGACCCCATAGGCTGAATTACCTTGTTGATGGCTCTAAGATCAGTAACCATTCTCCACTTACCAGACTTCTTGACAACAAAAACAGGTGAATTCCATGCACTAGTTGATTCCTCAATATGTCCAGCATCTAGATGTTCCTGAACTAACTTCTCCAAAGCCTCTAACTTCTCAGATGTCATAGGCCATTGACCCACCCAGATAGGTTCATCTGTCAGCCATTTTAAGGGTAGAGCTTTTGGCTGCTCTGTAGGTTTGGCACTAGCATTTTGCTTCTGTACAGCCTGTACATTTGGCATCTGTTTTCTGTACTTTTTTACTATATTCTTTCTACCACTAAGAGCTTGTCTATAATTCCTAGCTGATACAGGAGGAATGTTAATCTGCGTATTCCATTGCTGGAGTAGATCACGACCCCAGAGGTTTATAGCAATATCTGCAACATTACCTGTATGCGCCTCTAGTAAGTCACATGTTTAATGGCGGCATACAGACTTCCTCCTATATCTCTGATTTCTTTCTCAGCCCATTTATCCTCTGTATATAGTACGGCTACTGAATTTTTTAGTTAATCTTGTAACCTGCCAATTTGTTGAACGTGTTTTTCATCTGTAGGAGTTCCATGGAAGAGTTTTTTGGGTCACTTATGTAAACTTTCATATCATCTGCACATAGTGAATCTTTGACTTCTTCCTTTCCAGTTTATAGTTGCTTGATCTGCTTTTTTTGTCGTATTGCTCTAGCCAGAATTTCAAGTACAATTATTGAAGAGATATGGAGAGAGTGGACAGCCTTGACTTGTTCTTGATTGTAGAGGAATTGTGGTGAGTTTCTCTCCATTTAGTTTGATATTGTCTGTTGGTTTACTGTATATTGCTTTTATTATGTTCCCGTAGGTTCTTGCTATCCCTGATCTCTCCAGGGCCTTTATCATAAAGGGGTGTTGGATTTTATCAAAGTTTTTTTCAGCATCTAGTAAGATGATCATGTAGTTTTTCTTTTGCAGTTTGTTTGTATGGTGGATTGAATTGATAGATTTTCTAATGTTGAACCATCCCTGCATTCCTGGAATGAAGCCTACTTGATCATGGTGGATGATTTTTCTCAGGTGCTCTTGAATCAGATTTGCTAGTATTTTATTGAGTATTTTTGCATTGATGTTCATGAGTGAAATTGGTCTATGGTTCTCTTTCTTGTTGTGTCTTTCTGTGGCTTGTATACCAAGGTAATTGTGGCCTCCTAAAAAGAGTTTGGCAATGAACTTTCTATTTCCATTGTGTGGAACAATTTGCAGAGTATTGATATTAGCTTTTCTTTGAATTTCTAGTAACATTATCCACCAAAGCCATCTGGCCCTGGGTTTTATCAATGGGAGACATTTGATGACTGCTTGTGTTTCTCTAGGGGTTAAAGTTCTATTTAAGTTGCTTCTCTGTTCTTGATTTAATTTTGGTAGGTGATATCTATTCAAAAAGTTGTTCATTTGCTTTAAATTTTCAAATTTTGTGGAGAACAGGTTTTCAAAGTATGACCTGAAGATTTTCTGGAATTCTTCAGTATCTATTGTTATGTCCCCCTTTTCATTTCTGATTTGGTTAATATGCATGTTCTCTCTCTGCCTTTTGGTTAGTTTGGATAAAGGGTTGTCTGTCTTGTTTATTTTCTCAAAGAACCAACTCCTTGTTATATTGAATCTTTATATTGTTTTCTTTCTTTCCACTTTGTTGATTTGAGCCCCCAATTTGATTATTTCTAGGCGTCTACTCCTCTGAGGTGAGTTTGCTTCTTTCTGTTCTAGAACTTTCAGTTGTGCTGTTAATTCTGTAGTGTGACTATTCTCCAGTTTCTTCATGTGGGCACTTAGTGCTATGAACTTTCCTCTTAGCACTGCTTTCAAAGTGTCTCATAAATTTGGGTATGTTGTGCCTTCATTTTCATTGAATTCTAGGAATTTGTTTCTTTATTTCTTCCTTGACCAGAAATGGTATAATTGTGCATTGTTCAATTTCCATGAGTTTGTAAGGTTTCTGCAATTTATGTTGTTGTTGAATTCTAACTCAGAAGCATGGTTGTCCGATAAGATAAAGGTGGTTATTCCAATTTTTTTGTACCTGTTGAGGTTTGCTATATTGCCAAATATATGGTCAATTTTATAGGAGGTCTCATGTGGTGCTGAGAAGAAGGTGTGTTATTTTGTATTTGGATGGATTGTTCTATATGTATATCTTCTAAAGCCAATTGGGTCATAACTTCTGTTAGTTTTTTGTTTCTTTTTAATTTTCTGTCTGGCAGTCCTGTCTAGTGGTGAGAGTGGAGTGTTGAAATCTCCCACTATAACTGTGTGATGCCTTATGTGTGATTTGAGTTTTAGTAATGTTTCTTTTATGAATGTGGGTGCTTTTGTATTTGGGGCACAGATGTTCAGAATTGATACTTCATCTTGATGGATGTTTCCTGTGATGAATATGAAATAGCCATCATCTTTTTTGATTGATTTCAGTTTGAAGTCTTATTAGTTAGAAATTAGGATATGTACACCAGTGTGCTTCTTGGGTCAATTTGATTGGAAAATCTTATCCCAGCCCTTTACTCTGAAGTAATGTATGTTTTAAAGGTGAGGTATGTTTCTTCTTTGCAGCAGAAGGGTAGGTCCTTCGTATTCATTCTCTTAGCCTGTGTCTTTTTATAGGCAAGTTAAGATCATTAATATAGAGGGAAATTAAGGATCATTGTGTGTTAGTTCTTGTTTGTTTTGGATTTGGTGGTGGTGGTTGAGTTATTGTGTGTGGATTTACCCCCGTTTCCTTTTGGCTTTTAGGGTTATCTATTGCCTATGTTTTTGTGAGTGCTGTTAACTTCTTTAGGTTGGAGTTTTCCTTCCAGTACTTTTTGTGTGGCTGGTTAGTTGATATGTATTGCTTAAATCTTGTTTTGTTGTGAAATATCTTGCTTTCTCCATCTATGTTATTGAAAGTTTTCTGGGTATAGTTATCTGGGCTGGCATCTGTGTTCTCTTGGTATTTGTAGAATATCTATCCAGGACCTTCTGGCTTTCAGAGATTCCATGGAGAATCAGGTATAATTCTGATAGGTGTGCCTTTATACGATGCTTGGCCGTTTTCCTTTATTGATATTAATATTCTTTATTCTGTATGTGTGGGTTTTGATTATTATATGGCCAGGGGAGGATTTTTTGTGGTCCACTCTATTCGGTGTTCTCTAAGCTTCTTGTGCTTTCATTGGCATGTCTTTCTTTAGGTTGGGAAAATTTTTCTTCTAGGATTTTGTTGAATATGTTTTCTCATACCTTTGAGTTTGATTTCTTTACTTTCTTCTATTCTTATTATTCTTTGGTTTGACCTATTCAAGATGTGCCATATTTCCTGGATATTTTGTGTTAGGAATTTGTTTGACTTAAGATTTTCTTTGGTCAATGAATCTATTTCTCCTAGTGTATCTTCAATGCCTGAGATTCTGTCTTCCATCTCCTGTATTCTGTTGGTTATGCTTGCACCTATAGTTACTGATCTTTTACCCAGCTTTTTGAATTCCAGCATTCCCTCAGACTGTGGGGTTTTTTAAATCTCTATTTCAGCTTTCAAACCCTGCATTATTTGAATTGTTTCTTGCATTTTTTGTTTGTCTTTTCTTCCATTTCTTTCTCTTTTTTTGGTTTTTTGAGACAGGGTTTCTCTGTATTGCTTTGGAGCCTGCGCTGGACTCACTCTGTAGACCAAAACTAACCTAGATCCTCCTGCCTCTGCCTCCCAAGTTCTGGGATTAAAGGCATGTGCTACCAATGCCAGGTTTCTTCCATTTCTTTAAATGATTTTCTCATTTCCTCTTTTAGGGCCTCTGTCATCTTCATGAACTTGTTTTTAAGGTCAATCTCTTCTGCTTCATCTGTGTTGGGATGTTCAGCTCTTGCTGGTGTAGAGTCCCTGGACTCTGGTGATGTCATATTGATTTTTCTTTTGTTGAATGTGTTCTTATCTTGTCACCTTCCCATACCTTTTTCCAGTAGGTGTAGGTGGGATCTCTTCTACTTCTGGTGAGTAGGGGTCCAAGGTTCTCTTCTGGTGGGTACAAGCATGTCCAGTACTCTGATGGATCTCACTGTGGGTGCAGGTGGGTCTGAGGTACTCCCTCTCCTGGTGGGTGAGACCTGGACTAGCACAGTGCTGTCAGCAGAGTTGCGGTGGCTTGGTCCACTCAGTTGACTGCCAACCTGCCAGTCCACAGACAGGAGATCCCAGAGTGTAAAAGCAAAATTTGGGCCCCAAGACAGGACCCCTAGCTATCCTCTTCCCTGAATAGGGGTGGTAGTAGCCCAGCAATCTCAGCAGATTTGAGGTTGCTTGGTTCTCAGGGGCTGAATCAACCTACCTGCAATACCCAGAGTTGGCAAGCAGAAGTCAGTGGGCTGCACATGAGGACTGAACTTTTGCCTTTTGTCCTGGGAGAAGGAGAGCAATCAAATGACATAGTGAAGTAGCAAAAGAAAAACATCTCTCTCTTCTCTAACTAGACATTTTGGTGCATTCTTCAAATGAGAAAACTATGAATAATTGGGGGTGGTTTCATTTGACAGGCTATTAAATCCAAGGTTTTCTAATGAAAGAAAAGTATGGAATGACACTTACATAAAAATCACCTACAAACAACATACATCATTAAAAGAACAGCCAGGCTTGATTTCAGAAGTTATATTGTAAATGAAATGAATACATATTGTCTTGCTTGAGTGAGTAATGAGGCCTCAGGCTATGGTGCACACAAACATAGGCAACATCAAGAAAGCATTTCAAATAAGCAACTTTCCGTAAAGATTAGGAAAGTCGTGTTCTTCAGCCCCTGCCCTACTCAGGCCATGGAGCCTCTTACTTAAGGACAGTTGGTAGATGTATCAGTTACTTTTCAGTTAGTGTGATTAAAACACCAAGCCCAAAGAGAAACTTAAGGAAGAGGTTTTTTCTTGTAATTTCAGAAGAATAGCAAGGATGGCACAGCAAGGTGGCTTGAATGGGGGTTGGCATATCCACACATAGGAAGCAGAGATATGGAGTGTGACTACAGATACTCATAGCCCATCACCCAGTGGCCTCTTTCCTCCAGTAATGTTCCTAAATATTCCAAAACATTCCTAAAACCATCAACTGGGGATCACACCTCCCAATACTTCTGTCTATGAAGAGCATTCCTATCTATACCACCACAGTAAGAAGCATAAAGCAGAAAAATTCAGTGTGTCGGTGCTCAGGGGGTAAAACCAATCTCAAGTCTATTCCTAAGCATCTTTAAGATTAGGATGCTCAGCAGGGTCTGGGCTGGCTTTCTCAAGAACAGAAATATCAGGGTAGCAAGAGGGAGCATCTTCACCAACAGAAGTATCACTGCAAACAACCGTCCTGCACATGAATACCTACCCAAAAACTATAGAAACCAGGTGAATGATCATAATGCCTGGGTGTGGCACCAAAAGAGGAAAAATTCATTGAAGAGGCCAAGAAGGAATGTTTTATATTAACAGAGTAGACATTTCACTGTCATTAGAAGTTACCCATTGGTGGAGAGGACAGAAATATTGGATTTGTCCCATAAAAACACAGTGTCAGATAGGCCTCCATGGATCCCAACTCTAAGGCATGGTAACCAGCAGGATCACCATATTTGTCTTACCACTAGGTTGATCCCATTGAGTTCTCAGATTCAGACCTACTTGTCCAAGTAGGTTTTCTTAATTGTCAACTTGACAAAACCTATAATTGTCTGAGAGGATTACCTCAAGTGAGAAAATGACTAGATCAGATTGGCATGTGGGCACATCTATTGTGGGACTGGTGGTTGTCTTAATTGCTAATTGATGCAGAACTATCATGGGTGGTTATCATCCCTAGGCATGTCATCCTGGGCATTATAACAAACAGTCTCGGTACAGGCCTGTGAGCTAGCTAGCAAGCAGCATCCTCCATGGCTTCTGCCTTCCATTTCCTGCTCTAACCTCCTCGGCAAGAGGCTATGATCTGGAAGTGTGTAAGCCACACAGATCTTGTCATCCCCTAGAAATCATTTGGCCAATGTGTTTTGTCATAACAATAGAAAATAAAGCAGAACGCCACTTTAGTACCATGTTGGTCCCTTTGGACCCAAGCTTTAGGACAGCCACTATGGATATAGGCTCTAGGTTTCCATTCTCTAACTGAGGATCAAGTGCCAATCTGTGTGCCAAGGTACCAAGCACAGAACAGATGCCAGAGAAGCAAAGGATACATACTGTGCACACATATAGAAGAGCAAGAGCTGTTTTTTCAAATTTTATAAAATAAAAGTCAAAATAGATTATTCTAGATGTATGTTGTACAACTGTAGTAACACTGTGTTACATTTTAAAGACTGCAAAGAGTATATTTTAAATTCTCATCACACAAAAATAAAAATTATATAAGGCAACACATTTGTTAGTTAAATCAGTTGAACCATTCAACAACATTTCAAAATTTCATGTTTTACACTGTATAATTCACATAGTTTTCTTAATTGAAAATTGATTATTATCAAGCAAAGCAAGTTATTCTAAGTCTATTCCTCTATTAAGAAACTATTTTACAATGCCATTATTATATTACAAACAAAACACCATCACCAAACATCTTAAAACTAAAATTATTACTTAAAATACCAGTAACAATCTGGGGGATGGTGGTAACAAGGACACTAAATGATATAAGACCTTTTATCTTATTACAGAGGAAAATGAAGCAATTTGATAAATCAGATTATGGTGCTAATACAACAACTAAGTATTTCTATGACTTTCAAACAAGGGGAGAAACTTTAAGTGGTAAATATCAAAAATGTGTTACGCTGAATGAGACCACTTCTGCAGGGAGAAAGAAAGGTTTACTGGGGGACAAAACTGCCAGGCTGTTTCTCAGGGCCAGAGAGTAGCAAATGGTGGGAAGAGCCTTGCCAGTTTTAAGAGGACAGGTACTGCAGTGATCTGGGACAAGTTAACCAGAACAGCCTGGAGTTAGAGTAGCAGGAGGTGGGTATGGGTCAGAACGGCCTGGAAGCTGATAGGTGCCACAGAGGAAGCAATGGCTTTTCTGAAAAGCAGAAATAACTACAAAAGAATCCTAAGGAATGCTGGAATTAGTTTTCAATTCACCTGGCAAAAACCCATCTGTTTTTTGGGGTCAATATTTTGTCTGAACTGAGCCCAGACTGTCACTTAGGACATTGTAAGTGGCACTGCCATTTGGAGGTCAACTTTGGACTTAACAAACCTCAGCCCTCTGTAAGAACAGCAAGCACCCTTAACCACTGAGTCATCCCTCCAGCTCAAAATTAATAAAAAAATAACAAAGTAATTTGGTTCCGTTGAATATGTTATAGTCAACCAATAAGCAAACTTTACAAGCGTTTATCAAGTTATTATATACGATTAATTATATGTGTCAAAAATAGTGATGCATGCTTGTGATCTGATGTTGGGAGGATGAGTCACAAGATTCACTGAGTTTGAGGCCAGCCTGAGCTACCGAATGAATTCTAAGGCAAAGAGCTTGTCTCAAAAATAAACTTAAAGCATGTAAGTAAATATTATGTGTTGAGATAATCCTAAACTTAAATATTTTAAAGGAATAGTATGTAGTTTACATCTGCTTTCAAAAATTAGAGATCACATTAGTTGCTACATCCTGAGTGAAGTAACCCAGACACAGAAAGACAAACACTGTATGTATCTTACCCATTTACCCATAAGTGGATATTAGATATAAAACAAAGGATAAGCAGCGTACAATCCACAATTCAAGAGAAGGCATGAAACAAGGAGGAACCTAAGGAAGACATTCATGGACGCCCCCCACTCCAGAAGGAGAAATAGACAAGATCTCCTGAGTACACTGGGAGTATGGAGGGGCATAGGAGAGCAGGGAGGGGAGAAGGGGAGAAGGGGAGGAGGGAGAAGAACATGAGAGATCAGGAATGTAGAGTTTGGGAAGAACAGAGAAGGAGAGCAAGGAAAGAGATACCTTGATATAGGGAGCTGTTGTGGGGAACTAGAAACCTGGCATTCAGGAAATTCCCAGGAATCCACAAGGATGACCCCAGTTAAGAATCAAAGCAATAGTGGAGAGGATATCTTAACAGCCCTTCCCCTATAATCAGATTGATGACTACCCTAAATGTCATCATAGAGCCTTCACCCAATAACTGATGGAAGCAGATGCAGAGATATACAACTAAGCACTAGGCCAAACTCCTAGAGTCCAGTTGTAGAGAGGTAGGAGAGATAATATGAGCAAAGTGGTTAAAACGATGTTGAGAAAACCCACAGAAACAGTTAACCTGAGCATGTGGGAGCTCAGTGACTACAGACTGACAGTTAGAGAACCTGTGTAAGACCAAAGCAGAACCCCTGAACGTGGGTGTCAGTTGGGGTGGGGCTTGGGCAGTCTATGGAGCCACTGGTAGCAGAACCAGTATTTATCCCTATTGCATGAATGATCTTTGGGAGCCCATTCCCTATGGAGGGATAGTCTCTCAGTCTAGGTACTGGGGAGAGAGTTTAGTTCCTGCCCCAAGTGATGTGATAGACGTTGAAGATCCACCATGATTGGCCTCACTCTCTCTGAGGAGTGAATGGGGGTGGGATGGGGAGGTAGTAAGGGAAGTGGGGCAATGGGAGGGAGAGGGAACTTGGATTGGTATGTAAAATAACATTGTTTTAAAAATATAAAAGGAAGAAAAAGAAAGAAAGAGTTCTCTACATTTTCAACATTTTGCAAGGGAATACAGCTGATACAAACCATAATTTCCCAAAGCTGAAAAGTTACTTTGTTGTTGGATCTACAATTGAAAAAATGAATTATGCTGAAAGGGACAGAAATGAAACATTTTATAAGATAAACTAAGATTCATATTGCAAATGCCCAGTGGTTCTCAGTGTCAACACTAGGTAATGACACAGAATTGCTTAAAGCATTTTGTCCTGTTTGAAACTACAGGGGAGCAGAGACACTAAGAAAGAATGAAAAGTGCTTACTTCTAGCTGTGTTAGTCTTTCTACAGTATGATCAGGAAATAAGGGCCTTGCTGTAACTGTGGGCTACAAACCCTGGGGTGATTTTTATTCTCATTTGTATTAAGGTGGACTTTAGTGTTTCTCCCTTTGTCAAAGTGGATTCATGCTTGCAGTATGAGACATTTGTCTTCTCAAACAGCAAGGACTGCCACTGAAATCCCATGGTATACATGTTCCTTCTGCATTAGAACAAGAGACACAGGGAGGGATTGAACATCAGGAAATAAAAAAAATAAATAAAGGAAGAAATCTAATTATTTGATGAGAAAGAAGAAAGTTTGCAACACACTTTTGCAGGCTAACAGATAAGTGGTGATCAGAAAAAGTATGTTAAAGAGAATGTTATCCTCTGGGTTAAAGAAAAGATCCCGAAAATTTCCATAACCCTAATTGTGTATAGTGGCACTCTCTTAGCTAGAAGTGACAGCACCCTTTCATACAGAGGGGAAAAGGAACTGGCTTTTTGAGGGAGAGTAGCTGAACTGATTTCCTGTTCTCTCCACTGAACCAATTATTCTTTTTACATCAACTCTCCACAGAGACAGTTAATATATGACAGCCTTCTTGGTCAAGCACGCCTTACACATGGAAGTTTCTCTGGAGAGTTTAAATGCCTTGGCACGGAAATAAATGAGGCAATGACAGCTCTGCTTCATTTTATTAAAACAGCTTTTAGGAGTGAATATAACATGTATCCAGCTATGAACTGAATAGTTCGTTCTTTTGAAAATGTCACTTTAGACAACTCGTGTAACAGTAACGAAGAGACAGGTTAATAAAAAAGACGATGATAATTGAATGATATAATTACAAACAAAACTGTGTGCCTGGGGAGGAAATCAGATGAGCAATTGGTTTTGACTCACACAAATAAGGCTTGCATCCAAGACTGCAGTTTTATTTCTTGAAGAGATGTTATAATATTCTATATATCTATCAAAGAATAAAAGCATTGATTTCTTCTATCAGAATCATATTTAGGAGTGGTCCAGAGGAGAAAGATGACATCACATATTTAAAGTGCCAGAAAACTTATCATAGCAATTCTTTACTCTGAGAAGGTCTACGCACCCTTCATGGGATTTTCCTCCATGAACTCAAGAGTGTGCTAACCAGATTCAGCTGAGAAATATGTGAGATCAAGCAGGTTCAGTTCACAACTGTGTACTTTCATTCACCTGTTCATAGGCAATGCAGACATTATATCAAAGAACTCAGAAATCCTGCCAGCTAAAGAAATCCTGCAAATCAATGCATTCTTGTCAGCAACAAAAAACCAGGTATTTCTTCTTTTTCTTTCCCTCCCTGTCTTCCCAACTCCATCCCACTTCCCTTCTTCCACCTTCTCATCCTTCTCCTCTCCCCCTGATGTTCTCCTTGTTTAGAGAGATTTCCACATAGTTTAAAAGATTTGAGTTGGCTATTTGTAACCTTTGTCCATAACAGGCATTGAATGACTTATTTGGAAAGAGACACTCAGAAAAGTTTATTTTCTGAAAGACACCTGTATAAATATGTCTGTAAAATAAAAAATTGTAGTTTGTACACCTATACTCACATGTATTTATACATACATATATTTCCACATTTTAAATACATCCTTAGTATTTACATTGTATCTCAGTCTTGGAAACACAATAAAATAAGATCACTTTAGTGAAACTTAAGTAGAATTGAAAAATCTATAGTCCACGCAGGGGGAAAGGACATTACAATTTATATATGTTCTTATGAACATGTTTATGGTTGCAACTGATTTTAGGTATTAAAATGTCTCCATCTTCTGGACTCTTGTGTGTGTAAAGTCTTATCCTTAGAGGACACCCCTATTATAATGAACTTAAAGGTTTGAATACTGGTTATTATTAGGCAGGGATTAATACATCATTTTTTTATGAGAGGTAAGTTTCTATTGTCATAATACAGTAACTGATTTATAATTTTTTCCTTTTCTTTTTTTCTTTAAATTAGAAGCAACTTCTTTTACATTCAATCCCAGTTCTCTTGCCCTTTGCTCCTACCCTGCCACTCACCAGCCCCTATCCCAACCCATTTCTGCTCACCAGAGCATCCTATGGGGGATGCTCAAAGTCTGTCATATCATTTGGAGCAGGGACTAGGTGATCCTCTGTGTATCTAGGTTGAGAGTATCGCTCTATCTGGGAAGGGTCCCCAAAGTCTATTCGTATACTGAGGACAAATACTGATCCGCTGCCAGAGGCTCCATAGATTGTCCAGGCCTCCTAACTGACACCCACGTTCAGGGGTTCTGGGTCAGTCCTATGCTGTTTTTCCACCTATCAATCTGGGGTCCATGAGCTCCCCCTTGTTCAGGTCAGCTGTTTCTGTGAGTTTCACCAGCCTGATCTTAATCCATTTGCTCATTACTTCTCCCTCTCTGCAACTGGATTCCAGGATTTCAGCTCAGTGTTTACCTGTGTGTGTCTGCTTCTGCTTCCATCAGCTACAGGATGAAGGCTCTTGGATGGCATATAAAGTAGTCATCAATCTCATTATCATGGAAAGGTGTATAAGGCAGACTCTACACTATTGCTTAGATTGTTAGTTGGGTCATCCTTGTAGATCTCTGGACATTTACCTAGCACCAGATTTCTCTTTAAGCTTGTAATCGCTCCTTCTATTATTGTATCTATTTTCGTGCTCTCCACTATTCTTCCCCAGACAAAATCTCCCTGCTCTCTCATGTCCTCTTCTCTCCTTCTCTTTCTCCTAATTCCCTCTCCCCTCTGCCTATCCTCCCAATTTGTTCATCAGGCCTTGTCCCTTTCCCCTTTTCTTGGGTACCATGTAACTCTCTCATAGGATTGGCCTTGGTTCCTAGGTTTTTGGGAGGTATGGATTATAATCTTTTGATCTATGTGTAAAATCTGTATATGAGTGATTGCATATCATGTACTCAGGAAGGTTTCTTCTTGTTCCATACATTTGCCTGTGAATTTCAAGATTCCATTGTTTTTGTCCATTCTGTAAATGTATCACATTCTCTTTATCCATTCTTCTGCTGAGGAGCATCTAGGTTACTTCTAGGTTCTGGCTATTACAAATAATGCTGCTGCAAACATGTTTGAACAGATGTCCTTGTTGTATGAATGTGCATCTTTTGGGTATATGCCCAAGAATGGAATTGCTGCATCTTGTGGTATACTGATTCCCATTTTCCTGAGGAATCTCCATACTGGTTTCCAAAGCGGCTTTATGATTTGACACTTCCCCCAGCAGTGGAGAGTACAAGTCAACACTCCTAATAGCAGTGAAAGAGTGTTCCCCTTTCTACACATCCTCTCTAGCATAAACTGTCATTAGTATATTTGATATTAGCCATTCTGACAGAGTAAGATGGTATCTCAGAGTTGTTCTGAGTTGCATTTCCCTGATAGCTAAAAATGTCCAGCACTTTCTTATGTATCTTTCAGCAATCTAGATTCCTCTATTGAGAATTCTCTATTTAGTTCTGTACCCTATTTTTTAAATGGATTATTTGGTGTTTTGATGACTAGCTTCTTGAGTTCTTTGTATACTTTGGAAATCAGCTATCTGTCAAGATATGGGGTTGGTGAGTATCTTTTCCCATTCTGTGGGCTGCCGTTTTGTCTTGGTAACTGTGTCCTTTGCATTACAGAAGCTTCTCAGTTTCAGGAGGTTCCATTGTCAATCTCAGTGTCTGTGCTACTGGTGTTATGTTCAGGAAGCAGTCTCCTGTACCAATTCCTTTCAGGATACCTCCCACTTTCTCTTTAAGAGGGTTAGTGTATCTGGATTTATGTTGAGGTCTTTGAATCATTTGGACTTAAGTTTTGTGCATGGCAATAGACATGGATCTATCTGGAGTCTTCTACCTGCCATCATCCAGTTGTGTCAGCACCATTTGTTGAAGATGCTTTCTTTTTTCAACATGTAATTTTTATCTTCTTTGTCAAAAATCAGGTGTTCTTAGATTGGTGGGTTCATATAAGGGTTATCAATTGCATTCCTTTGGTCTACCTGTCTATTTTTGTGACAATACGAAGATGTTTTCAAGACTATATCTCTAAAATAGAGCTTAAATTCAGGGATAGTGATGACTCCAGAAGTTCCTTTATGGTACAGGTTTGTTTTGGATATCCAGGGTTTTTTGTTTTTCCATATAAAGTTAATTGTTGTTCTTTCAAGTCTGTGAAGAATTGTGCCGGTATTTGGTTGGAAATTGCGTTGACTCTGCAGGTTGCTTTTGGCAAGATTGCCATTTTTCTGTGTTGCTCCAACCTATCCAAGAGCATGGGAGGTCTTTTCATTTTCTGGTGTCTTCTTTAATTTCTTTCTTTAAAAATTCAAAGTTGTTGCTATACAGGGCTTTTGCTTGTTTGGTTAGTGTTATTCCCAGATATTTTATGTTGTTTGGAGTTATTGTATAGGGTGATGCTTCTCTGATTTCTTTCTCAGCCCATTTATCATTTAAATATAATAGGAATACTGATTTTTTTTGTTAATCTTGTATCCTGTCACTTTGCTGAAAGTCACCTGTAGGAGTTCCCTTGCAGAGTTTTTCAGGTCACTTATATAAACTATCATATCATCTGCAAATAGTGAGTTTGACTTTTTTTTTCCAATTTTTATTTCCTTGATTACCTTTTGTTGTATTTTTGCTCTAGCTAGAACTTCATATTGAAGAGATATGGAGAGAGTAAACAGCCTTGTCTTGTTCCTGACAAGAGAATTATGTTGAGTTTCTGTCCGTGTAGTTTGATGTTATCTGTTGGTTTACTATATATTGCTTTTATTATCTTCACGTATGTTCCTGTTCTCCATAATCCCTCTAAAACCTTTATCAGTGGTGAGAGTAGGGTATTGAGGTCTCCCACTGTAGATATGTGAAGTTTTTTGTGTCATTTGAGTTTTAGTAATGTTTCTTTTATGAATATGGGTGCCTTTGTATTTGGACATAGATGTTCAGAATTGAGACTTTATCCTGATGGATTTTTCCTGTGATGACTATGAAATGACCTTCCTCATCTTGTTTGATTGATTTTAGCTTGAAGTCTAATTTGCTAGATATTAGGATATCTATACCAGCTTGTGTTTTGTGTGCCTTTGATTGGAAAATCTTTTCACAACCCTTCTTTACTCTGAGGTAACCCCAGTCTTTCAAGTTGAGGTGTGTTTCTTGCATGCAACAGAAGGTAGGATTCTGTCTTTGTATCCATTTTGTTAGCCTGTGAGTTTTTATAGGTGAGTTAAGACCATTAATATTGAAGGAAATTAAGGCCACTGAGTACTAATTCTGTTTGTGTTGGATTTGGTGGTGGTGGTGGTTTTTTGTGTAGATTTATCCTGCTTTTTCTTTTGACTTTGGGTAAATTTGGATTATCTATTGCTTATGTTTTTTGAGTGTAGTTAACTTCCTTAGATTGGAATTTTCCTTCTAGTACTTTCTATGTGGCTGGATTAGTGGATATGTATTGTTTAAATCTGGTTTTGTTGTAGAATATCTTGTTTTCTCTCTCTATAGTGATTGAAAGCTTTCCTGGGTATATTAGTCTGGACTGTCCTGTGTGGTCTCTTAGTGTTGGTAGATTATCTATCCAGGACTTTCTGGCTTTCAGAGTTTCCATAAAGAAGTCAGATTTTTGATTATTATGTGGTAAGGGGATGTTTTTGTGGTCCACTCTATTTGGTGTTCTTGTATTTTCTTTTTTTATTCCTTTTTTTTAAATTTTTATTTAAATTAGAAACAAGCTTGCTTAACATGTCATTCCAAGCTCTCTCACCCTCCCCTCCTCCCCTGCCCCCCACAAACCTCTGTTCCCCAACCCCATTCTCCTCCACTCCCCAGGGAGGGTGAGGCCCTCCTAGGGGATCTTCAAAGCCAGTCATATTATCCCTATTATCCAGGGCAGGGTATAGGCCCTCCCTCATGTGTCCAGGCTGAGACAGCTTCTTGTATTTTCATTGCCATGTCTTTCTTTAGGTTGGGTCTAAGATTTTGTTGAATGTTTTGCAGATATGTTTTCTACACCTTTTTAAACATTTTTTTTATTTTAAATAGCTTGTTTTACATGTCAATCCCAATTCCCTCTCCCTCCCCTCCTCCCACACTCCCCACCATCCTCCCCATCCTCCCACCCTATTGCCAATTCCTTCCACATAGGGGATATCTAGAGTCTATCATTTCATTCAGGGTAGGGTCCAGGCACTTCCCTAAGAGTCCAGGCAGAGAGAGCAACCCTCTTTGTGTTATGGACACACGATGTCTGTTAGTATTCCAGGGATAAACTCTGATCCACTGCTCAGGACTCCATAGGTAGCCCAGGCCTCCTCATTGACTCTCACATTCAGGGGGTCTGGATCGGTCCCATGCTGGCCTCCCAGCTGTCGGTCTGGGGTCCAAGAGCTCTCCCCTGTTCAGATCAGCTGTCTCTGCTGGTTTTGCCAGCCCATTCTTTGCCAATTTGCTCTTCGCTCCTCTCTCTCTGTCGCTGGGTTCTTTGGGTTCAGTTCAGTATTTAACTGTGGGTGTTTGCCTCTGCTCCCATCAGTCACTGGATGAAGGCTCCAGGATGGTTATAGACATCAAGTTCACTATCAGGAATAGGCATTCGAGGTGGTCTCTACACTATTGCTTAGCTTGCCAATTGGTGCCTTCCATTTAGATCACTAGAGGTCACAATGGTGCCTGATCTGTCTTCTAACCTATGATTCCCTCTTCCCCCTATACTACCCCCCCAGGTCGACCTTCCTGTTCCTCCAAGTTTTACTCTCTCTTCCACTTCTCCCCCTCTCTATTTCCCAGGTCCCCCTCCTCCCACCCCTCACCGTGTTCCCCATCTGTTCAGAGGATCTTGCCTCATTTCTCTTCTCTTGGGTACCATGTATATCTTTTAGGTTCTTTCCTGTTTCCCAGACTCTCTGTCAGTGGAAGTGCAGACTGGCACTCTCCTGATCCATGATTAAAATCCATATATGAGTGAGTACACTTTTAAGTTGTTTTTTTTAACCTTCTTCTATACCTATTATTCTTAGATTTGGCCTTTCACGGTGTGCCATATTTCCTGGATATTTCTGTCTTAGGGTTTTTTTGGGGGGGCTTAAGATTTTCTTTGGTTGATGAATCTATTTCTCCTAGTGAATTTCCAACACCTGAGATTCTGTCTTTCATGTACTGTATTCTGTTGGCTATGCTTGGCTCTGGATTTCCTGATTGTTTAACCAGCTTTTCTAATTCCAGCATTCCCTCAGACTGTGGTTGGTTTTTTTTTTGTTTGTTTTGTTTTGGTTTGGTTTGGTTTTTTTTTTTGTCTCCATTTCAGCTTTCAAATCTTTCACTGTTTGAATTGCTTCTTGTAGTTTTTGGTTTGTCTTGTCTTCCATTTCTTTAAAGGATTTTCTCATTTCCTCTTTTAGGGCCTCTATCATCCTAATGAGATTGTTTTTCAGATTGTTCTCTCTGCTTTTTCTGTGTTGGGACATTAATGTCTTGCTTGAGTAGAGTCCCTAGACTCTGGTATCATCATATTGTTTTTTTCTGTTGTTGAATATATTCTTATATTATTGTCTCCCATACCTTCTTTCAGTGGGTACAGGTGAAGTATCTTCATCTCCTGTTGGGTGCAAGCAGATCCCGTAATCTGATTTGTCTCATGATAGGTGCAGGCATGTCTGAGACCCTCCCTCTTCTGGTGGGTGGAGGTGGGACTAGCACCGAGATGTTAGCAGACACTGGATGGCTTGATCTGCCTGGGGCTAGTTGACCTGTCCCCAAAGTGGCTGTGGGACTAGCACAGGGATGCCAGCAGACTCTAGGTTGCTTGGTTTACGGGAAGCAAGTTGACCTGCCTGCAGTCCCCATGCCAGCAGATCTCCCTGATTTATAAATCCATGAAAACTAATATTCATATCTTCATGTAGTGTTATTTTACCAGTCAGTAAAATATGGGTAAGGAAGACAGAGTATTATGAAGGGAAATGTGAATCTTAGAAAGTAAAGGAAAGAAACAGTGGCATATTTTGCTCATTTGATTTGTTCAGCTGTTTAGGACAGGTAACATTACATGTGCATCTAGCCTAGGGCTAAAAATGTTTAATAGGCAAGTGAGAGCCCACTGTGAGCTCCCAGTGGGTCTGGATCACACTGGCATTCTGACAACAAGACAGTAAAAACTGTATTCCACACAGGACTGTTCCAAATCTCTCCCACCGTTGAGCTGAGACTTCTGCATTGGCATGCTAGCACCATGAAGCCTGTGTTGGGTCTACTGCTGTGCTGTTGTTCAGGCTTTAATTGATCTTAATAATAAAATCCTGTAGTTGGTGTAAGAGTGAATGCTAGAAAATCAGAGCGACAAAGGGGCAAGCCACAGCCACACCTTACCTTGACAACTTTTCTGCCATAAAGAGACCAAGCTCCTGTCTCCTCACACCTTATATTCCTTCTTCCATCCTGCCATATCATTTCCTATCTGTCTGTACAGACCTCCAGACCTCTATGGTTAACTAGGGGCTTGTTCAGACAAGCTTTATTTGTTAGAGTACAACACAAAGATATCACCACATACTGTGGAATGTCAATGGCTAGAAATACATTGCATTTCATGTTTTGATCTATTTCTAATAAATTTTCAGGGATTTCATACAAATTATTTTGATCTCCACTCTTCCCTCCTTAGTCCTCCCAGATCCAGCCCAAACTCTCCATCTCCTCACTCAATAAAATTCAAAGAAATGATTTCTAATAAGGCATACTTTAAAAGATACTAGTGTAACTTGTGTGTTATACAGTTGATCTGATCGCAAAACAGTATTAAAAATAGACTGTAGAGTGCTTACCAGGAGACTACAAAAAGTATAAATTAGCAAATTTTATCTACTAGAATTCTGTTGTGTTTACCAAAATCTGTCAATTGGGAAGTTTGAAATTAAATTTTAGAGTATTTTTATTAAGACTATAAACTCATCTCACAGGCATCTTTTAAGTACTGGTTTTATCTTTCAGGAAATATGCTATGCATCCCCACTTCTTCATTCTTTTACATGATTCCATGTATATCTCTGACAGCTTTTCTGTTTCCTACGTTTTTGTTCGATTCACTTATCATGACTATGTATTTCAATTATGAATAAAGATCTTTATTTTACTATATTAAAATTGAATTTGAGAAGTAGAGTTTCCTGAACCTGCCTTCATTCTCAAAATATGCATGAAAAGTCAAAGTAGTACTATTTGAACCTCTGCCATATAGATCACTTGTTGCTCATAATAATATCGATGGTTAGCTTCTTTATAATTCAGCTGTGATTTGCAGTCTCCATTCACTTACTATTGCTTCAGTGGTTTTGCATCAGATATTAAACCAATCCACAGCATAGGTTTAGCTTTTTTAGTTTCTAAACTACAGAAGAGAAGACTCCACCAAGCTAGAGCAACAACGTTGGCAATAAAAGCAAATATTTTCCCAAACATTTGATCATTCTGAGTTTTCACTTGGAAATAGGATTATTCTTTTCTCTTCATTCTGCATGGTCCTCTTGCAGAAAGCAGTCCCTGCCTTCTGATATAGGAGAAGCCTGTCTGATAAGAGGGATGACATCACTGTGGATGACGGCTTAAAGGGATGATGTCACCATGGCTGGCTGCTGAAAGGGATGATATCACTGTGGTTTCTTGATGTTTCTCTTATTCTAATAGCTCATACTTTACTGAACTAGAATGAAGAAAACATCTCATCTTTTTTATGATTTCATATTAAAAGGTAAGTCAGACCAAGATCAATTATTTCAAAAGGAAAGGACATGGATATGCGATTCCTATCCCGGACTACCAGTCCTTCTGTCAAGTTCCTCAGTTGATATTTCCATGCAAGCAGAGCTTAGAGTTTCTTGTTCTTTATAAAATATCTTGGGAACTTTTTAAATGTACAATTCTGTTCTACTATTCAAAAGTCATTGACCTAATTATCACGTTCCCAGTTTTTAACTCTGCTGGGGCAAATACAAAGTACACATTTCTTCTCATGACCTGGATCATTCTTAATCTACCTTCCTGTATATTGGAACATAAAAATCTCAGTGGCTAACTATCTAATACTGAATAGCAAATCAGCACACACATGCTGTGTTACTTTGCTCTATCCTCCCTCTCTCCCTCTCCCTCTCCCTTTCCTTTTCCCCCTCTCTCCCTCCCTTCCTCCCTCCCTCTCTGTCTTTCTCTCTCTCTCACTCACTCTCTCTCTTAATGTCAGATTTACAACTTCTTATTTAATTACCTCTATAACCAGAAATATAGGCTGATAAAATGATTTATTAAGATAAAGAGTCTACTTGGTATTCCTAAGGTGGAATGGAGTTAATTGGCCCCTGGAGAAGTAATTCCCCTTAGCACTGTTCACATATGCACAGGTTTTAACCTACTGACTTGCTAATGGAAAGATGACTCATATCACATAGAGATCTTTTCACAAAATGTCTTATGGAGGGGTGGAGTTATTGTTATGGGGATGAGTTTAGCAGTACATTGCTGATGAACTTCTGACACAGGATTTTATCTAGTTCCTCTCCTGCTTCCTGGGAACGTACTGGAAAGAACACATCAAGAACACACAGAGCAGGGCAATTTTTCCAGGCTTCAGACCTGAGCGTCTGTAGATTTTGATAGCTGCATTAGGAGAATCAGGAATTCTTCAAGGAATCCTTTGATCTCACGGGATGTGAAGGCGGTATTGTAGAGAAGCAGCTAAGATGCCTACAATCAGGTAGAGTAAGTTTTCCCTTCCACAAACCCTTACTGAGTGGCAACTCTACTTCAGTGAGTAAATGTGGCAGAAGATGACTAAGAATTGTGTCTTGTGTCTTCAGAGTGGTAGAATTTTAATAGAAGCGACCAACAAGCTGCAACAATGTGGCATTTCAGTGGTGGAGCAGGGTTCCATACTACAGGCTATGTGATTGTCACATGCAGCCTTACCATCTTCTTGAAGAAGATACCTCTGGTTGAGATTAATCCATAAGCAATTTCTAAAATGTTTCAAATCCCCATTTTTTCTAATGATGGTATCACTGCTCATGATATCTATTCATATTTATCAATAATTTCAGTGATTATTAAAAATTGCTATAGGCACAAACTCTGTGATGATATTGACGTGTTCCACTGATTGCCTGGTTCTCTAGCTATGTCTCAGACCCTTTAGACCAAATTCTCCTACACTCAGTCCCCTGTGTAATTACTTCCCCGAGTGTGTACACTCTACTCAACCAAATATACTATCCCATCCCTCTATTCAGCAATTACATAATATAAACATAATTCCTGGCTTGTTTTGAGCCACTGAAAGACTGTGTGGATGGCAGAATAATGCACAGCACTACTTAGATAGGCAAAAGGAGGAAATTTCCTTTGAGCCCAAGAGCAAGGGCTGCCAGGCAAGGCATGACTCATGCTGGTAGTTAGGTTCATATGGCAGCTCAGTGAGAATTTGTTTGTTGGGTTTCCTGTTATTGGATAATCCCCTGAGCTTCTAACAATGGATATAGCATCTAGCCTTAGCTTGCTGGTATGTTGGTATTTGGCTTCAGGTCGCTTAAGGCAGATGCCTTTTGTTCAAAGTGTGATGAGTCTGATAAAAATGATACAGTGTGTAGAATCAATAAACTAAGGAAGGTATCTAAGGGAGGAGGGTCACCTAAATACTTGGCATTTCTACACAATATCATCAGTAAATGTGTTGAGCCACATATGTAGTTTTCCTGTGCCATGTATATCTTGGGAGCCTCAGGCTGGACCTAGCTAAAGCCAGAACTTCAAAACTGAGTCAAGAGATCATTAGCAATTAATTTATAAGCAGAGCAGCTAAATGAAGGCCCCCTTCCTTCCC
The DNA here is from genome assembly GCF_017639785.1 of Mesocricetus auratus. Taxonomy (NCBI): domain Eukaryota; kingdom Metazoa; phylum Chordata; class Mammalia; order Rodentia; family Cricetidae; genus Mesocricetus; species Mesocricetus auratus. The sequence continues at coordinate 46,713,000 of NW_024429195.1, read as the reverse complement.
CTGCTGTATCTCAAGTGAAAATTATCTCTGTGTTATGGTATATTTGAAAGTATTATAACAAAGTCTTAGATTCCATCTTTTCTGCTGACATGTCTCACCATGCAGCATTGTGGGACTCATATATATTTAACAAATTTGTATATAAATACATATATATTTAGGTATAAGGTATCACAGTAAAATACAGGTTGACCCTAAACTTGCAGTAATTCTCTTGTCTCTGCTTCTCAAATCCTGGGCTTATATTTGTGTTACACATTGCCTAACTGAGAATCATCCTTGTGAATGTATTGACCCTGTGACATCAACTTAAGACCAGGGCTACAAAGCTAGTGTCTCAAAAGACTCAAATATTCTTTGGTTTGGTACCATCCAACTGATGCTTTTACCATCTTCCAGCATTAAACCCTAAGTTTCTGAACAGTCTCTATTTGCTTACTCAAGGTCTAGGATTGTGTTCTGTCTTCCACATGGAGTAGCTACTCTTACCATATCCTCACTGACATGACACGGCCACCACTTTTCCTATTGACTGATAAGAATTCGACAGGTTTCAGATTCTCCCAATCCAAAGATATCCTCATTTTGGTTTTCCCTGGCAACTCTTTTGATTTCTATTCTTATTCATTTAGAGTTCAACAGTAAAGATACCATGATAAAGAATATGAGTCCTAGATTGAAAACATGCAGATGTTAATGGTGTTACTACAATGTCTAGACACCAGTTACTTGGGTACTTATCTCTACACTCTGTTTCTTTGGGTAATGGATTCATACTCAAAAATTTCTATTTACTATATTCATATAGAGGGGATGTATATATTTGTTAAATGAACTAATGTGAATAATTCTCATGTGAAAATAAATAGAATGTGAATTTACCATGTACAGTTCTTTTCCCATAGTAGGAATGCAATAGGTTTGTCAAACTGAAAGAATAATAAATAGAGTTCTATAAAGGAAATAAATGTATTTATTTGCCTAGGACCCCTGAATATCTTGAACTACTTAAATATGAATATGAAAAAGACACATACGCACATAATTTTTCTGTCTCATTTATACTTTCAGGCACCTGACTGTCATATATTGTCACAAATAATCTTTCTAAGCAATGCCAATCATCGCAGGCCCAGCACTATCAGTAGAAAAAGTGTAGGCAAACAGTCCAAACAGATCCAATGACAAACAGGAACAAAGAAAACTGCTAATGCCTGCTGCTGCTTTCACCCCCAGAAAAGTCACAAGTCAGTGCAGTGTGTGCCTACCAATAGCAAGCACTAGGGATATAAATGCTGGTAAAGTATTGTCCTCAATGAGCCTACACGCAATTTTCCATAAATCTTGAGAATCCCTAGTTAGAACACATTCATAAACCTTAACATTTTCATCCTGACAAACCCTTTTCTAGTAAAGCTATTTAATAAAAAATTGAAAGTCTTTATATACAACAGGTACTATCAGGAATTCAATAGTAAAGAGAACACAAATATCCCCAGAGGACATGCATTTTGTTAGAATTGTTGTTTCTGTTCTATGTACTGGGCAAAAAGCTCAGGGAGAGCATGTTTCCACTAATATCCATACACCTAGGGCATGGTAAAGCCAAGAGTAAAACAAATGTTTTTATTAAGGACATGTCTCTTTTTTCTTCTATTCCCACATTTCTGTTCCCCAAACCACTCCTGTTCAGTGTGAAAAATAATAACTCAAGCAAAATTGGAGTTAATTTACAAAACCACTATACTCATGGAGACGAACTAATACAATATTTCATTATTAGGAATTATAACTGTCACTTTCTAAAACTGAAAGAGGAGCCATTTTTGTTGAGATAAATTGAGAAAGAAAAATTTATATTTATGATAAAAGTAGTCACCATGTGGACATAGCTAAGGATCTTGAGAAGAAATCCCAAATACATGTAAAATGATGTCACAGAATGGTCACTTTAATATATGTACTTGCAAAACTGATGCTGTCACCAACTCATAAAACACTTAAGTAAATTTTAAATGTAAAGGAGAGTTGTGTTATGTGAAAACAGTTAGCACAGTTAAGTTTTCTTGGTAGGGAGAAAACTTCAAAGACCGAAGAGGCTGCAATGTTGAGCAAGTTTCAGGCTGAGTTTGGAAAGTGGGTTGAAGCCCTCTAAACAGAAGGTTAGAGCCCAAACCAAAATGAAATCTTAAGGATAGAAATAAAGTGGGGGCACAAGTTAGGCTTTGGGTCCTGTGAGCTCCTGAAGGAGCTTACTGGTTTTTATTGAGTGTAGAGGGGTTTTTACTGAATGTAGAGACTAGTGCAATGAAAGAAATGTCTGTCGTAATCCTTGACAACACTCTGTGATCGGAACTGGAAGAGTGAAAACTAAATGACAGGAGATCCATTAGAAAATGAGCATGATACAGATGACATAAAGTCAAAGTGATTTGAAAACAGTCATATGAGAAGGAATGAGGTGAACTAACATGATGAGATCTGAGGTTGTAGCTCTGCAATAGAACCCTTCCAGGTATGTGGTAAGCTCTGGGTTAGATCCTCAATTCCACAAGGAAATAAAAAACACATTAAGTAAATAGTAGAATCCAAAGAAAATTTGCCTGTGAACTGCTCAATCAGAGTTGAGAATGACAACCTAATAATAGCAGCAAACACTCACTAAGTTTCTAGATTGTACCATTTGTTTAAAAGAACCCCTTTAGTGTTTCTATATTTATTCCTTTAACAAATTTACGAATGGAATAATTTTTCTACCATCCTACAGATCAGGAGATTGACTTTCAAAGAAGCTAATTAGATCTCCTGGCTATTACATGACCTACCCAGACTTCAAACCAGCAGCCAAGCTTTCAGAGTCAGTAAGGATGCTAATTCTCTGCATTTAAAAATATTGAAAGTTTCACTGGCCGGAAGACCAGAGTGCAGTCCTTTGAAAAGTAAGATCATTAGTCCCTTTTAACACAAGAAGAAAGTGCCTTACATGAAGATAAATGGCCATGTAAGTTCTCAAACCCAGAAATAGCAGAGGTCAAACTCAATCCCCAAATCTCTACTATTCTGCAATCCACTCTGGCATGATACCTCTCCTCATCTCAGTTTTTAATTGTCATATAAGAGCAATAATTAACAGACTAGTTCATTGCAAACAAAACAAAACAACAGAAATCAATGAATAAATTTTAAAGAGACTTGCAGAGAGAAAAGAAGTATCTTCCACTTCATAGAAAGTTGATCACTAAAAATATAATGGTAATGTCATGTACTGAACAAAAATATTTCTTCCTGAAGCTATATTACTGCTAGTTCGACTACTTACTGCCATAGAATGTAAATTTCATTGCTCTTCCCTATGACAACTCTTCAGCTCTTTAGAGATAAGTAGCCTACTGTTGGAAATGCTTTTTCTTTATTCTAAAGGTCCTTTGCTTCATTTCTTTCTTTTCATTTTTTATCACCCTTTATGTCCTTATCTTAATGCATAAAAGTCCATCAATATCCTTCAAATTGTGGAGCATAGAACTAAATCTAACATTACAGGTCAAGACAGGCATTAAAAATAACAGGACAAAGCTATATAGTCTTCCTTCTAAATATGATGTATCCCATAGCAAAACTTAAATATATTGTTGTATAGGAGCTACATCATTAGTATAACAATATATTTAAGTTTTGCTATGGAATGGATGCATTAAATATTTAATTTACTTAAAATTCTACCTATTTTAATCCTACCAAACAATATTAAAAATAAGTAGAAAAAAGTTTACAAAAATAAATCCACTGCAGGAAATGGGGAATACAGTTTCCCATACATAATGTGTTTGTTTGGTTTATTCCATTCCAAGACACCTCATAGTTTTTGGAGTGTGCCTATGATATCTCTTTGTAAGTGTGTTTATTGTTGATGCATAGAAAAGATATTGGTTTTTCATAAGATAATTTTCTGTCCTGTGACTTTGCTGAAATTATTGCATCTAGTATTCTGGTGTAGTTTTTGTTTTCTCTTTTGTACATAATATTATATCACCTACAAATAGAGATAATTTGGCTTCTTTTCATATTTATATCCCTTTAGTTTAAGCTCTTGCCTTTTTGTACCAGCTGCTTCTTCAGGCGTTATATTAAAAGGAAGAAAGAGGGGAAATAGTTGACAATCCTGTCCTCTTTCTTATTTTAATGGGATTGTTTTGGGTGTTTCTCCATTTAAGATAACATTTGTGTCGTAGTTCTTTCCTGTTACTGGAAGAAGACACTATAACCCAGTAAGCTTGCAAAAGAAAGTATTTGATGTGGCTTAGCGTTTCAGAGGGTTATAGTCCATGATGGCAGAGCAAAATATTGATTGCAGATACAACAGCTAAGAGGTCACATCTTGATCCACAGGTGGAAGGCAGAGAGAACACACTGGGAAAGACATGACATGTTTTGAAATCTCTAAGCACACCCCTAGTGACACATGTTCTCCAATAAGACCACACCACCTAATCCTTCCAAAAGAACACCACTAGAAGGGGGTCAAGTATTCAACCACAAATTACTAATTCCATAGCTTGGCCTGTATATGTCTTGTGCCTATATCATATTGCAAGGTGCAATTCATCCAACTTCAAAAATTTACTTAGTATTTCAATCTCAATATTGTTTAAATTTCCCAAATCTGAATACTCTTCCAAGATTCAAGAAGGCATTGTCTTAATTTCCTTTGTAAAACAAAACAAATTATATACTTCCAACACACAATTGTGCAGAATATGCATTACCATTCCAAAAGGAATAAATCCATACACAGCAAGGAAATACTGGAACAAAGCAATACCAAAGCCCCAGAAGGGCAAACTCCCAAACCTATGTCTCCATGTCCTATGTCAAAGGGCTTAGAAAACTCTTATCTTTGCTGGTTTGCTACCCACAACACCGTTTCCATTTTGGACTGGTTTCTTTCCTCTGTACAGCTTTCCTTGGTAGAATAGCCCATGCTCTGACACCTCTAAAATGTGGAGGTAACCAGTGCAATACACACTTCCCTTCCATAGCTTCATGAAGAGACCTCTCATGGATTCCATGTTGGTACTGACCTCAGCAACTCTCCTCAACCACAAAGGAAAACTGCACAATCCCTTTACTTGAGTATCCTTCATGATTCTAAGCCCAGAGTCACAAAAGCAATACTGCCAGGCTTTACTGCTGACTTGGGGCAAACCCTAGCACCCTTCAATCACTTGTAGCAGCTCCTATTCATTGTTGCTTTTTAGCAGTAGAAAAACACTTAGATGTTTCTTGTCAACAAGTTAATTTTGCTAGGAGGGGTATTCCCCTGAGGGAAGACCTACTGTATTCCATCTTAGATCAGATCTGTCCTTAATCTTTCAGTCTCAGCATAAGCCTTGACATTAAATTTCCAGATGCTCTTTTTCTCTTCAAATTCTACATTTCTGTCTTCCTTTTGCCCTACTTGCTGTTTTACATTGTAGACCTCTACATAAGAACGACTACTAATAACCATGAGACAGAGCAAATATTGGGCTGTCTTGAAATCTCTGTCAGCAAAGAGATTAGTTCAATACATTTCAATTTCAGGCAAATTCTTACAACAAGGATGAGGCAACTACATTCCTTCTCAAAATATGACAAGAATAGTCTCTGGCCCAGCTGGTGATATTGTTCTCACCTGAAAACTCATGAAATGGATCTCTCCACTGTCCATTTGGCTGTCCATATGGTTATAAGCACTACCATCTCCCAAAGTCCTATTAGGATGGACCAGTATGCACTGCTTTTCAATGTTCACCCATTTTTCTAATCCAAAATTCCAAACCACATCCCTCCAAAAGTAGCACAGTTAAGTTTTTCACAGCAATACCTACTTCTTTGTACCAACACCTGTGACAATTTATAGGAGAAAATGTGTAATTGCACTTACAGTTTCAGGAGGTTACAGAGTCGATGATGGCAAAGCAAGACCTGGTAGAAAAAACAGCTGAGAGGTCACCTCTTGATTGATCTGCAGGTAGAAAACAGAGAAGGTCACACCTTGGTTGACTTGCATGTAGGAAAAAGTGACAGCACATAAAGAATTGTGCAAATCTTTTTAAATTTATGACATGAATGGAAACTAAATATAGGAAAAGAGGCTAAATACTACACACTGATTCAATAGATAAATTCACATCAAAAAATAAATTATTCAGCTCATGCTTTCTGACAAAGTTAAATCCTCCTATTACATTTTGTTCCTTTGTTTGTATGAGACATAGTTTCTCTGTGTAACATCCCTCATTGTCCTCAGATTCACTTTGTAGTACAGGCTCGGCTCAAACTAACGGAGATTCACTTGCCTTCTCCTCCTGGGTGCTGGGATTAATGGCATGTGCCACTATAGCCTGCCTTATTACATTATTCTAAATGCATTTTAAATACATTTATGCATTTATAATATGTTGAACCATGCCCATGTCAGAGATTAAGAGACTCAGGAATAATTGAAGAAGAGGACTGGAAAGACTGTAAGGTCTTGAGACAGGAAACATCAGCAACAAAGCACTTTTTACAAAGCCTGACAGTTGGGGCATATGAGCTCATAGTGCCTGTCCTTGAATGCACAAGACCTACACAAGATCCAGCAGTCAACATGGACAGAAGAGGCCCTCATGAAGTCACATCCCCTAACTATGGAGGTATTGACAAATGATGGTGGTAGAGGAGGAACAGGCAGTTTTTTTTTCAGTTATGTACCCAAAGAAAGCCAAATGTGTTCCAATAGATGGTGCAACATCCATGTTCATATCGGCAGTGGGCATAGTGGGCTTTGCAAAATATTGCATAAAATTGGGAGGGAAGACTGGTGAGAGGATAGAAGTGATTAGAGAGGAGAACATAGGGGGTGGATTTGATCAACATATTACTTACATGTTTATAATCCTCAAAGAATAGAAAGAAAAATAATGTTTTGTTACCATTAAGCTTTTACTTTAAAACTTTAAATGTGATTTTTTTCATACAGCCTCTTTCTAAAGTTTTAATGTCAAAATAAAATGCCTTGAGTTCTTAAAAACTGTTTTACATATGCTCATGAACAAAGAGTCAAAATTACCATGAAATTTGTCAATTTAGATACGAAAATTACATGACGTCCCTGTGTAGATTCCGTGACCTAGAGACTGTAGGTCTGAGGATGTAACAAAAGTTAAATAACTTGTACACCTACAGTTAGTCTTAAACAGTAAATCTATTATCTCATTCTTAAATACTCTATTAATGAGACTTAAAGAGCGAATAATTTCAACGTAAGTTTTAGAAGTAATTAACAAGTGCAGAATGTCTCTTAGGAAAGACTGCCACTACTCATCTCCTCTTACCAGTTATCACATGTGACTATGCATTATCATTCACATGAATTTACAATTTATAATCTATCTGCTCTAAAGAGGCCATTAAAATTTATGACATGAATGGAAACTAAATACAGGGAAAGTGGCTAAATACTACACACTGATTCAATGGATAAATTCGTATTGCAAAATAAATTATTCAGTTCATGCATTCTGGCAAAGTCAAATTCTCCTACTACATTATTTTAAACACACTGTTAAAATCAAGCATACTACATAATATATTCATTCTGCCATACAACATTGCTTGAGTCTCAATTTCATACATATTTCCCTGTCAAAGTGTTCTAATAGGAGTACTCTAAAAATAGAGAAATGGAAAATTTGGTTGGGATTGGAATTTTAAGTCAATGTACATTCTGCTTGCCCCCTTGCCCCCTTGCTTCTGCTGCTTGTCATTTAGCTCACAGTACTGCTATGGGTTGTATGTACGTTGTCCTCACAAGGCTTATGTGGCGTAGCTTGGTTCTTAGGATGGCAATGTTGGGAAATGGTCCTCCTAGGCACTTGGTTCTTAGGATGGCAATGTTGGGAAATGGTCCTCCTAGGCACTTGGTTCTTAGGATGGCAATGTTGGGAAATGGTCCTCCTAGGCACTTGGTTCTTAGGATGGCAATGTTGGGAAATGGTCCTCCTAGGCACTTGGTTCTTAGGATGGCAATGTTGGGAAATGGTCCTCCTAGGCACTGGTGTTTGGAATTACCCAGTGTGCTGGATGGTTTTTTGTCAACTTGACACAAGGTAGAGTCAACTGAAAGGAGTATTGGGGTATATTAAGTGACACAGGGTAGGTTGTCATATGACATTAATTAAGGGAGAAGTGACTTACATGAGAAGCCAAGAACCCAAGGTTTGCTCACTGCTCTCCAAGACCCAACCACAACACCAAGAGAGTGGGTCTCCTTTCCCCCAGCTCTTTATCTCCTATCCCTACTAGGTACCTGTAACCATGCCCAAATAGGTGTGGTCAGCAGTACAGGTGCCTAAGATCTCTCTCTACAGAGGAGGGATCATCAATTGAGAAAAGGCCTCCATAATATCAAGCTGTAGGCAAGTCTGTAGGGCATTTTCTTAATTAGTGATAGACAGGGAGGGCACAGCTCATTGTGGATGGTGCCATCCTTGGGCTAGCAAAGATGAGCCGCACATTAGAGACAAGTCCTCATGAATTCTAATGGGTCTTTGAAGCATTCAGAGAAGTGAATTTCATGGAAGTAGAGAGCAGACCAGTGATCAGCAGCTCAACTGGGGTTGGGTAAAGAAGGGCAAACATTGTGCATTATACGCAGTGGAACCTGGACAGGGAGAGCAAGTGCAGGACTTTATGTCAGAGAATACAATTGTAATTAATAAGGATGTCGTAAAGCATCCTACAATGCGTCTCAATAAGGCTTAAAAGAAGAAAATGTTAAATGTTCTCAGTCAGAGGAACTGGTCACTATGGAAGACAATGCATGTGCTAAGCAGCTTGATTTACTCTGTGCCTATGAGCAAAGTTTGCATCATGCTCCATCAATGGATAATTATTACTTGTCAATTAAATGTAAAGAAATAGCTGAGGTGATGGGTTTATGGATAAAGTGTCTGCTACACAAGCACAAGGACAGGAGTTCCAGATCCCTAGAAACCATTTTTGAGCCAGGCAAGCTCTATGCCATCATTTTAATTGTAGTACGTAGGAAGCAGAAAGGAGGGATGCCTGGGCAAGCTAGCTAGCCAGAGTACATGGCACTGGAAAGTTCCAGGTTCAGTGGGAAACTTATACCAATAAAAGGGAGAGCTATCAAAGAAGACACTCAATAAAAACTTTAGACCTGTATACTCATGTGTACACATGTGCACACCCATGTGTGTCCACACTTATGTGAACATGCATGTACACGTCAATACCACACACATATTCACATGCAATAAAAAACAAGAAAAAGGAAGAAACACAGAAAAAAGACACAAAACTCAACAAGAGTCTTGTTCTGGTGTGTTATCTGTGGAGAATGCTAGGCTTTTGCTTTCTGTGTTTTGGGCTTGGGAGCCTCATGTTAGGTACCTGATAACTTATTAAGAATGATTCTGACTGATCAAGACCCCCTGAATCTGGGTGTCAGTGAGGAGGCCTAGGGAATCTATTGAGCCTTGAGCAGCAGATCAGTACCCATCCCAAGTATACACATGGACTTTGGACTCCCATAGAACAATGTGAGGTGCACTCTCACCCTGAACTCTTGGGGAAGGGTCTGGGCCCTGCCCTATATGAAATGACAGACTATGCACACCCCCATGGAGGGCCTCACCCTCCCTGGGGAAATGAGGGGATAACGGGGGGGGTTGGGGGGAGGGCACGGGAGGAGGGGAGGGAATGGGAGAGGGACCTGGAACTGACTTGTGAAGCAACCTTGTGTCTTATCTAAATTTAAACTGGAAAATAAAATTAAAAAAATAAAAAAGAATGATTCTGACATATTGAAGATCACATTGGTCTTAAAGATTATTCATAATCAATTTGGATGGATATAGTGATAATGAACATTTTACTATCATTTTATATTTATGACAGATGCATTGAAATAAATGTCCTAAGCAGAGCAAAACTGAAACTAAATCTAGTAAATTCAGATAAATGCATTTATTCATGCATGCACATATAAATTATGCATTATTCCTACAAGTAACAGCAAAGTCAGATTCTCCAGATTTGCTTCATGGGAGAACAGTGAATGTTAACAAAGAACTCTTTTGAGAAGCTGTTGATGTAGTGTAGTGTTCTTTTCTAACATGCCCCTATACACAAGTGTAAATGTGGTCCTCACCCTCATCAAGGAAACGGCTCTTTGCAACAAAGAGAGATCATTATTGAGCACGAAAACCAGTAAAAAGACAGAGTTCTGCAGTCAGCCCCAACTGATCCATATACAACATAACACCTATTACTCAAAACCATTGCAGATTAGACGGAATAATTTTAAGAGGCAGTGGAACAGCTATCTTCTGTGAGATTGTGTGTCCTAAACGTATCAGAAGAAACACTCATAAAGTCTCACCAACATATATAATCTACACCAAGTGTGAACAAGGACACCAACAATAAACAGTGTCAAGGCAGAAGGAGGAAAGCTCAGGAGACCTCCACCCTGGGGGAAGAACTACAGGCAAATAAGGAAGACTAAGAACAGGAATGACAGTAGCTCCAGGGAGGAGCACACTGGAATCATTCAGTACTAAAAGTCAGTCCTGAAAAATTCTTACATAGAAGTAACATTATATGGACTGCGAAGATTATGTTTATGAATTTAGGTATATGCACATGCATGTGTGTGCATGTATAAGCATGCATGAAGCAACAACAAAAAGAGCTACAGAAAAAAATGCCAAAAATTTGAAAGAGAGTAAGGGGGTACACTAAAAGGTTTGAAAGGAGAAATAAGAAAGGATGAATTATATAATTACAATCTCAAAACCTAGAAAAATATTAAAAAATAAATCAGTTTTAGAATGATATACTATTACTATTACATATGACTGAAGAAAATTCTTGTCTCCCAAGATGTAAGTAAAAGGAGGGAAACATAAAAAAGGAGATGATAAATACAGGAAATACCAGGGTAATTTGTAATTAGTTCAATGATGTTGACACTATAAGGGCTTCAAAGTTAGCTCCAAAGAACCCAACACCAAATTCCCAGCACAAAAGAGATTTCTTTGTTCCAGAAAAAGGTCAGGGAATAAGAGACAAGGACAGGAAATGCAGGACAAGAGAGAAGGAGATAGGACAAGGAAAAGCAGGGAGAGATATTTTCCTGGAGAGGCAAAGTATTGCCTCTAGATAGAGATGAAGCTGGAATGTCTGTCAAGGTCAGTTAGGATATAAATGATGTCCAGGTTCTGTGGGACCATCTGAAGCTAGGGAAGTGTAGTCTGTGAGGCTCGACCAGCATGTATATTCCAAGGAAACTTCTGAGGCTGACACTCAAGCAGTTTGTAGCTAATTTGAAATCTCCTAGGACTAGAGACAAACACAAAGTTAAGGATTTTAGAAGGGAAAAAAGTTATCTTGTATGTACATTTGAAACTGTTCCTTGTAATTGGGTAGAGAAGTCCCAAGACCAAGGAAAGGGAGAGAGATCTTACCCTTTGGAATAGACAATAGAGAGAAAAACTTAGGCTGTTGGTTGGCAGAAGTAATTATCTGTTACCAGTGTCTGAGAATTCTTGAGAGGAGCCAGGAAAATTTAGTCTGGCTACAAAAGGTTAATTGGGAAACAACTGTTATCTGAAAACAGAGTCTGGTTGTGTTGGTGAGAATACAATTTGAGAGGCTTTTGTTACACCACAACACTCTTTTTGGGGTATTCAGATGGGTTCTGAAATTGAGATATTTTATGGATGTGAATAATCAGGGAGGCTCTTGGTGAACACTGACAGGGACAGCCTGTAACAGGTTTGGGGTGTTGGTGTGGAAAGGTTGAGAGAACTTGGCTTTGATTCCCAAACAGGGATGTAGATGGTCAAGAGGACAAGCTGCCAGTAGTGTGGCTAGAGCACTGGCAACATGGGTATCACTGGCAAGAGGGGCTGCAGCTAACGTAAGGTTTTGAATTGAGGTGCAAAGAGAGCAGAGGGACGCATTGAAAGAGGCAGTAGTGAGCTTGAGGAGAATTTGTTGGATGACCTTGACTAAGTGAGGGTTTGGCTATGAGAGGTTGGCTAGGGTTTGTGTCTTGTAATTGGAAGGGTAGGATTTGTTCAGAGGGTTTGATGTCTGAGGACACCAGGATAATTAATGCGTTTAGGGAAGTCAGTTGGTGGTGGATGTTTGAGAACCATCTGGACAGATTAAAAAGTAGGTGTGTGAGCAGAAAGGTGAGATTTGTGGGAAAAGAGTGATCTTGAAACTGAAACCAGAAAGGAGGGATGTATATGCAAAGCAGGTGTTAGGAGAGTATCCTGTGTTGTAGGAGGTTTAGGCATGTTGTTATCTGGGTTATATAGTAGGACATTCTGGAGAGAAGTGGGGTGAGTCATGAGGGATAAATGGGTGGCTTGATGAGTTGGCATACATCTTTACTGCGTATGGAGGGATGAGTCTATTGTGGCCAAATGTGAGGAACGAGCTGTCATCTGAATAAAAAGTGTAGGCAGAAGTAACTAGGGGACCTTTCTGTGTGTGTAAGGGATAGGGAGGAGGTCTTTGAGTCTCTGGACAGGAAGGAAGAGGCTGTGGGAAATATTGTTGTTGGGGTAAAGAGATAAGTATGGATGTTTTGAGAGAAGGACAGGCAAGAGATATGGGTGATGTGTTTATGACAGAAATCTACAGGGATAGAATCCAAGACAGTGGAGGGCATTGGAGTCCTCTGTAAGTTAGGAGTTGAGGTAGAGTGTAGTCAGAATAGATTGTAAGAGGGGATCCCACAGTTTGTTTGATTTGGAAGTAAACAGATAGGCTCTAGCAAGAGTACATAGAAAAGGAGGTCAGGTATAGATGGTGCTCTCCTGAGTTTTGGAAAGGTGGGCAACAGGGGTAAAGGTCGGTCCAAGGAAGTGTTTATGCATTTTGGAAGTATAAAGATGGAAAGGTCTGGAGGGAGAGGACTAGAGCAATAGGTAGAACATTTTAAATTTAAGAAATTTTTTGAAGATGAGAGGAAGGAAGTTGTCCAGAAGCAGTTAGTTACAGCCACTTTAATAATAATAAAATAATAATAATAATAGCCTACAAGTTACAGTCCTTTTAAAATTTTAAAAATAACCAGTTTCTTTGTGCTTTCAAAACTTCCACCAAATATAATAGCCTTTTCTTTTCTAATCACATCCATTTTGGTTTGAATAGAAACACCCTGTTTTACTTCTAACAAGGTACTCTCAAGTTGAGCATAATTCTTTAGACTTACACACACACACACACAGAAACAGAGAGAGACAGAGAGACAGAGAGGTATGTACAAAGCATGAACAAGAACAAGAGTAGATGTGTCAATGTAGAGGGAGGAAGGCTCATTAGACCTCCAACAGATGGAGAGTTACAGCCAATGAAGGAATGCTGAGGGCAGGAAAAATGGTAGTCCTCATGGAAGAGCACACTGGTCATATTTGATGTGTATTATGTTTTCGTGTTTCTTGGGTGCAGTATCTTGATTTGATTTTTGAAAGTGGGAGAGGTTTTCTGCATTCCTAGCTGTTGCCATATCTTCATGAAAAACTCTCCAATGTGAAGACGGGATAGGTGGCAACACCATGCTCCAGACTGCCATTTCAGGGGACAGTCAGAGTAGAAATGCACAAGGAGTTTACCAAATAAAGCTGCATGCCCGCTGTGAAAATATATCTATATGTTTCTTCATATACTTAGTGAGTCTATAAATTTTGTTTATTTTTGCAACCATCCATTTAGGTTTTGTCATAATTTGGGAGCTTTTTAAAACTCCCTTTTAAGTAGTTTGGTAGTCATTTTAAATTTTCAAGTGACCTGCCAAATGGTCTACTTCATTAAATACAGAAGCATAGAAGTTTGAACTAATTTATTATTTCATGACAGATCAGGTCTCATGATATCTATATAAATCACTCTGCCAGCTGCTTATATAGACCAATTCAGAAGCAAACACATTCCATCCTGTATTACCCTCTGTAAATGTCAAAGTGAAGTTTGATACATGGTTATTTAAATATCAACGTCTTGAAGCTATGCTACATTAAAATTGTAGTTCCTCAATGACACTAGATACATTTCTAGTCTGAAAAGCCACCAGTGTCCAGGAACAGCACTAAAGAGTACAATGACAAATGCTGACACTGGATCAATGCTGTGTCTATTACATCTGGATATACATATTATCCCCAAATGCCATTCCCTTTAAGGACTTAATTTCACAGAACTTGCCCAGAACGTATAATTTGGTCTCATTTACATAAAAGCTGTTAAGAGAAATCTGATGCCACCCTTTGTCAGCTATTCATCCAAGTTTCCAGTCAAATACAAATATTTCTATTGCTACATAATGTACAGAGATAGGTTATCGATGGTTAATTGGCAGTTTCTGTCATGGTGTGCCCTTTGAGCCACCCAAATATCTATATTCATTTATGCTCACATGTGCCACAGCCCATCACTGCATTGAGCTCAAACGTAAGGTCTTGTACAACACACAGTCTTTTCAAAAGCCTCCTGCTGTAGTGACCAACAAGAAATGCGCTCATTTTAGACATGATGCAGTACACAGCCATAATATACTGACTTAAAATTTAGGAAGGAAAAGTGTCAGCATCATTCATGATTAGATGTAATGAACTCAACTACCCCAGCAGTTTTGTAGTGAATAGCTCTGTGCTGTCCACTGTGGAGATGTAGGATGATAAGAATATGGTTGAGGATTTTATAAACTATAAAGGAATGGGTATGATGACCCAATATTCAGACTGTACTTCTGCCAGCTATATATCATCAGTTAGGAAAACAAGAGATTCAGATCTTGGGGAAAGAAAACATATGCTCTTCATTCTCCGGGGAAATGGTACCCTGTCAGAGAAATCGTGTTCTGGTGGACTGGAGTATTGGGACAGCACAGAGTTAGAAGAGGTAGGGAGAGCAAAAGGAATAAGGGAAAATTGAAATGTGTACACCTATTTGTGTCACTTATTATTTTTTGCCTCCCAGCCTCAAATGTCATGGCTGTCTTTGTCACATCTATTCTGTTTGTCCTTGACATTTCATGCCTTTTAAAAACCTCTTCATTTATATTACAGTGGAGTTTCAAAGGGTTGAAATAAACACACATTCCATCCTACATATTGAGTTTGTATTTCTTTCATAAAAATGTGTTTGTATAAGGAAAATAAACACACCAATCACCAAGAGATTAGTATTACATGACCAGCTGCCAATGTTTGCATTAGTCATTAGATTCCAGCCCCTTTCTATCAAGTTAAAAGAGAAAATGATAGAACAGACAAATATAAACTTGAACAGGAAATCTGATCAGTAAGATAGCCTGTCAAACACAAGGGGGTGAGGAGTCCACTGCATTTTCAGAGCAGCCAACGGCATCTGTTCTGGCCTGCTTTAGCTGACAATATGGAAAACAGAATTATTTGCAGTGGGGATTAGGAATTTGCATACTGAGTAAGTAACAACAGTATAAAAAGTATTGAGTAAATGGAATCATGTTAAAACCCCTTTTGCTTGAATCAACAGATAACATATGAGAAATAATACCAGACTGGACATGAGTACACAAGAGTAACTATCGATTGCCTGTCTTTTTACAAACTATACACCCACAAATGGAGAAACAGAAAACATGTCACATGGGAGGAGTACAGGGATCATGTTAAATGCATATATGCTGTGTGCTATGTCATCATTCATCTATAGAAAGTGACAGGGTTTTTTTTTAAGTTAGGGTGAAGTAATGATAGCTAGAACGTTGGCTTCCCTGTAAACAGCAAAGGTTCATTTGAAAAACACTAGAGCTGTTGGGAGTAGAAGCTGGAAAGATAACCTAGCAGTTAAGGGAACTTGCTGTTTTATCAGAGAATCTATGTTTGGTACCAGCACCAGTATCAGGTACCTCAGGTCCCTTTAAATCTGGTCTCACAGGCCCAATACTCTATGCTGGTCCCCACTATTACATATATGCATGTGGCATTCATAAAGACATAGTAGCACATACACATAAATAAAAAATACGTTGATAAAAAGATTTGATATATGAAGTTAGATTTTACAGATTAAGCCTGGAGAAGTTAAAGAAAAAATTACTCGGGAAAGAAAAAAAGTAATAATTCAAACTAGGCTTCAAATAGGGGATACCTCTCAAGTAGTTTCTACTGTGTCTCCATTAATACTAGATAATCTCAGTTCATGGAAGACTTATCTTTAGCCGATGAAAGTGTCATAGTTCATCTGAAAATCAGACAAATGTTCCTTCTCCCACTTTTTGAAATACACAAAACATCTACTTTGGCAAACCCGTGCTGCAGACCAGTGGAGTGTCGGTCAGATAATTTCTTTGGCCTCAGCCAGGTCTTGACAGAGTCAGCAGAAACTTTGTTCTGCAATGGAAGCTTCGAGCCAAATAAAAGTCAGCTTCCAAATCCATTTGCTCAGCACAGATACAATTTATGTTTTTCCCTTTTGCTTAGTAAGCAGTTGTGCTATGAATTTTATCTGGAGAATTTTGGTGGTAATGAAACATTGCTATAATTTAGGATGAGCCAAGCATGTATAAAAATGAGAGAGCAAAAATCTGTCTTTCTTGGCCCACAGAGGCTTTTTTTTAAATATAGATAAAATATATTTTCTCTGAGGCTCTCAGAGATTTCTTCTGTTGTTGATAATTTAATGAAAAAATCAACAGAGAAGATTTTATTTTCAATTAGTCACCATTTATGCTTTAAGGAAATAAATACTAGTCATTCTTGATTCTTGTAACACATTTATACAATTTTGTAATATGACTGTATGCCACTTTCTGCTCACGGAAATTATTTCTATGACATGCCCACACAAGTATGAGTAAAGACAGAATTTGGGGTGATCACACCAAGCAAATAGACATTCAAAAACCATACTTCAGCTTTTATTACTCCACCTGTTTCTGTCTGAGGTGCATTTCATATGAGGTGTCAGCCAAGGAAAAGATGAGCTGTTTCTATTTCAGTAATAATATTGCTGTATTTGAAGAGAGACAGAGAAAGATAGCCTTTTTCTTATTATCAACTGCTTATTTCTTGCAATTCATCTATCAATATAATGATTTCTAAACTGTGTGAAGAACCAATGATCAATAACACGTAACTGTAAGAACATAGTCAAGAAAACTAAGTGAGGACGATCTGAGGTTTTCATTTATGTTATATGGTCATGTTATTTACACAGTTCTCTTTTATTTTTTGCGAGCATCCCTGTGTGGTCTCCATGCATTCAGAGTCACATATATGTGGTTGTAGAAAGTGAGTAAATATGTGGAAAACAAAGGTCAAATCGAGGCGTGATCTTCATTGTTCTTCCACCTTATTCATGATGCGGGATTTCTCCATCAAACCCAGTGTTTGCTGGCTTGTACCATAGATCTACCTCCGAGGACTGGAATTACAGCCCAGCAATCATTGCCACCAGCCTTTGCACAGATCTGGAGATCTGAGTCTTATCCCACTTTCTTGTGCAGCAAGTTTTTCACCACTAGCCCACCTCCCCAGACTTTGTTTCAACGTGTCTTATGTCTCCATGATTAACATGACTACATGCTAATACATGTTTCATCAACATTCTCCTTAACACTTTGACTTCTGACAGTAAAGAAATAAACTGAAAGGGAACATATACAATAAGTTCTGAAAATCAAGCAGTAATGATAATCTTAGGGGATTTAGGTTTCCAAGGGCAACTTTCCCAGGAGGATTTTAAAAGTTATTCAGAAAGCTCCGTAAGCTTCTTAAGTCCTTTGAGATTTTGAGGTGATGCTTTCATCAAAATGTTGGCTCAGACAGATCTAATGCCACCGGTCATTATAAAACGTCCTCTTCTGAGACAACTGGAATAGCTTACTATAGAATCTGTCAAAATATGATGAAATACTTAAAATTCAACCAAGTCAGGATGACAAAACCATTTCTCTATTGTATATGGTATCACACCAAAACTAGGGAGAAAATACATGAAATTGTAGTGTAAGGTAAGGGTGTGGGAAGTAGGTACACTTATGCAGAGGGGTTACTTAAATTAAAAGCAACCTATGTGCTTACATCTATCTACCGTCTACCCTCTATTCTTTATCAGTTTTTCTATTAGGACCACGGATCCTCATATAGCCATAAAGGTATTACACTCACTGTCATTACTAATAAATAAGTCAATACTTTCTAGGATGTCTTAATATATTTACAGACCTTTTAGAGTACCACATCTGTACCACAAGATTGTCTTGAAATTGGTTTTCTGCCACCTATAAACGAGTTGAAATGTATGAACAATATTAGCTCTATTCTCTATCTTCTCTGCCGGAGGCACTGCACTGTTGACTACTTCCCAGAATCCAAAGTTGCACAATATTTTCTCCCTTTTTCATGATAAACAACCAGGACAATACCATCATCCTCACAGGAATTACAGAGAAATAATGTTCTTGTCCCATCCACAATATTCTGCTTTTGACCAGTATCTGTAGTACCTTGGGATGGATTCCCTAGGTCTCCTTTGAAGAAAACTTGAAGGTGCATTCTGCCCTTACCTAAGTTAAAACAATGCTCAGCTGTAGACTTACTATGATGCAGCTACAAACAAATGGAAGGGCAGAATTACCAATCAGAAAAAGCACTGTGAACACAGCAAGAGTGACCAGCTAGGCTTACATCCATAGCATTCCCGTCCATTCATTTACATATTAGAAAGTATTCTACTTCATCCACACCCCGAGAAAAGTTTACAGCACAATTTTATGGCCAGACATAAGCTGTTTCTAAGTTACAATAATGTGAATGAGATGTTCTGCATACTAGGCTGAGCCCCTACTAGCTAATTCCCATGAGAAAATTGAAAATAACTTGTTTTCTCTAGGTAATTCTCCCCGCTAATTGTCCATTCAATTCAAATTAAGAGCAGTCAAGATCTATATAGAAAAGGGTCACTCACAGTGGCTTCCTTGTCTGAAATGGTTCTATAAACTTCTTTTCCTCAACATATAAGATTAGAATTTTCATCCTATACACATTCAGTCAGTTCTTGATTATAGCTGGATAACTTTAAAAATACAAAGGAAACATAGACAAATTGCACTTTAAAGTATTTGTTAAAATGCAGTACATATCACAACATAATTTTTAAAACACCAAGACAGTCTACATTGGAGAGGATGTGGAGAAAGGGGAATGCTTCTCCATTGCTGATGGGAGTGCAAACTTGTACAGCCACTTTGGAAATCAGTGTGGCAGTTTCTCTGGAAAATGGGAACCAGTCTACCTGAAGATCCAGCAATTCCACTCTTAGGCATATACAAAGGCATATCTTTGGGTACAAAGGATACACATTCATACAACTAGGACATCTGTTCAACCATGTTCATAGCAGCATTATTTGTAATAGCCAGAACCTGGTAGTAGCCTAGATGCCCCTAAACTGAAGAATAGATACAGAAAAAGTGATACATTTACACAAGGGAGTACTACTCAGCAGAAAAAAAATGGAATCTTGAAATTTGCAGGCAAATGGATGGAACTAGAAGAAACCATCCTAAGTGAAGTAACCCAATCACAGAAAGACAAACATGGTATCTATTCACTCATATATGGATATGAGACATAGAGAAGCTAGGAAACAAGGAGAACCTTAAGAGAGACATACATGCTTCCCCAGCAAAGAAGAAAGGGACAAGAGTTCCTGGACAAATGGGGAGGATGGGGGATAAGGAGGAAGAAGGTAGGAGAAAGAGGAGGGGAAAGAGGATGGGGGAGGAGAACATGAGGGATCAGGTAGATTGAGTGAGGAGAGGAACAGAGGAGAGCAAGAAAAGAAACACATTAATAGAGGCAGCCACTATTGGTTTAAAGAGAAATCTGGCACTAGGGAATTGCACAGAGCTCCACAATGATGACCCCAACTAGGACCCTAAGTAATTGTGGAGAGGCTACCTTAAATGCCCCTCTCCTATAATAACGATGATTACCTTAAATGCCATCCTAGAACCTTCATTCTGTAGCTGATGGAAGCAGAAGCTGAGATCCACAGCCAAACACTGAATCAAACTACTGGAATCCAGTTTCAGAGAGGGAGCAGTGATGAACAAAGAGGTCAAGACTACCCTGGGGAAGCCCACAGAAACAGCTGACCTGAGCAAGTGGGAACTCATGGACCCTAGTCTGACAGCTGGGGAACCAACATAGGACCAAACCATGCCCCCCTGAACATGGGTATCAGCTAGGATCATTGGGCATTCTATGGGGCTTCTGGCAGTTGGACCAGGATGTATCCCTAGTGCACACAGGGACTTTGGGAGCCCATTCCCCATGGAGGGTTACTCTCATAGCCTTGATACACAGGGGAGGGCCTAGACCCTGACCCAAATGACTTAACAGATTTTGATGATCCCTCATAGAAGGTCTCACCTTCGCTGGGAAGTCGATGGGAGATGGGATGGGGGTGTCGGTGGGGGGCATGGAAGGATGGGAGGGAGAGGGATCTTGGGTTGATATGTAAAATCAGATTGTTTCTAATTTAAATAAAATCAAAAAATTTTAATCAGAAGATAACTTATTTATACAGCTTCTCAACAATGTACTGAATATTTATTTAAGGATATCTATCAGTGTTTCTCCATATTTATTTTGATTCATGTCCACCAAATACCCAAGAAATTTTCTAATCAATTATATAGTAACACTTTAGACATATTTAATGACATGAGCTTCAGCCATATGTAGTAATAGTCAAATGTTTCACACCATTTCATTGCTCATTCACATCCTTTACCTACAAAAGCATATGCCACTGATACTACCTAAGACATAATTCAAATATCAGTGCCTCTGATTTTGTTCATATTTAATTTACAAATTAAAAATGAGCTATGGTATACATCTTTTTTATATTTTTTATTTTTAAATTTAAATTAGGAACAAGGTTGCTTCACATGTCAATTCCAGGTCCCTCTCCCTTTCCCTCCCCTCCTCCTGCACCCTCCCACCAACTCCCCCAATATCCCTTCATTTCCCCAGGGAGATTGAGGCCCTCCATGGGGGTGTCCATAGTCTGTCATTTCATCCAGGGCAGGGCCTAGACCCTCCCCCAAGTGTCCAGGGTGAGAGTGCATCTCTCATTGTTGGTTGGGAGCCCAAAGTCCATTTGTATACCTGGGATAAATACTGATCTACTACCCAAGGCTCAATAGATTACCTAGGCCTCCTCACTGACACCCACATTCAGGGGGTCTTATGGTATACATCTTGATGTTTTGAGTTTGTTTTGTTTTTTGTTTTTGAAGGGCTAAATCAAGCCAATGAATAAGTGAATTCTAAAGTACTTAAAATCTTCTTCACAAACTATTGTACAATGTGCTGTTAATCATGAAGATGATGTTGAACAATAGGGCCCTTGGATTTATTATTCTGGGATGAGAATATCTTATAAAAGACTATAAAGTAATCACTTTTGCAACTTTCATAGAAATTTCTCTTGCATCCCTGTGAGGGATCAGGATGAGTTTCATACAGTGAAAAAAATACATGCTACTAGACTAAATAGAAAAAAATCTGTGCATACATGTGGCCAAGACAGGCTTCCACTCTTCAAACAATCTTCTTCATACCCACTTCATTCTGCTTCCCTATGCCTAGAGCATTTTCTTCAGAAAACCCATCTCTGGAAACCCTTTGCCTGTGCTTAAACTCACTTCAAGCTTCCTATCATTGATATTATAAGCAAAGAATGTCTTTCTTTAGAAGCTAGCAACTATCCCCTTAAGATGTCACAGTGAGAGCAAAGACATACCTATCTCTTGGGTGTCTTGCTCTATTTGCACAACTACTTTCTGTTGCTAACATAGCAAGAGAGTCTGATTTTTCTTAGAGTCAATCATATCAAATACAAATGTTTCAGGAAAACACATACATAAACACACACATACACACATACATTACATACACACATATGCACACACACATAAGCACATATACACATACATGAACACACACACACACACTCTCTCTCTCTCTCTCTCTCTCTCTCTCTCTCTCTCTCTCTCTCTCTCTCTCTCTCTTAAAACTCCTCTAGCCCTTTGTTTCATTAGACCGGACATTAGGCTCTCCTAGTGCAATGGCCTAAATAAAATTTGAATAATGTGTTCCCTATGGTTTAACATTTTTGTGAAAGTTTTGCTTTGATGCATAAGAAATATGCACATATAAACAAGATGCATCAAATTTGCTGCAATTTTGGAGTTTATAAAACTTACCCTCAAAAATCACATTCATGCTATTGTGCACAAACTGACTTGCTCAAACTTGGTCTTTATTAGCTTTTTAGCTAGACTTTCCTTATAATAAATATTTAAGTAATTTTGAATTAATAACTACATCAGACAAATACCACATCATGGCTGAAATACTTCTTTGAAGTTTCCACATCAGAATTATTTCCATGCTGAGCTTCCAGGCTGTTGAGTTAGAAGCCACAGCAAAGGCTTTCTTGCTTGTAAGGGCTTGTATGTTAATAGAACAGGCAAGTATTGATTCGTAGAGAATTACTAAAAGCCCATGTGAGAAAACCCAGACATGTCTGAAGGTGAAGCTGGATGCTGCTTATAAAGAGGCGCCAAGTATTATGTATGTAACAAAGAATAGAGAGGGTGTTGTAAA
Organism: Mesocricetus auratus; assembly: GCF_017639785.1. Classification (NCBI taxonomy): domain Eukaryota; kingdom Metazoa; phylum Chordata; class Mammalia; order Rodentia; family Cricetidae; genus Mesocricetus; species Mesocricetus auratus. The sequence goes on along the minus strand of NW_024429195.1, from coordinate 46,690,267 downwards.
ATGGTGACGCCTGCTAATGGGAAACTGATAATGTACCGATCTTAGGTGCAATCCCATAAATATAACAGTCGTTAGTGTTTTTGAACTTCACATCAGATTATTTGTTCTTTACACAAGAGTTCTACTTCTCTTTACACAGCTAAAGATGAAAGAAAAAGAGAAGGGATTGAAAACATAGAGGAAGCACAATAGACACTTCAAACAGATCTTAGTGTTATTGAAATGTTGTAAAATGTTAGCAAGAGACGATGAGAATGAAGAATAAAAGAAGTCCTTGGATTTCTTTGTAGAATTATTTTCTAAATGTCTAATGAGTCCTCCTCAATGTATTTCACAGAACTGGTGGGCATCTTTTTATCTCTTTGGTCCTTACATGTCTTAATAGCTCTTTCTTTTACTGCAATAGTAGTTCCTCTATGCTTTTCTATGTTGTCTCTATTAGTGAACAAAATACACTATTATTTTCAGTTAAGATACATTTTCTCTGTCTACATAGCATCAAAAATTTTCAGCCTAACCTACTATGAAATATATAGTTACAGAGAGATAGCTAAAATTAAGGGCCACTTGAGAGGTAATAGTGAAACCTAATACAGTAGAAAGCCTCCTAAAATATATGCATTTATAAAGGTGATCTTAGGGAAATCATAAAAAAAAAAATTGGGGAGGCAGAGCTCCAACTGGCTATCTCTTGTCATCAAAAGAAACTTCCTGTGTCAGGATTAGGTTGCATCTAATTGAGTTGTTAGCCAAAGGGGTTCCATGAGAAAACCCAAACAACCCAGGCTGCTGAGAAGACTATATGTTGCTCTCAACAAAACTGACAGCAAGACCCCTCCCTTGCTGAAGACAACACCTACACAACATGTTGAAGATGGAAAAGTTGACATGACACCTACATAGAACCTTCATCCCTACTTGCTAGCATCTTGGGTACAAGAAGAAGATACGCTGCACACTACCAAAAGAAAAATGTGAACAACCACTTGGCCGCTAAACCTATGATTGGCAAAGACATCCTGTCTACAAGATATGTTAGTGCTGTGGTGGCAAGTAACTAATACCTGATTTGACTAAGGGACCTTACCACATGATGGTTTACCAGTTTAGTGCTTTTATTGGATTTCTTAGTGTGCAAATGAGTGGGTCTCTGGCTCTTGCGCCCACTCTTGGCCTTATTTCCTTATGTTAGTTTGTTTTGTCCACTTCAGTGTGTTAGTTTTATCTTATATTTTACCACATTATATTTTATTATTATCTTGTATAAGCCTGTATGTTTCCTAATAAGGTTCATGACTTCAGGGAGGTGGAGTAGAGGACTGGGAGGAGTAAAGGGAGGGGAAACTATAATCAGGATATATTATGTGAGGGAAAGTTTATTTTCAATAGAAGGAGAAAAAATATTTATAAAAGAGGAGGTCAATGACCACCCAACACTTGTGTAATTCTGTTCAATCAAAAAGTGCCACGTGGCTTTAACTGTAGGTAAATTTTCACTGAAACAAAGGCATGTGCAGCTAAGACTTTTGATGTCCTTTATTATATACAGAGTGTATTTTCTCTCTTTTTAGATTAGCATATGTTCCATTGCCCACTTACAAAATAAGAAAGGACAAGTGATCTAAAATTTCAGAGTGCTCACTCACGGGATGCCTCTGCCTGAGGCCCTGAGAGCCATGGGACTGTGATTAGGCAGGTCTGACCCAGCAATGGTAGGAGTCTGTGTTCTCCTTGATGCCATATATATGGAAAGTCATCTCAGCAAATTGCTTTCCCTACTTAGTTACTGTGTACCCAGCATTAGTAACACAAGGGCCCAACAACCTACTGGCATATGCCTGTACTTCTTTTCTTGAGCAAATGTGGTTGTGGCAGTCAGTTTGCTATTATCTCCTTGTCCTTGTAATCTGTAAAACCATGCCCTCAGATGGCATTTCAGGATCACTTACCCTCAGCAACTAGAATTTCTGGTTCAATTACCAGGTGGCTACTCCCTCGTTTTATTTTAAAGTCTTCTTTCCCACATTTTTATATCTCATTGACACCCTTTAAGCTGACAAGAGAGAAGTTGGAGAATCAAAGAAGATATCCTACTAACTAGACGAATAACACAGAATTCATTTTTCACAAACAATTCAAAACTTGAATTCATAGGCCATAATGGGAACTTGCAAAAACTGAAACAACTTATTTTTGTTTTCACACATTTCCACGTGCAGCTTATATCATTATTTAGGCCTGGAGCATATTGCATTTGGAGGCATGCTTTCAACAAATCCAATACCAGTAAATGTCCTTCCAGAAACAGTTGGTCTGTGAGAATCTGTGGAATTAGACTAGAAAATACAAGAAAAATCCCAAGGAATAGCCTTAGCTGTGCTTTGAACTTCCCTCTGCACATGCAGTGTTCCTGAGTGTTTATTCTGTGTCACAAACATTTGAAAGTGCTGCACTTCAGTGATGTGTAATTTAAACAACAAAATTAATTTTTAGAATCATATAATCACAACACTTAAAGAGGATTTATAGGTCATTGTGTCCAACAACCACTTCACAACTTAAACTGACCTCCTCTGCCTTGGCTGAACTCCTAGGAACTTAATTTTAGAATCACTTCACCTTGCAAGGAAGCTGTGCTGCCTGGAGACCTGATGTTTATGCTGCCCCTTCGTCCTTCAGGTTGCACTTATACGAGAGACTTTTGTTCTTCCCTCAGAAACCAATGCAGAACATGCGGACTCTATATTCTATATTGTAGCTCTCTAAGTGCTGAAGATCCAGATCTGACTTTAAAGGTAACCATTTAAAATGTATCAGTTTCTAGTTACATCCACATTGTCACAAGTGACAGAATAGCATCCCTTTTATAAATAAATATTACTTCATTGTGTAAGCCTTCCACACATTTCCTTTTCCATTCTTCAGTTAGTGAGCATTCAGATTGTGCATTACAGTGTATCATAAACATGCAGATGAAAACTTCTCTTAAATATGAAGACATGTGCTGGATCATATACTAGTTATATATCTATTGTTCTTGAGAACTATCATATGTGACTATAGCCTCTTTACTAACTTATGTACTAATTATGGCCAACAGCATGTAAGTATTCATTTTTATCCACATCCTTAATAGTACTTGTTATTTTTAATTTGTTCAATAACAGTCATCCTTACATGGTAAGGGAATGCTGTGTTAGACTTTGTTGTGTATCTCCCCCAAGCTTTTTGTGTGTCTTCTTTTGAGAAATGTCTGTATATCCCTACTGCCCTTTTTTAATTCAGATGATTTTCTTTATTGTCATTGAGTTTTTTGAGACCTTTATACATCCTAAAAGATGATATGCTAAGTGAAATAAGCCAGAAATGAAGACAAAAATAGTCTATTGCATATTTGATTAATTACAGATAAAAGTAATGTTCTATATTTTTCCAAACACTAGAAGGAAGGACTTCCAATGTCTCTACTTCAAATATAAATGTTAAAGTAGCTAGATATGCTTCTCCGTGTTTGAACATTTCATCACACAGACAGATATTGAAAAATCACAGGGAACTGGATGATTATGCATAACTTTATGTATATATTCCTGTCTCTTCACACAACTGGATTAGTAATGCCATTGTTCCTAGAAAACAGATTTTACAAAATTTCTAAGCCTCCTTCAGATATCTTTTTGATCATCTAATTTCCTTTTTGTACTCAGTACACAAAACAAAGGTGGCAGCCACCTCCACCAAATCCATATCATAACATGATATTTGGCAGTCATTGATTTATTCTTATCATGATTATTGGTTAAATATGAGGTTTTCCCTCATAGATCCAAGCTAAAATTTTTTGATGTTCTGGAGGTAGAAGCATGGTGGTTAGCAGAGACTCAGAAGGGGGGACTCAGAGAGAGGCTGGTTGTTGGTCTGAAAATAAATTTAGGTAGGAATAATATCTTTAACATTTGGTAGCATGATTAGTAACTACTAGTAACTGTAATCTCTTTACTTATCCCAAAATAGGTAAAAAATTGTTTAATGTTTCCAATACAAGAATTTATAAACATCTGAGATGACAGATATGTTAAGCACCTTAATTTTCTCATTACTCATGATACCTATACATGTATAGAAATGTCACAGGGTATCCACTGGCATGCAATACATGTCTTCTTAAAGTTCATTTTCTCTTAAAGTCAACATCAATGAAGAAATAAAATTATGTAACATTGTGACACATAAATCCTTATGGACATGTTCTTCGAATATTTTATGTAATGAAACAATAGCTATACCCAATGAGTTTCCAAAGCACTTAATAAATTTATTAGCAGGCTGAAAACTGGACACTTAACTGATGCAATACCAATAATAACTTGAGACAATTAACTGAAAAACAATACAGATTCAGAACCGGATTGTTAAAGGCATTTTCTCAAGAGAATGGATTGAGCTTACTCAAAATGATTGTGTTTTGCCAGTAATAAAACACCTGGCTTCCAAGTGAATATTGAAATGTAACACTTGCTGGAACAAACTTGTTACCTGTCAACACTCACACAGTTTCCTGTGTGAAGTAGCAGAGTGAATGAACAGTTTTACAGATGCCCACATGACTGATCATGAAAAACTGTACCCATGAGTGTGTTATGTGTTTCATTCAAACTGTGAAGCAGACCAGGGATCCCAATATCAGTGACACTGATAAAGCCACTGGTATGAATTTGACTCTACTTTTCAGCTAACCTTTACAGTAGTTTCTCGAGACCACTCTGCTCTTTCATTCTCATTTTTGTTCTAGAGTGTCTACCTTTTGTTCTGCCCAGCCACACTATGTTAATGTTCTTTTCCGCAGTGTGTATTCTTCTGAATTCGCCCTTCATTATTTTGATAGGAAGCATTCTCTTCCCAGTTAGGAGAACGTATCTCTCGCTATTTTAAATCAATGCTCGCTAAATCATCTGCCCCCCTGATAGATTCCATAGTTGAGCTGGATCTGCTGGCACAGGCCTGGAATCCAGAATACTGGAAGACCAATGTAGGAAGATTCGAAGATCAAGGCACATCTAGGACACAGAGTAAATCAAGTCCAGCCCGCGTGACCTAGTGAGACCCTCTCTCAAAACATTAAAAATGCAAAAATGGCAGAGAACAAAGCACAGAGAAAGAGCCTCGGCTAAGCATTGAGCAAGGCCTGATGCTCAGTCCTCCACTACCACAAAAACAAACAAACAAACAAACAATAAATAAATAAAACTAATTCTTATTTGTTCACCCTTGAATCTCAAGAATCCAAATATAGTTAATATTTATTAAGCCCTTCACTCAAGGCACTGCTTGACATTTTCATGGATTATTTCATTCAATGTTAACAGCAAGCTTGTTGGAGAGCTATGCATATTTTCCTTTCAGTGGTTCCTGAAGTTAGTACTTTGCCATAAACAGCAGTGTCAGCAAATGTCAAAGCTAAAAGGCACAAACTATACTCGTTAACCCATCACAATAAAATTTACACCAGTGGCACGTGCCTCCCAAGCACTTAATAAGTATGTGTTAAACAAGACAGTCTTTCTAGGAAATTTTCTGCTAGTGGATTAATTTCATGGTTGATGCCACATTATATACTTTCCTTTAAAGTGATTATTTGAGGAAATATTTCTGCAATTAAATTGAAAAAAAAACAAAAGTTGACCAATATAATTAAGTGTTTACATACAGTGTTTCTATAATCAATAGACTGTTTTCTAGCTTCCAGACTGACAAGTAAAAAATGAAGTTATTGGAGAGGTCTACCTGAGACAGTAGTTAGAAAAGAATATTCAGAAACAGTCTCCCTTTTACTGTCTCTAGAGTCCCCTGATACTCCAAGTGGAATTGTGAAACACATCATAAATTTCTTTTAATCTCATTCTAAAGAACAGTTTTCAAATAAGGAAGTATAAAGTCCACTGACCATAAACTAAGCTGAAGAGCAGTGAAATTGAAAGTTTGGAATTAGCTATTCTGGTAGGAATAAAATTGCCACTTCTAAGTAAGATAGCTACCCAGCTGATATCCCTCGATGCAGCCTTCTTTGGTGGTCCAAATACTATTTAACATTTTGAATTGAGATTGAAAGATGCCCCACAGGCACACACGCATTCTTTTTCTTACTCCCCCGGTGTCAATTCATTTTGTTACAGCATCCTTTACATTTTTCAGCATCACCATAATCTGGAGACAAAGGGGATGAAATTTACTTTAAAGCAACCAAATCTAAAGTTTATGTGACAAAACGATTTGTGGATTAGAAATACAAACTACACTGAGATGAAGGCAGGCCCCGGAGTGGAGAAAGGTAGCTTCAATATAAAAAGACAGGTGATGAACCACTTGCTCCAAACTAAGATCATAAAGGGTGAAATGTTTCCTGTGAATATTCCCATGAGACACCATGTAACTCCAGCATTGATCATTTGCATCAAATAAGTCTGCAAGCTTAGCCAATTGCTCTTTATTTCTCTTATATTTATACAACTCTTAAAGCTTAGAGAGGACATCATGTAACATGGAAGGCAGGTGTGCCCATAAAAATATTAATTAACTGTGGTCTCTACTGACAACTGAGACTCGATCCCATGGAAAGAGTAAACTGAGATAACTGCAGAGCATATCTCAACCATTAACTTTCCTCCCTAGAGAATAAAGGGACTGGCTCAACTTAATACCAAGTCATATTCCTTACTTGCCAGGGAATATTTCTGGGTGCTTCAATGCAATAAATCCATCCATGTTCTGCCCTGTGCTTTTGGTTTCCTGGGGTCACTGTCATTTCAAACTATTTCTTAAGTACAATGAGGAATTAAGATATACTTAGAAAAATATCATCTGAATAATTTTTATAATACTATATTGTTTCAATCACTCTGTTAGTTTTTGGATTTAGTCTTATACTGTAACTAATTTATAAGTTAAGTTTTATCATCGATATATATGTATATAAAATTATTATTTACTGGAGGTTCAGTACTGTTTTCAAGAGTGTCATGGATGCTTGGAACAGATCATCCAAACCTAAGCAGTACTGTTGCGATTTGAAGTATGAGGCTGTAACAATTGACAACTAAAGAGAAACCGGCAAGGCACCAAAGTAGAATATGACCCTACAGCATTGCATTTGAAGTGGCCATCAAGTCAAGTGAGGAAAAGAGCAGTGATGAACAGCTGAGGTTGAATGCAATAAGCAATGAAGCCAGGCCACCTTTGAATCAGCTGAGTCTGTATGCCCCTGTTAAGCCCACTATATTGGTCATTCTTTAATGTGGTCCTTCAAATTTCAACAGGTATGATTTCTGTTCTGAAAAAATGAAAAGAGGAAGCTAAATGTCCCATTTGCAGCTGGTCCAAAAGTTATAATGGTTATTCATTGTTGCACAAACAATAAAAACCCAGAGATAGATAATGGGGTTCAAGCTGAAGATCAGAAAAGCAAAGCAGTCAGCCACTAGCTCTCACTTCTAACTCAGACCAAAAGGGGTGCTCCTGTCTTCAGGAATCCTTGGAGTGCAATGAAGTCTGCACTGCTCTCCCCCAAGCCTCAGACTGCACTCCCTGAGTTCCTAGCTCCGCCTGCCTTATATTATTTTCTCTGCCCAGCTGTATAATTCCTGTCTCCCAAGTGCTGGCATTAAAGGTGTGAGCTCTGTTACTCTTTAGACTAATTCACTCTTTTGTGGCCCAGAATGGCCTTGGACTCACAGAGATTGATCTGCCTCTGTCTCCTGAGTCCTGGGACTAAAAGTGTGTATCATCACTGCCTGGCTCTATCACTGTGGCTAGCTTTGCAATTTGATCTCCAGTGGCTTTACTAGATCATAAACAATATATCACCTCAATTCATTATCCCATTTATATGACCAATCTAGACTTCCTTCACTCTTCCTCAAAACTTGCTGATCCAAGTTACTTGTCAGGTAAGGTCAGCCCCATGTTCATTTCTGGAAAATCTTTAGTTTGTGTGTCTTTAGTATTCATGTCCAGGCAGTATTTTCACTAGTGCATGTCCAGCAAAACCTCCAGTTTTTACAGATATCCATCACTGACTTTAAACAATGCTGCCAGTTCTTCCCATGAAAAGTGAAAGTGGCTACTCCCACTGTCTAATGCTTTCCTCAGTGTCCATCTATCGACCTGAGGTCCCAGGTTGACGGGGCAGCATTATTAGATTCTTATCACTGAGCCCTTCCTAAAGAAGGGTGTATTGTTGATGGTCAAGAAAACCCTCAAGCAAAGCCTACATATGAAAGGACAAATCTGAGCTGAGAATTAGTTCTACTTCCACTCCTTGGTTTTAGGGTCTATTTATTGTAGCTATTGAAAAAGTGTGTCAGATGCACAATGTGTTTTCTGGAGGAGAGGACCCTCACCTTATAAGCCTTCATCACAGACATGTCACTAATCCAAGACATGTTTATAAAGAAACCCCATCAGTAAGTTCAGTGAATTCCTTATCTAGAATCCATAATATTCGGTAATATAGGAAGAAATGTGACTCACCTCCTTAGTAAAAGAATTTTGATGTAATACATTGGATTGGCTGACAAATGCCTGCCTGGACTTCGTGAGCAAAGTCATTATATTTGGAACTCAATATTGTAATTGATACACACATACATATAACATATATTCAGACTGATCACCAAGGGGTGATGAGTGCCCTTGTTGTAGTTTCTGTGTATGGCTTCTGTCCATGCTTCCCTAGATGCTCTACACAAGGCAGTGTTTAAGCTTCTCTGGACTGAATCCACCACAGAAAAACAAAGTGCAAGTCACCAAGTATCATAAGCTTTAACAATAAAAGTCTAAAGAAAGGCTGTATAATAAAAGGTGAAATGGGATTTATCCAACACTTGAAAGTCAAGTTAAAAACATCATTCATGCTCACAGATGCAGTTTCATCTCCTCTCTAAATATTCAAAATTGAAAGAGCTTTTTTTTTGGCTTGCTTAAATTTTATTGTGAAACAAAAGACAACAGTCATGCAAGAAAAGATTTGAGTTTATAGGCATTCCAAAAATTCAGTTACAAACTAAATTTAATACTATGCATTGTTGTGAGCACCTCAGGTACCTTGATCTTTTGGACCCAAGCCTGTACTATCTAAAGTCTAAAGATTTACATAATTGGCCTATGACCCTAACAAAGGAGCCTTCTGGGGGGTACTCAGAAGAAGAACCACAAAGGTAGAATATGCAAACACCATGACCCAGAAAGCTTGTCCAAACTCAGCCAACCCTAACAATCACCTAGGCAATAGCCGTTAGCTCACCCATTCCTCTCCCTCTTGAACTTTTCTTTTTTTTTTTGTTTTTGTTTTTTTTTTTTTTTTTTTTCTTCAAGACATGGTTTCCCTGTATTGTTTTGGAGACTGTCCTGGAACTTGCTCTCGAACTCACAGAGATCCGCCTGCTTCTGCCTCCCAAGTGCTAGGATTAAAGGCATTCAGCACCAATGCCCTTGCCAATATCCTGCTCTATGTGTTTAAACAATACCCTGCTACATGCACATCTGGTACGCAAAGCAACCCTCTCACCCCCTAACTCCCCTCCCGTTTTCCTGCTCCACCGAGTATATTAACTGCCCTGAGAAAAATAAAAATTGCCGCTTGATCAGTTACTTGTCTTGTGGCCCTTCTTTCCTGTCTCTTGTCCCCTTCCCCAGTCCTTAGGTTTCTTGCTCTGGGTTGATGTCCTGCAGGTCAATACAACTGGCACCCAGCCGTGGGGCTCCAAAGACCTTTGCTCCGGGGAATTTCAGTGTTCAACAGAGGGATGGGCCGGTCCACGCATTGAGGAGTCCACAACACAGTCCAATGCGACCCTCGGAGGAGTATTGTCTGCCAATCACCTGACTCTGCCCTCAGACGATTCCAGGATTCATGAATACCACCTAGGTTGAGAGGTTAGTAATGGGTCAAGAATTTAGCAAGGAAGATGTGTATCTTTCTGGGATCAAAGAATCCCTCAAGACACAGGGAATTAGAGTCAAGAAAAAGCAGTTACAAAAATTCTTTACCTTTGTAGGGGAAATTTGCCCTTAGTTCCCTCAGGAAGCCCTCTTCCCCCCCCCACCCCCGCTTCCTGCCCCAAAACAAAGATACTGATGCCAAATTCTGATTCAGCCCTAAAACCCTTCCTCTATCCTATTCTTAACAACCCCAAGCCTCTTGACCATGGAGACATGGCCGCCCTCAATGAGGAGGCTGCCCGCTCTTCCAAGCCTGCTTTCCCTTCTCTTATGGGTTTATAGTCATTTACGTTGGCTGCACACAGCGACTCCCATAAAAAATGGATCACGGGCTGAAGAGATGGCTCAGCCGTTAACGGCTAGGCTCACAACCAAAAATATAAAAGATGGATCACCCTAGCTGCTGACTGCAGGCCAGTACTCCACCGAGGTCTGGATGCAGTCTTTCTGTACTTTGCCTCACCTTGGGCAGCTGGCAGCCAACTCAAGCAAAATGGCCAAGGTACAAGTTGTAAAGGGTTAATATGATGTTGCCATCTGTATGTCCTTAGTCATAAAATGTCTGTTCATGTCTTTTGCCCATTTTCTACTTGGATCATTTGTTTATGTCATTGTTGAGTTTTACATAGGTTCTCTATCAGACTTGTGGTTGCTTAAACTTTTTCACATAACTTGTACAAAAAACAAAAAAAAAAAAAGGAAGTACAATCTACCAGACCTTCATGCATGGCCAGTCACTGACAAAGAGATGTGGGGCTGGAAGTACACCTCTGTCGGTAGGGCAAGAGACTCCTATTTCTGACTTGTGCCTTCCCCTTTTAAGGAACAATGAAATCTACTCAGCTAATTCAAGTTTTCTGTTAATTACGTATTTTCTAAAAATGTTATGTAAACTTTGTAATTTAACAATCACCCAGATGATAATGGTTTTAAGAACATAAGGGCATTTTATTTTTGCTATGAGTTACTCCCTTCCCTCAGCCTAGACAGAGGGACAATCTAGCCAGTTTCTGCCAACAAACTCTGCTGCTGGACATAATTCATTTACTTTTTTGCCCTTTATTTTGGTCACTGACTGTTTTCTTCTTTCACTGGCTCTGTTATACATGGTTTATTTGCAGAATGTTGTGCCTTTCCAGTGCCCGGTAGGGCACACATTACATGCAAATATCCTGCCTGTTCCATCTGCAGCAGATCTACATTCTTGTCACTGACAGTTTGAAGTTACTCTGTCTCTTTAAATGTCCTGTCTGTTTGCTAAGGTAAAACAAGTTACAATCAGACTGGAGGGCTCTGAGTAAAACATCCCTCCATGGCCTCTCAGTTTGAATCCAGTTCTCCAGACAGATCCTACACTGTCATTGTAGTCATACTAAGTACAAAAAAAATTATAACAGAGATAAACCTTACTCAGTCTCTTGTATATGTTTTTAAAGATAAAGCTTAAAGCAAATAACTAAAAAAAAGTTGTCTATCCAGATTTACCTATACAACACTCTTAATGCTTCCAGAGATCTACAAAATATGGCATTTAAAATATTAATAATAATATATATAATATCAGAGAATTCCAGATCCTGACAGTGATCCAAAGTCTCCAAAAAAGATTAAATGATGACACCTCGATGTCTACACAACGCTGACCAGGGGGCAGGATGACCCAATGCATACCCGCTGCCAGGACCTGGCCCAGACTGTAGACAAGCAACAGGACATTGGAAAATTGATTATACCCCTTTTGCACAGACAAAATAAGGTCAGTCTTTTCCGTTTCTCTCTTCTACAGAGAGAAAATCTCTCACCTTATAGGCCTGGCAAAGATTGATGCTATTCTTTGATATTTCTACCTGCTAATAGAGACTTGGGTATGGCAAACTGTATATGTCAATTTTAATAGATTCAGAAACTGTATAAAATTTATCCTTCTCAGATCTCTGATAGTATTAATGATTAGACTGTAGCCAGCTTAATAGCTCATCTAATAAATTTCTGATAATCTGATAGAACAGTGACTACCTGCTGTTCAGTCACAAACTCAAGGTTTTCAAATTTATTTTGGTTGTCATCTAAATATAAACTTACAGGGCTTTTCATCAGGCCAAAGGCACCTCTGTCCAATCTATACCTGACTCTCTGGACAGAAAAAAAATGTACAAGTTTCCTACTCAAACCTGTAGTTTTTACTAGGACTCAAATTATGAGCCTGTTCCTGCTGTTTTACAGATACCTGATGTCTGCTTTTTCTACAAGGTAGATATTGGTACAGATTGATAATACTAATATGTCTAAAACTTTTAAGTCCTTTTGTATAATAAAGTCCATATGGGCTTCAGAGGATCAAAAGTCATAAAGCTTGGATCCACTTCTCACAGGTCAAAAGGACTCCAGATAAGTACAACTTTTTGTTATCCCACCTGTCTGTTCCTCCTGTGAATGGTATTTTCTCCCCTTGTCTTGGAACTTGTGCCCTTCCTAATCACTAAAACTATGAACCTAAGAGTTCTAATTAAGTATATAAGGTTTTTTAACTTCTATTCCAAATTTAAACATGTCTCAAACAGATTTACATTTCTAGTTTCCAATTATGACAGACACGTTGGAGCATCAGTTGCTGACTATAGCCTGCTCCTAAAGACTAAGAGCTCTAGACTTGCTGTGGATGTGAACCAGTCCAGTTCATGTGAACACTCCCATGTTTCCTCAACAGAGTCTGCCAACAAGATGCTTCTGATAAATACTCCACTGCCTAAATTCCCTCTTTGCTTTTGACTAGCACTTTAGCCTACTGGGGTCCCTGACTATAATACCCCAAAGTCAGTAGGAAGTAGCACAGAAAATAATACGTTGCCCCTTTTCCATGATTGAGATGCTAAGTCAAAGGAAAACTCCCTTACATAGGGGACAAAATAACAATAAAAATTGTCCACTAGTAACCCAGGATTAGGTTACCTATAAAAAAAGGAGGGATTTGAAGGAGTAAACTAAACTCAAGGGCTTCACTTCTAATAATTTAGAAATAAAAGGGCCGGACGGTGGTGGTGCACGCCTTTAATCCCAGCACTCGGGAGGCAGACGCAGGCAGATCTCTGTGAGTTCAAGGCCGGGCTGGACCGATAGCCTCCAAAACAATACAGAGAAACCCTGTCTTGTAAAAACCTAAAAAAAAAAAAGAAAAGAAAAGAAATAAAGGGACCAGACCCTCACTCAGCCTCCTGCTTTAGTAGCCATTACAGGCTACAGAAAAGATACAAAGGCCTCTGACACATAGATACTCCATATCCTCTGGCCTCCTGGAGACTAAGGCCAAAACTGAACACAAAGAAAATCCATTCCCCCACCTCACCCTGCAAAAGGTCATTGGATATGGTCTATGCATCACCTGCCCTGCCAATCCTACCCCTCCCCCTTCCCATGCTTCTCTTTGCAACACCACTTTAGTCCTCAGCTCCCTTAATGATTTTACTGTCCCCCAAATGGTTCTTACTGGGTCTGCCTTGATGGTCTTCCACCCTGCCTTTCCATTCCACTCTTCCAGGAGGTTGGCTTCTGTACATTGGTACAGACCATCCCCCAACTATCCTATTACTGTCCTGATGAATTCTTTCATTTCTGGGAAATCTCCCAATACCTTTGTATATGCAGAGAACCCATCACAGCTGTTATGCTTGCCGTCCTTTTCAGAATTAACGTGGTTGGAGTCAGTACAGGCATCTCTGCCCTGATGGCTAGTAAATCCAACTACCAGGAACTCAGTGCCTCCATTGACAAAGATGTAAAGGAATTACAAAATCAAATAGACTATTTAGAAGAGTCACACCAATCCCTAGCAGAAGGGGTCTTACAAAATAGACGAGGCTTAGATTTACTCTTCCTTCAACAAGGGGGTCTTTGCATGGCCCTGAAAGAAGAATGTTGTTTCTATGTAAATAGGTCAGGAGTCATCTGCGATAGTATGGCCAGGGTTCGAGAAAGTTTAGAAAAAAGAAAAAGAGAAAGAGAAAAACAAGAATCCTGGTATCAAAATTGGTTCTCCACATCTCGGTGGCTGACCACCTTCTTACCATCCCTCCTGGGACCCCTCATAGGGCTCCTTTTAGTGGTCTCTTTTGGACCATGGGCATTCCATAAACTAGTGAACTTTATCAAACAACAGGTTGACTCTGCCACGCGACCGGTCTTGGTACAATATCGTCATCTAATGATGAATAAGGAAGAGGAGGCTCCCTCAGAGTCACCCCATAACACACAACTGGGAATATTCCCCAGGCCACCCAACACGATGGCTACTTTCTGAGGGCATGCCACCATGTAGAGAGGCGTCCAAGTAACAAGCCTACGAGCATTGGGGAAGGCACCTTAGACCCCCCCCCATCCCCTAAAAAGCACCAAGGAACAGGTCCACCCCTGGGATCGCCCTCAAGAAAATATTCTCACAGTGTTGTACAAGTTCCCATCATCTATAGGGGCCAGGGCTCTATACCCCCTCCACTGACAACTCAGGCCTCCTCCACTTAGTAAAACAAAAGGGAGGAATATATTGGGAGTTCCTTAGATACCTTGATCTTTCGGAGCCAAACCTGTACTTTCTAAAGTCTAAAGATTTACATAATTGGCCTATAGCCCTAACAAAGGAGCCTTCTGGGGGTACTCAGAAGAGGAACCACAAAGGTAGAAACACCATGACCCAGAAAGCTTGACCAAACACAGCCAACTTTTACCATCACCTAGGCAATGGCCGTTAGCCCACATATTCCTCTCTCTCCTGAACTTTTTACCTTGCCAATATCCTGATTTATGTACTTAAACAATACCCTGCTATGTGCACACCTGGTACGCAAAGCAACCCTCTCACCCCCTCCCCCCTCCCATTTTCCTGCTCCACTGAGTATATTAACTGCCTTGAGAAAAATAAAAATTTCCACTTGGTCAGATACTTGTCTTGTGGCCCTTTTTTTGTGTCTCTTGTCCCCATCCCCGTCCTTAGGTCTCTTTTTCCAGGTTGACATCCTACTTGTTAGGATAATGCACCATGCAGAAGAGAATGTAAGGACTTTCTGAATGTAAATTCTAAAAGTCCATCACAGTCTAAGACTGTATTTATACATAAGTGATATTCTATCCATTGAATACCAGGTTGTTAATTATTTTCCAGTATCATTCAATAATTTCTAGATGAGATACCTATGATGTAAAATTGCAAAGTATTTTCATCACAAAGCATCTAAAATTTGTGGAAGATACTACCCATGCCTATATTTTCACTACTCACTGATAAACCATGAAGTAAAATTATATTTTAAAAATTGGGACTTTTATATCACCAATAGACAGTTATTATATTTGGTATAAATTAATGTAATGAACACAATAAACTGTGTATCTTTTAAAAAGTAGAAAAATTTTTTTGGTTTTTATGAGACAGGCTTTCTCTGTATTGTTTCAGAGGCTATCGGTCCAGCCTGGCCTCGAACGCACAAAGATCCGCCTGCCTCTGCCTCCCGAGTGCTGGGATTAAAGGCGTGTGCCACCACCGCCCGGCTAAAAGTAGAAATTTAAGTGGCCATTTATCTCAGTGTGACAGTCAAGAGTCTAGACCTTTTTTCAATTGGCACGCCACCATCTTACATTGTAATGTGCCCAGTGCCTACAGAAGGTGGTGAACTATTCACAAAAGAACATACACACAAACACATCCTGATTCTACATAACATTCCTAAGACTAGCTGTTTAGTTCATCTTGCTTATTATGCATGTTCACAGAATGACATGACAGTGTCACTGAATTAAGTCAAGTTTTCTACAGTTTCAGCAATGTATGGTATGTATCACAAAACTTTTTCAAAGTCAAGGTAAGCCCTGATCCTGTTCAGTGAGGGTCCACTTCATGACTGGTAGATGATGCTTTTCTATTTGTTTCCATGGTGAAAAGAGCAAGGCCCTCTGGGCTACATTTAACTGTGTGTGAGAATTCCCCTGTAATGGCTTACCATTACTAAAAGGCCCAACATGCTAATTTCATCAGCATTGATTACTAAGTTGATGTGTGAACATTCATACCCTTGTAACTGTTCAAATACCTGTGGGAATCAAAAGTACAGTGGCCAGATGAAGTTGCAAAGATCTGTGCCTTTTTGTGTGACACATGACTTGGATGTATACCTTGATCTCTAAAGCACAATGTCGACTTCACTCACACTCTAGCAGATTGTTTATGTAACCAGTTGTTAATTGCTGGTGTCATCAACTTTGCAGACCTCCTCTATCTGTGAATTCACCACGCCTGCCCTATGGAGTTTCTAAAATACACTCCTGCTGACTATACACATCTAAATTACAGTGTGGTAGCCCCATTTCCCCATGGCTCCTGCATACACAGACATCTGAGAAGTAAAGAAAATACAGGGATCCACGCTGGAAAAACAGACATCTTTGATCCTCTTGGACATAGCCTATGCCACAAAGAGGCCTCCTATCATGTGTTCAGGTCACTAAGTCACTGAGCTACATATAGATTGTTAAAACCACTACAGTGATCTTGACACAAGTAAACGCATATTTTCAAAATACTGTTTTCCCTCCTTTTCCACAAGTAGGAAACAAAATGGCTACAACCTAGCATTTTGATGAGTTTTTGTTTGTTTGTTTTGAATTTTGTTTGCTAAATTACCTTTAGCTAATCCACAAAAACTGAAAATAATAATACCTAAAGGCACTTTCTGTGAAAGAACCTAATTTTCTTCAAAAACAGCCTTATAAAAAGAACACAGAAGGAAACGCCTTGTGTGTTTTATAGTGAAACTAACGCTTTGGACTATAAATTTACACACAGGGGTTTGTACAGTTAATACACAGCATTCTGATTTCAAAGCACACACTCTATCAATGTACCATAAACAAACTTCTCTGTTTATTATTGTTATTATTATTATTAAAAATGAAGCAGAAACTTTATAGTGAGTCAACTCCTTAGATGGAGTGTTGTGGGGGGTAGGGGGAAAGAGATCAATGGAACTTTATAAGAACATTTAATCTAAAGCAAACTGTTGCTCTTTCTACCGGCAAGAAAAGCTCTAAGCTAAAGTAAATAAACACAGCATTTTACTTTGAGAAAAACCAAAGTGTGATTTTGGATTTCTCCATGGACAGATATTTCTGGTTTTTGCAGAGGTGGCAGCTTGTTTCAGTAAAATGTCTTCTCACTGAAGATACCTGTGTTGGCACTCTAACAAAACACAAAGTAATTAAATTATGAAGGAGGGCTTATTTGATCTCACACCTTCACATATACCAGTCTATGTCAGTTGGTCCCATTTTTAAGCCTGAGTTGAAGGAACTCATCATAGCAGGGTGTTGTCAGGACAAAACTCCTCATCAAATAACCAGGAAGGCAAAGAGAGAGAGTCAAAGTCAATTCTACAAGGCCCTTTGGCCTGCAGGCTGGAACTCTTCAGATGTGCCCACCACACATTAGCACCACACTAAGGACTAACACTTGTCTATTTGTACATTTGGGGACTCACCATTCATCTATGAACACAAGAACTTTGATTTGTCATCATGAAAAATAAGGCACGAATCTGTCCTGTGTCTCTCTGAATCTATCAGCTATCTGAAAAACTGCGGAGGCCAAAGGGACTGAGATGGTGAACTCAATATCACCACTCCAACTTCTGACCAATAGGGATGCCCCTGGAAAATATATCCATCAGCTACTGCTCTTACGAGACTGTGAGAAAGTGGAGTGGCCTCCAAGGATACAAATGATGCAGTCATGATGAGTGGATGACAAGATTCCAGGGGATACTGACTCCCTGAGGTTTCATCGTGTGGGAAGAATTAATTCAGGCACGAATGTAGTTCTGATGTTCTGTTTATTCCCCGCTATTATTGTTTCACAGAATAGTATACAACAAGTCTTCCATGTTTCAAACCTTGTGCATTTCAATCAGGTCTTTTAGAACATCTTACAAATGTGAACATATGGGGTTTTAAAATTTGATTGGAAATAATTTGGACATGATTGCTTTCTGACATTTTTTAGACCACGCTTGGGAATCTTTACTAGAAATGCTTAGGAGATGTTCTAAGGACAAAGACTGAAAGGGGAGTGTTCCAAGTGGTGACTACCGCTGTTAGAGGTTCCATAGGCTGTATTGGTCTTTGTTGTACACCACAGGGTTTAAGCAGGCTTATATTTATCCTCAGCCAATGAGAAATGTGCGGAAGCTTCTTCAGGACAAAAATAGCAGTCACAGAGAAGAAACACCAGAGTAGTTCCCATGGAGGAGCAAATGCTCTTGTAACTTCCCTTGAATTACTCGATTTTCCAGCATCCTCGACTGAAAACGAAAGAATGTCACATTAGGTCCATCTAGCAGTTTCATTTCATTTAAGATTGGAAAGAACACAAATGGGCATTAAGTGATAGATGGATATTATATATATATATATATATATATATACTGTTGTTTGCCCTTACATTGATATTCTGATATCAGAAAAAAAACAGGAAAAGGAAAGAAAAAATAGGGAGAAGATACGCACAACTGAAGAAAAATGTGTTGATTGAACAGTCATGCAAACACAGTATAGGATCATATTAAAAGACAAAAAATTTATTTCATCATTTTTTAAACTTTTAAAAATTTATTTTTTTTAAGTTTCATTTAACATTCCAATTTCAGCTTTCCCTGCCACCCAGGGGTTCCCTATATAACCCAGCTTCACAACTGGCTCCCATGAAGTCTCCACAGTCTAGAGTTCATCAGTTTCTATCAGCTTGGTTCAGCTAACTTGCTCATCATGGCTTGCTTAGTCTGCTCTTTTTTTTTAAATATTACATGTGTTGATGCATTCTTTCTTTTGCCACATTTTTTATTTTATAGAAAATTACATATCCGTCTCCCCATTCCCTCACCCTCCTATCCTCCCATGCTTCCCACCAACCCCTCAACCCACTCACCACCGACTCCCCAGGCATAGTGAACCCCTCCATGGGGTGTCATCAAAGTCCATCACATCATCTGGGGGAGGGCCCATTCCCTCCTTTCTGTATCTGGGCTGCAATAGTATCCCTCCATTGGGAATGGGCTTCCCAAGACCATTTGTAGCCTGGGAATAAACCCTGGATCCACTGTTAGAGGTTCCATAGACTGCATTGGGCTCCTAGCTGGTAGCCACATTCAGAGGGCTTGGTTTGGTCCAATGCTGGTTGCCCCACTTTACAACTAGGGTCTGCGTGCTCTCATTAGCTCAGGTCAAGTGTTTCCGCGGTATGTCTAGTTCCGTCTTGGTTCATTTGCTCATCTCTCCTCCCTCTGTACAACTTGATTCTGGAAGTATGGCTCAGTGCTCAGCTGTGGAGTCTGTTTCTGCTTCAATCAGAAAGCTCTAGGGTCAAGGCTCTAGGAATGGTAACCAAAGTAGTCATCAATCTCATTATAGGGGAAAGGCATCGAAGGCAGCCTCTCCACCACTGCCTAGATTCTTAGTTGGCATTCAGCCTGTGAATACCCTACCTTTTTCTCTGTGCCAGACCTCTCTCCAAACCTGTACTGGCTCCCTTTATCAAGGCATCTCCTTTCTTGTCCTCTTCTATTCCTCCCTGTCTCAGTTCTCCTGTTCTTCTCCCCTCTTCTCCCCTTCTCTTCTTTCCATCGCCCCCCTATGTTCACAATTATCTTGGGGGTTCTTGTCCCCCTTCCCTTCTTTGGGGTATCATGAGTTTTTCTCCTGGGGTCCTCATTGTTTTCTAGCTTTTCTAGTGGTGTGGATTGTAGGCTGGTAATCCTTTTCTCTATGTGTAAAAGCCATATATGAGTGACTATATACCATGTTTGTCTTTTTGTGACTAGGTTAGACTACCTCACTCAGAATGGTTTCTTCTAGTTCCATCCATTTCCCTGCGAATTTCAAGATTCCATTGTTTTTTACTGCTGAGTAGTACTCCATTGTGTAGATGTACCACATTTTCTCTAACCATTCTTCAGTTGAAGGGCATATAGGTTGCTTCCAGGTTCTGACTATTACGAACAATGCTGCTATGAACATAGCTGAACACATGTCCTTGCTGTATGAATGTGTATTCCTTGGATATATGCCTAGGAGAGGAACTGCTGGATCTTGATGTAGACTCATTCTCATTTTACTGAGAAACCGCAATACTGATTTCCAGAGTGCCTGTACAAGTTTGCACACCCACCAGCCATGGAGGAGTGTTCCTCTTTCTCTACATCCTCTCCAACATAGACTGTCATTGGTGTTTTTGATTTTAGCCAGTCTGGCAGGAGTAAGATGTTGTCTCAGAGCTGTTTTGAGTTGCATTTCCCTGATGGTTAAGTACTTACTTAAGTGTCTTTTAGCTATATTAGATTCCTCTATTGAGAATTCTCTATTAAGTTCTGCACCCCACTTTTTAACTGGATTGTTTGGTGTTTTGGTGGCTAGATTCCTGAGTTTATTGTATATTTTGGAAATCAACCCTCTGTCATATATGGGGTTGGAGAAGATCTTTCACCATTCAGTTAGCTGTCGTTTTGTTTTGCTGCGTCCTTTGTCTTACAGAAGCTTCTCAGTTTCAGGAGGTCCCATTTATTAATTGTTGATCTCAATGTCTGTGCTACAGGTGTTATGTTCAGCAAGCATTCTCCTGTACTGATTTATTCAAGGGTACTTCTCACTTTCTCTTCTAAGAGGTTCAGTGTGGCTGTATTTATGTTGAGGTCTTTGATCTATTTGGATTTAAGTTTTGTGCATGGTGATAGATATGGATCTATCTGCAATCTTCTACCTGTCCACATCCAGTTGTGCCAGCACCATTTGTTGAAGATGCTTTCTTTTTTTTCCATTTTATATCTTTAGCTTCTTTGTCAAAAATCAGGTGTCCATAGGTGTGTGGGTTAATATCAGGGTTTTCAATTTGATTCCATTGGTCTACCTCTTGTTTTTGTGCCAATACCAAGCTGTTCTTGTAGAACCCAGGAATACCACCCACAATGGGCTGGGACTGCCTCCATCAATCCCTTATTAAGAAGAATTCCCCATAACCAGATCTGATGGAGGTATTTTCTCAACTGATGCTCCCTCCTTTCAGATGACTCAATCTTTGTCAAATTGACATAGAATTAGCCGGCAAAATGGTCTTACCTGTCTCAAATTCTCCCTTATATTTATTCTAGAAGTCCAGCCCATTGGATAGTGATACCCACATTCAGAGTATGGCTTCACCCCTAAGTGAAATCTATTTAAAATACCCTCATAGATATAACCAGAGGTGTGTCTCCATCGAGATTGTAAATCTTACCAATCAACAAGGAAAAATGATCATCCACCCCTTGCCTCTGCCCAAACATATCACTTTAAATTATAGTATCTCACTCTTGGTCCTAAACTCTCATTTTCATCTGCAATATAAAGTTACTCCATATTTAAGCATCATATTGTCTTTGACAGCTCCATACTGGTTAAAGGTCCAAAATATTTCTGAAAATCATGACCGTGTCTTATAAAGCCGTATCTATAAAATCAAGAAGCCATTTACATACTTCCACCCTGTGCAATGGCACAGAATAATCACTCTATATACTTAAAAATGTGTATACTGTAGCTTGGATCTCTGCAAATTCCTATGACTTCTGAGAGAAAAGACAGTTAAGGTTAGTAGGAAGAGCTTGCATGTTTCTATTCACCATTCTCCAAATGCAAGCATTCAAACATTATAATTTACCCCCCCCCAAAAAAAGCATTTGTGAAATGGGCCTCTACAGTGTGTGAATTGTGCTTCTCCAAGGTGCATGACTAGAAACATTCAATAATCAAAGCATGAATGGTAAAGGATCCGCTAGAAGCATGGACAGTCCACAAAGGCACCATAATCACTTGGAGAAATTCACCCCAAGAAATTCCTGCCAGATCTTTACTGATAACATAATTTATTAACAGAGGGTTGAGATTATCACATTATACAGAAGCCTAGATGTTATAGTTTCTAGACCATCTGGCAGAATCATCAACAAGCCATGGACATCTCCTATGAGACTCTAGTCTGAATCTAGCATTCAGTATGCAGTGTTAAGAAGAGAAAAGAGGTAAAATAACAGTGGAGGTAACAGTGACTCCAATATACTGAACACTGTTTTAAATATTTTGATGTACTGATTAACTTGAACCCATGAGCATTACTCTCCTCACAGAATGAGACTAAAGAGAGAAGGAGTTTTATAGACAGGACATTTGAAAGTGAAAGATTTGAAATGTGACAATATACCACCAGCTCTAGAATGTGGGCTCTCAGCCACTGCCCTGTTAACCAGAGCTGCTCCACATCCCATCATAATCCTCTGCAGATTCTAGTCTTCTCTGTATCTGTATTACTGTGACTGACAATGTTGCAGTGACCACTGGTGCTATGTTAGGAGCCACTGTTATTATATGAACTAATATTTTGAGCCTAGGACACTGCAAATGACCATGAAAGTCAAGGAGATCTTGAATTTCTGAGATGTTCTGAACAGAGAGGATGCTCCTACAGGAGAATCTTCAACAAGGAGATTTGATGCTTCTTTAGTAGTCTCTTTATTGTGTGTATGAAAGCAAACTTCTACATCATCACTTTACAGATTCATTAACAACAAGATTCCTGATATTAACAGGTTGTGACCTCACTCCGTGGTCTTTGGCTTCTTTTATTCTTGACCTACAATGGAGCAGAATGCATAGCAACAGCAACATGTGGCAGGAGTGACGTATGGTGGACCAGAAGCAGAGAGAGAAAGGGACCATTGACTATATATAATCTTCAAATGAATTAACCCAGTATCCAATATATGCTACATGCCTTAGCATTTTTAGTCCTGTGATAAAATATCATAACTATTTAGGAAGGAAATTGTTTATTTCATCTTACATCTGACAGGTAACAACACTCTATCACGAAGGAAAGTCAGGGCAGGAGCTCAAGGCAGGAGTCTGGGGTCAGGAACTGAAGCTGAGACCAGGGTAGTGAGACATTTTCTCCAATGAGCACCCTCTTCCAAAATAACCCTACCTTGTATCAAGCTAACAAGAAACTAACCAGTGCACAGAGAAATGGATTCTGTTATCCCCTAGAGAATACATGAGTTCCCAATACTATCCTTGGAAAGCTACATAATAAATTAACACAGCTAAGTGCCTGGTCATTATTTAAAAGTTACTACGATGATGATGCCTTCTTGATGTCTTGCATTCATTAGAATATGAACATATGTAACATATATCTTCCACACCAACAGAAGGGCAATCATCGAAAGGATCTCCAATAAAACAGCAGAGATGTGATTAAGCACAGCTTAGAATCAGTTCACAAATATTCACAATTGCATAAACAAGCAACAGTAAGAGGTTTTTAAATCTCCTTAGGTCATTTTACTGACTCAAATATTTTCCATCCTCACATAATGTAATCACAAATTCAATACCTTTAGTGAAATCTCATTAAATAAATTGCTCTCTTGTATAATTATATGTCCCTAATTGCTCTTACCTCTAGAAAATATTTTCTATCCTAAGTACATCAGATAGAGATTAAGTAATTCCATCTTAGCCCTTGAATTAATTTCAAAGGGAGGAAATTAAAAATAGGATTGTCTGCTTATTGAAATTAAAACTAAATAATTATTAAATTGCTTCATTATGAATCAATAAAATTATTCAGTTCTTTCAGCAACAAAGAAATTGCAGTAACAATAGCTATAATCACTTTGCTTTTATGATTGGGAATGCGAATATTTTCAAGGTTTATTAAAGACTGCAATCTCAACATTCAGAGAGTATAAGTAACTGTGTTATTACTGAAAATTTAAAAACAGATTTATCCCCCTATTAATGAAAATTTTATAAAACTAATTAATGTCCTATTTGGACACATTTGACATAGTTGATATTTAAAATTTTATGATCCCTAAAACGTCCTTGTCGTAAGACTCAAACTAATTCACTTAGAACGGTGTCTTTGATCAGTGTTCCTATACTGTCTTCTTCCCATGCGGTTACTTTTATTTTCTGCTCTGCCGTTTTCCTTTCATTGTTTTACTCTCTCATAATTAACTCACATGGTAACATCAGAAGGAATCATAGTGTAGTTAGTGATGTATGAATGTTAACTGATTTGTGAATCTACGTCATACTACTCTAGCAGTCTTGCTAAAATCTGTTTGTCATCTCCATGTAAGCAATATGAAAGGTGAAGCAAAGCAGGATTGAGAATCCTATTTTGATTTGTTGGGAAGGCAAATATAATCTCAGTCATGTTTCACCAAGTTCTGTTCAGTCACCCTCTCCTGTTGACTGAAGTTTGGGATACTCTTCTCTGGATCAAGACAGTTCCCATTTGTCTTCCATGCCATGAAATCACCACCTTTATTGCTTTCAGCATCATCTTGATTTTTGTCTGGTACCTATTCCCTCCACATTTTATGACTTTCTGGATTTAGATTTTTCCAGAATTCTTTTCTATCTCACTTTCCCTAACTCTAGACCTCTGATGTTCAATGGAACTTCTTAAAATTTGCCTCTTCAAATCCCTTCTACCTGGAGATTTTTTTTAACCAATACTTGGCAAGTAGCTATATATAATAGTATATAAATAAAACACTTACTGATAATGCCAGGTCCACTGGAAATTCCATTTCCCAAAATTCTAGTGGTTAGACAAAAACCATCATTCTTCGATAAGTTGTGAAGTGGTTCCCCTCTACCACAGGAGACATATGCTTCTCACTGGCACAAGGGACAAATGGCTGTCTGTGGGGCCTACAGGCATACCAAAGCTCTTGCTGGCATCCAGGCTCCTTCAGTAGCACAAGTACCGGATAAACATTTCAGATGTAATTCTGGCATCCCGGCTCTTCTTACCTCTTCCCCCTACTCTAACTCACAGGAGCCCCCCCCCACAGCTATGTATTATTATAACCCTGATTTTTGGCCATGCCCCTTCTCTTTTACCATTTCTTGTGACCACAATCTCTTTGTCTTTCTCTCCCTCTTCCTCTCCTCTCATTGACTTCCTCTCCACTCTACTGACTGCTTTCTCTCTCTCTAGACTCTTGCAGATACCTCTGGCTACTCTTTCCATCATATCTACAATAAATACCTTTCAGTTACCACACCATGAGCAGACATGTCATTTAATGACAAATCATTAAAAAATTTTCAAAAATCCTTAATTTAAATATGCCATTTATTTAAAGATTATGAGAGTATTTTGCATACTAATGTGTACTTAGTTATTTTTAACATAAGGAATCCATTCATGACTGAATGTTTAATACTTTGGGGTTTATAGTATTGTGTTTTTCAGAGTAGATAAATACTTTGGTTTTATACTCATCAAAGCTGCAAATGCAATGTCATGTAAACCCATAGTATACAATGGAAGAAATATATTAGAGACATATCAGACATCATCCAAAATTCTGTCTTAATCCCAAAATTTATTTAATGAATTTTGTTATGTGAAACGTATCACTTAGTCAGTGATGAACCAGCCTGCCTCCACTTTAGGTTTGACAGCCATCTTCTAGTAAAGAAAATCTAGATTCATACCTGTAAATGATTAAATCTGTTTCCTCAAGGATGAGGCAATGTACCTCCCATAACCTTAAATACAAATGGTTCTGTACTGTCAATTCAAGGAAATAACAACCATACCTTTATTTCAAAAGATTATTATAACCACTTTGCTGTGGTAATATCTTGTTTGTACAAATAAAGCCTGTCTGAAGGTCAGAGAATGGAGCTTGCCACTAGCTAACAATAGAGGTCTGGAGGTCTCCTCCATTTTCTAACCTTCAGACAGGCCTTATTTGTACAAGCAAGACATCACCACACCAAAAAAATTGATTTGACAGGCAAATAGGCAGGGTAGCAGAAGCTATAGTCACAGTAACTTCCTGAAACAGATGTTCATAACAACTTTTTGAAACAAAGGCATGGTTGCCATTTACTGAAACAGGATCATTTGTGGTTAAGATTGCAGGTGGGACATAGACCAATCCACCAAGATCTCCCTTCCAGCTTTATCCTAACAGCAATGATATAAATGTCGAATTTATCTCTGAGGACTCTGCAATCACCCATTCACTGCATATTTTCCAGTTGTGGATATCTGTGTTAACTGCCATCTACTGTAAGAAGAAGCATCTCCCAATGGGATTTGAGCATTGCACAGATCTATGGGCACAGTGATGGGTCATTTTATCACTCTGTCCACTTGACAGAGTAATAGTAGGTTATCCCATAGAAACATTTAGTTTTCAAATGCAGTATATTTATCCTATTTCCTGTAGCTTATTGTGAAGAAATATATATAGGAATAACATGTCCTGATTATGCGATAAATTTCCCACTAATGATGGCATTAGCAGAAGTTATGAAGCAGCTGCTATGAAGAAAACAACCTGCTAAGTGCTTTTTAATAGGTAATTTTGAATTAACAATGTCTTCCAGCCAAACGAAGGTAGATGTTCTATGCATCCCCCTAGTGGGTTGTTTCTCTGTTTTGTTTTAATTTGGTTTTTTGGGTTTTGTTTCTTCAGATTAAGAAGTAGAATATGGCTAAGGGAAGAGGGTTCTTAGTTGGGCTATACTCTAAGGTTTCCTATTCTCATTCCATATTCCATATTCTCGCCATGTGAGTCTGATGTTTTAGTAACAACCTGATGTTGTTTCACAATACAAGAATTTTCTACTGTGTTAACTATTTACTACATATTTTTATAAAAATTGTGAGTGATGATTGCCTATGACTCCAAGCTAAAATATCCTAGCCATAAGATAAAGATCCAAAGGTAAGGATTTTGAGATGCTGGCCTCACTTTGGAGCCAGTTCATGCACTGTATACTCGTGAGTCAACTTGTCTTTCCTTTCTGTCTCTGGTTACGCCACCTATACCAGTGGTGAGAAGCCTGTTTCTCTCGCCTATCCATTGCTTTGAGGACCAAAGGAAAATAAAGTCTCTAGCAAAATGCTTAATGTGTGGTAAGGCGCAAGGTAAAGACTGAAGTCAATGTTTATAGCTAAGAAGGCAACCAGTGTGCTAGATCTCTTATATGTACTCAGAGTGGAAAACCTTCATCCCAGAAATATACAACTCTGATTCTATCTACATAGTGTTAATAAATTATAATTTAAGTGGTCATTAATGCAAATGAAAGTACAATATAAACATAAGTCAGTCAAGAATGGCAAAACTATTTCCATGGGGGCGTGGGAATCTTGAAGAGTGTATGCATATATATACATATATATGTGTGTGTGTATGTGTAAAATTTTTAATTAAATATTTTAATTACTTATGCCATTGTTGCATAATAAGTTGCTAGTAAGTCATATTTACCTGCAGTGTTAGTACATGCCTATTAAATAATGTAAAATATTTTTGAAGTTTATGAGCATAGCAGATGGTTGCAATGTTAAACAGGAGTAGGAACTTTCCTTCACACATAACCTTCACATATAGTGTGAATACTACCCAAGACCCTCAATAGCAAGTAATTTTAGAATTGTGGTTGCCTTCTCTTTCTTAAATAAAAAATGCAGAAAAGCAGCAGTGTGGGATACATATAGGTTAGTTCTCCATTTGGGCTTTGTGGCAGTCTTTGGTATCATTAACTATCAACCTGGAAAAGCTTAGTGCCAAGCTTAGATCTCCTGAAAAAAAAACCTATGAATTGAATAATGATCTTTGTCAGGTTTATCTCCAGGCATGTCTGTAAGGGACTGTCTTCATTGTGACTGGTAATTGAAACCTGTTAGGGAAGTCCTGTTATTTGCCTGTGCATTTGTCAATAAAGTACTGTCTGGCCAATAGAAAACCTAGATAGGAGGGACTAGGAGTCGAGGAGGATTCTGGGAAGGGGAAACACAAGAGAGTCAACATGTAACACCATTGGGGGTAGGAAGCCTGGAACTATTCTCCGGTAAGAGACATACTTAGATTAACAATTATGGGGTAATTACTTAAAGCAGAGCTAGCCAGTAAGAGACAAACAAGGCCAACAGCTTCATAATGAATATAGCTTCCTGTGTGTTTATTTGGGACTGATGCAGATCTAGAACCAGGCTGGCGCGGCAGAGCCCAGGCGACTGGCGGGGGATAAACCAAAGCAGCTAGCAAAGAAAAAGCTTCTCTTAACAGAAACCACTTGCTCTCTGTGTTGCTGTGTCTTGAGTAGGGTGTTCTAGGTTATATAAGAAAGATGGTTCAGCAAAAGCCAGTGAGACACCTAGTGAGAGAGCCAGAGAGAGCACTGTTTCCTCATTGTTTCTGCCTTCAGTTCCTGGCCTGGTGTCCCTCAGTTGTGGGTTGTGACCTGGCAAGTTAAGTGTGATAAAACTTTCCTCCTTCTAAGTGGTTTTTGCAAGTTCTTTATCACAGCAACAGACAGAAAACCAGAATGGTGGCATATTCCTATCCAACTGCTCAATTTAAAGTTTGACTTGTTTATATGTTTTTAGTTTTAGATATTATACTATAATTACATAATTTTTCCTTCCACTAAACCCTCCCATGCATCACCTCCTACCCAAATTCATAGCCTCTTCTTTAATTGCTGTGTGTATACATACACATAAAGCAAATACATTTATGTTCCTAAATATATGTATATAAGAATATACGTGCATGTCCTCATCATAGCAACATAACTTTCATTGTCTGTATAAGGTTACTTGAATATACATATTTTCAGGGCTGGACTTTTGGTATTAGATAACCAATTGGTATGCCCTTCACTGGGAAATACTATATCTCCTGCTCTCAGCATTAGTTGGTTACCTGGAGTCCCTTGTGTAGGGCTGAGGCCTCATGAGCTCTTTCCCATCATATTATCATGTCTATTGGTCTAGAATTCATTTGGGAGACCCCCACCCCAGACCCAGAATCTCAATTCTGAGACATATGATGTAGCATCTATAATTTAAGCTGCAACTGTGTTTCTTGTGCACAGACTGGAGGGTGACCCTATGAATGAAGGCTTTGAAACACAGTGCTCTACGATTTAAACATGAGTCTCCCATATCTATGTAACATGAAAAATGATAGCAATCCTTTTGCTTTTGAAGATTTGTCATGATCAGAACAGACAGTTAATACACACATATGTATGGTATACCTATAGCTATAAAGATATAGATAAAACATGGGCACTTATGAAACACTGTGATTTTCCCTACTCTGCTAACAATGGTGAAGGTACCTGTTAGTTCTTGATCCTGGAGAAATCAATGTGTACACATTGAGACACACCCTTTAAAAACCTTCATTGTTTTGTCTGTCACCATATCTGTCTTCTGTACGTTTTAGTGTGTGTGCTTCCAGTAAAGAATAGGCCATGGTCCGATTATGGCAGATCAGAAATCATCACAGTCACTGGGCTCTATTCCATAATTACCTCCCACCATAAGGCATCGAATGATCCTGCAGTAGCAATTTCATGATTCCT
Organism: Mesocricetus auratus; assembly: GCF_017639785.1. NCBI lineage: Eukaryota > Metazoa > Chordata > Mammalia > Rodentia > Cricetidae > Mesocricetus > Mesocricetus auratus. The sequence goes on along the minus strand of NW_024429195.1, from coordinate 46,660,789 downwards.
GCCTGGCTCATTCAGCTCCCAAGATTGCACAGGCCAGTGAAGAATATCATGAACCAGATGATATTGGTGCCTTGTAAACTCAGAGGAAGACTTTATTGTGGAAGTCTGATTCACTGAGCAATGCCACTGGAGAAGTTAGACTGTGGGCAGTGCTATCATAAATCACTTGACTCATGAGAAATCATTAGTGACTTCATTTCAGGAGGCTAGGCAGCAAACTAATTCCTCTTAGATTGAAAACATGAATGAACTTGAATGCATGGAGCCACACTCATCTCATAAAAGATGGTTAGAAATAGATAGTTTCTATTATTCACAGAATCCATTTCATATTTATATCTAAAGCATAGAGATTATAATACATCAGAAGCAAGTGTTGCAGCCAGACATGATGGCACATGCTTGTAATCACAGCACCTGGGAGAGAAAGACGGGAGGATCCAGAGTGGAGGCCAACTGCATTGCAACGAGGTTCCACTGAGAAAAATAAAATAAAAATAAAGGAGAAAAGAACACATTCCAAAGGACTATTACAATAGAAAACTATGCCTGATGATGTGTTAATGACAGCATACCATTAAAATGGTGAAAATGTTTGAAAATATGGGAATAATTAAATTTGTGATTGAATGACTATTTAGCTCTTTAAAAGGAAATTACTCCTCTGTTGCTCTACAAAACTGACATTCTTTTCTTAGTGAACTTAGGTTAGAGAAAACAACCCAAGCCCCATGAACATGCTCCATCCCTGCTTCACTGTGGTGAAATGCCTACCTGCCACACCTCATCTTTTGGAAGGTAGTACCCGCAGCTTCCATGAGCCAGGGGGTGGATGATCTCTCTAATAGGTGCCAAGTCACACATTCCTGGAATTATTGGTACTGCTTGTCTAGATGCTGAATGCTTTGCACAAATTCTAGCAGATTATCTCTCCAGTGCCGTCATAGGATTAGTTGAGGTGTTTGGGACATCAGTTTGGTAAGTCTTGGCTCCATCAACGTTTCTGTAGACACTGATCACACAGTGTTTCCTCAACAACCATCCTGACCATAATCCTCTGGAACTGTGCAGCCTGGAGACCTGGAAGCTGGCTTACTGTGGGCACACTACATACCCATTGACCTTATGTAACATTTCCTCCTGTAGCTAGGGAAGCCAGCCAGTGGAACCTCAAAATGGTGACCTCAAATCTCTCTCTCTGTTTCTCTCTTGCTCAGTCTCTCTGTTTCTCCTACCATCTCTGTCATCTGTCTCTGTCTGTATCTATGTATAAGAGTTTCAATTTTCACTTTTCAAAAAACCAAGCTAGAATTTGAATAATACACAGCCAGCCATCTACGTACATAGAAACAAAAATTGGTTTCCATTTGTTGGATAGCTACATCTCAAGTTCAAGGTCTAAAATAAGTACAGCTGCTAATTTTATTGAACTCCAAGGACCACCCCCAGTCAGTCAATCTTCAATCAATCAAATGTAGTACTCAGACATAAGGATTTCTTAATACAAATCTGTCAACTCAAAACTTCTGGTAGTCTCCACCTGTCCCAAGAGGAAAATGAAAATATGTATCTTTGAAAAACCAAACTAAATATCTCTGATTTTGCCATCCAAGGAACAAACTTCCCACATACCTGGAATAAAATTAGAGAACCCATTAGGCTCATTAGACTCCCACTTTTGGATCCTCATATTCATAACAACATAATGTTTTCTGCTTTCATACTCTTTGGCTTCCTAAAATGGCTTTTCTCTATCTGGAAGTGTACCGACTTAACTGTCTGATGCATTTGTTGTCAACAAGAAGTTTTATAAAGAGCTGGAGAGATGGCTCAGAGGTTAAAAGTACTGATTGCTCTTCCAGAGGTCCTGAGTTCAATTCCCAGAGCCACATGGTGGCTCACAATCATCTACAATTTAGTATGGTGCCCTCTTCTGGTATGTAGGCAGAACACTGTTTATGTGACCCCCGCTTCAGGTGAGCCTGGGTCACTTCCCATCCTCTGCCCAACACCCATCCCCTCAATATTCTGGGGGCCCGCTCCTGGCATCCAGAAGACCCACCCACACCGGAAAGGCATCAGCCCTTCCAGGCCCCAACCTCCGGCGACCCCAGCTTCAGCTTCAGCTTCAGTGTCAGCATCCCCAGCTTCAGCTTCAGGAAATAAGGAGACCAGTGGAGATGGAAAGACCACACCTGCACCCACTGGAAGAAGAGATGGGAAGAAGACAGAATAAGAGCTCACTCAGCAATAGAAAGACCAACATGACTCCACCAGTATCTAGAGAACCAACGCCAGCAAGACCTGAAAAGCACTACATGGATGAAGCAGAGGAGACAGACCTTAAAAAATATTTTATGAAGATGATAGAGACCCTCAAAGAGGAAACAATGAAATCCCTTAAAGAAATAGAAGAAAAAACAAACAAAAAAACATGAAATGGGGGAAAAATCAAGAAGTAATAAATAAATAAGCCTTTTTAAAAAAGAAGTTTTATTAAAGCAACAGCCTCTGTGGAGATGCTCCTCTTACTGGCTACAGCATCTACACACAAGACAACAAGCCCAATTGCCTTTGCATGTCCTAACCCATCTTCTCAAAAAAAAATAAATCTCATCAGGAAATTTGTATACTAAACCATAGAAAGTGAGATGACAGTGGATATACATATCTATTTGACACCATTCTTTCACCAACGAATCATTATTAAATAAAACAGAATTATTTCAGCATCGACACTTAACTGTCTATTTAAAAACTGAATTTTTTTCATGTGTTGATGAAACTACATAAAGACTGTAAACTCTTAATAATAGGTTCTCTTTGAGATGAAGAGATTAAGCCTTAAGAGTGTGGCAATGCCAGTGCCCATTGTCAGTGTCTTATCATGGGTTAAGCTAGAGCTTTGGGGTACAATGTTTCTGATGTTTGATGACACCAATGAAAAGAGTTTTTGCATTTGTAACTTACTCTGGCACACCAATAATCCAAATGCAAGTGAACAACATGCATCATGTGCTCACTTGCCAGAGAATGCCTCATCTTCAGGAAATGTGAGGGCTTTTTACTTAACAATCTATATTTTTGTTTTCCATTTCCTGGAAGAAGAATGAAAGTTAAATTTTTAGGCTATATTTCTGTAAAACTGCAGATACTGCCAAAAAACAAACTTCAGCATCTTGGACTTTTCAATTATCCTCAACTGAATTTTCAAAATTGTTAGTATTAAGCAGTGTTCTTGCTTAGGGACCAACGTTCTCTTCATCTTACACTATTCATCCAAGATGACAGAACTGGAACACATGGAGAGTGTGCTGAAATTTTCAGAGAGGGTTGATCAATAGATATTTATAACAAACACAACAAGTTTTGCCTCCAAAAAGGAGCAATTTTGCATTAAAATTACCAGATAAGAATAAATTATTATCAGTAATATTCTTGTGAAATTTCTATAATCATCACTCATGGATATATATATTTCATACCATCAGCTTTATAACCATCTTATTTCTTGTAGGGAACATATGATCAACTTCTATGAAATCCTGTATTTTCAAAAGCTAGAATAATGAAGGAAGGACTGATCCATACCATGCCTTCAGAATTTAGGTGATTTAAGCAATCGATGTTATTGACCATAATTTAATCAATAATGTTACTTTGATGTACCTTTAAGTATAAGAACATTCTATGAAGTTTATTTGTTGATTTTACTAATAATAAATGGACTGATACTTAAAGAAAAGAATAATTGGCTTGTTTTAGAAATCAATAAAGCCTAAGAATAAATCACAAATTTTCTTGGGCTAGCAAGAAACTATGTTTGAATATGAAGCAAATCATTGTTGACATTCATTTATAACTCTAACACATGAAAGGAAATAGCCATATAAAGCTGATGAAAATGTATAATAAAGGAAATTAAATGAATGTTTATACATATTTAGGCTGCTGCTAAAGCACCTCATGTCCATTATTTTGACTTGCGGTGGTGCCCAGAAAGAAGTTAAACTGGGGCCACAGTAATGTGAGATTCTAACAATGTTTTCTGTGACTCCAGATTCATGCATCCTATAAAGGCCTCCCATATAAGCAAAGCCCCATATATGTGACACCCCATGTAGGTGTTCATAGTGTTATGTGTTCTCACAATGCTATCCTCCAACATTAGCAATTTAAACAACCTCCCACATTGGGGCTTTTACTCACAGATATAAGGAGATTTACATTGGGCTTAGTTTGGTCAAAATAAGCAAAGTGTTCCCAATAAAAGATCAATATGATGTGGTGAGATGTTTACTGTACTTTTTCCCTCCACTTCAGATCATTTGTAAACTGATGATACAGCCCAGTGATAGAGCATTTGCCTGTTATGCATAAGCTCTGTCTCAGTTATTTGGAACCCTATTCATGCCACGTGAAAGCTATTCATAAAGTGGCATTGAATACCTTGTGGTTTACTCCCTATGGAGGGCAGACAAAAATTAGAGTTTGGAGCAACGAAGCTGAGAATCATGGGTCAGAATCTCAAATAATGTAGAGCTGTGTAACAGCATAGCCACTATATTATGTGTCATTTCCCTTTTGTGAGTCCTCAGGTTGGCATGCCTGTGGGAAATTTTTATATTTGTTAAAGAAATTAAATTCATTACTAAAATTAAAAGTCTTTCAAAGCAAACTATAAGGTGATATAGCTATACAATTAACATACTTGTCATCGAGCAGTTCTCACCCATGCAACAGCGTTGTCACTGAAGAACAACAGATTGATTTTGCTGAACTGTGTGCCTCTAAAACAGCTGATGGATTATAGAATATATTGCACTCCATGAACGTAGCAAGTATGGGATGAACTCTTAAGCAGGCTATGGGAGCAGTTGCATGGCCTTTGTTATCAACAATAAGACATGCAAATCAGGTTTGCTTCTATCTTCCACATTTGCCTCTAACTTGGTAAGTAGATTGTAATAGGGGATAAGATGGAGGTGTTGGCTCATCATTGGTTATAGCTGACAGCTTCAAAGGAAAATAAAATAAAAGTTGAATGCATGCTAAAAATTTATCAGCCATGCTGATGAGACTAAGATCCAAAAACCTGATACCCATAGAATCAAATATTGAGGAAGAAGAGAAAAATGTAAAAGTGATGCAAGATGCCCTCAGAGTGATAGAGAAAGGGAGAACCCATGGCTCAGTAATCAGAGAGGGAACGTATAAATGTAAGAGACTATAATAGCCAGTAAGTGCTATGTCTCTCAACACTTGAATTGTAAGTCTTTATATGAGGAAAGAAAGAACCTTTGAAAGCATTGCTCATGATGTTGTAAGATATTGAAGCAGATGGGATTAGTCTGAACACTGTGGAAGTAAAGAAACTCAGTAGTGTAACTACTCATTCCTCCTTAAGAGAAAGTCTACATAACTGGAGAAAATCTGAGGTATTTCCAGTCTTGGTGGTCTGACTCATAGAAGCCATTAGGGATGCTTGGTGATTGCCAGCTGAGGGTCAAATAAATACCAGGGACTGGAAGATAATAGAAGAAATCTAAGCATTAAATTTCTATAAGCATTATAGAAATTAGTTATGGGAAGGGAAGTGTTTGCTGTATAGAGTTTACCAGGCCAGTTGGGACTGTGTTTACAGGAAACTGAAAAGGGTTATCAACATGCACATAATGGCCGATACAGGATTTTAATGGTTTTACTGAGCTCTGTGGTAATTTATCACCTTTCATGACTTAGGAGAGGCCATGGAAGATGTGAATGATAGAAATCAAGATGTAAATTGCTTCCATAAGGTGCTAAAGAAGTGTCATGGGAGCTGAGGGTGAAAGAAAGCAAAAGAAGACAAGGGTATCTGTTCTAGTCATTCAAAGACAACCCTGTCAAGATTTCTGCCAAGCCAGAATACCCAGGGGGAAAAGTTGCAGGCAAACACTATGGGAGTGAACTGCTGGAAGGGTTTAAAGCCCAAGCAACAGTTTACAAGAGACCCAAATGATAAAATAATACATATAAAAAAGATTTAGCTTGACTCAGTAATGGCTAATTATCCCCCAGAGCCCACTGTATAACGTATACTGGGGGTGGAAATTGTTTGCCCAGACAAGGGCCCTTTGATCAGCCACACAGAGCTGATGGAAAGGCATGGGCCACAGTGCTGGTCTGCAGTCATTGAGAACCAAGTTGCTGGCTCTAACAGCAAGCTTAATAGGCTAGAATGACTCTCTTGAATCTGAGCCAAGCTTAGAAAGTAGATTATCTGCAGGGAATCCGTCAGGGTTGGTGGACGCACAGTGGTGAGAGAGGATGGACGACTCAAGGAAAATGTCTATGAATATGTAATAATGTCTCCCATAATACTGTTGTACCCAGTATTGCTTTTTAAATAAAAGAATGCATAGATGTGGTAAGATCTTTCATGCTGTGTTGGACTGAGTAATTTTTTTCAGTCTCTTCTTAGCTACAGGAGACCAACTGGGATTTATTTGGAACAGATGATGGTAGAGCTTGAAAGTTCCATGTATACCTTCTATAAAAAATGTTGCCTTACGTAATGCCTGTCCTTGGTTGCCTCACAAATTTGTAAAAAAAAAAACACGTGGAAAAGCTGTAAGACAGCAGCAAACTTTGTAGATAGGAAGGGGCTTCTCTATGAGGCACTTGGCTGTTGCATTACAATCTCAGTACCACAGGTAGGTTGTCTCTACAGTATCACAGATGATCAGATCTGGGAAGGACAAGTATCACACACAACTTGAAGGTGAATGAAGACTGAAAGCAGAAAGCTAAGCAAATGAACAAGTAGAACAAAGAGGCAAGGTAGAGGAAGCAAGCTAGGAACAGGAGGAGGCTTCTTCTACTGCTAAAGACATTCAATGATGTGTCTAAACAGGAAGCAGATTTCAGAGGCTGAGTAAGGCATCTGTGATTTCAAAGACACCACATGTTCCTGAACACTTCAAGTGGTTTGATTTTTAAAGTTCAGAAAAATATGAGCTAGGTATTTAGAAAAGACCAACCCATCGTTCATTCATCCAACATGCATCTTAGGAGCTAGAAAGGCATTGTTCTGCAGCAGAGTTACCTATGATATTCCATACCATAAAACTAAACAAACAAATATATATACCTTATGAAACGTTAATATCAATGATATTTTTTAGCTTATATTTAACCAGGAAAGTAGAGGTAGAAGTAACAGAAATGCATGTATCAAGAGTTCTGAAAGGATAGTGAGTCATAAGAAATATGGGAATCTGACCCTGGGAGGAAAAAAAATGCAACTTCAGGGGAAGCAAATAAGGAATAGACTGGCCAAGAACTGCTGTTTACCAGGGTCTGCAATAAGGGAGATGGAGAGCATCAAACTATACATAAACTAGAAGACAGTTGTTACTATTCAGACCGCTGTACTGGCATGTCCTTGGGGTTCTGACAGGGTATGCTCTCAGTTGCAGCCACTAAGAGACCACCTGTGCACATTCACTACATTCCCTCCCACTGGCTTTTCCTCTCCCTCTCCCTCTGCCTTTCCCTCCCTCTTCCTCTCTCTTGCTGCACCTGCCCACAGACACTGGTCTCCACCCCTTCCCTTTTCCATTTTTATGATCCCGTTTCCTAATTAAAAATCCCTCTCCTTGAACCCTGTTGCATGGCATCTTTCTCAATGTGCCACTTTTCTTAAATTAGAACAGCAATGTCTTTTTTCTAGTCCTAAGGCTAAAAGAACCCAGTGAAGACTCGAAACAGATGCCAGGGCAAATAAGATCATATCAACATTAGGGATGACAACTTAACATAATCTAGGAAAAAGTCTGGTGAGCAATTTCCTAATTTGTTTTGGCTCCAGTGTATGTCTATGGGAATTATTAAAAGGGCATCTACTCACTATGTGTGTCACATGTCCCTAAGCAGAGGATCATGGCTCACAGGGTAGAGAAAGAACTCTGAGCACTTCCATACATGCACTAATTTATTCCTCTCTGCTCTTGAAATTACATCATATAACCAGCTACTTCAAGTTCCTACACCTGACTTCCCTGCAATGAACCACAATCTGGGATTATAAAGCAGAGAAACACTTTCACCCTTAAGTAGCATTCTTCAGGATATTTTACCACAGCAACAAGGAAAGAAACTAAGAATAAATAAATAATAAATGTCAAACTTTCAGGCGCTGCTACATGCCCATACTCACTAACAGCTGAAGAACAGTAAGGAAGCCAGAAATTTACAAGGGTGAAAGGTACTCGAGACGCTGATGTGAGATGAGTGAGTGACACAGGTGAGTGGGAAACCCATCACAAAGTAAATGGCCCTGGATGGAGCTTTCTGAGTTCATGCATTAGTATGTGTGGAGTAGTCTAAACTCTAGTTGGGGACACAGGCTTCATTATTTCATAAGAAGTCAGCTAAAGATAGGTAAGAATAAAATAAAACAGGGTTCATACTGTGACTTCAAAATGCTTTAGAGATTAATAGGGCTGCAATGAGGAAATGGGGTGGGGGGCAATAGAGATGTTTCCAGGTGGACTAAGTATAAGGGGACCATGTGGGAATAGAGGGTTATACATTCTGGAAGGGTTGGAAACATTTCCCCTGACAGTTCCTGGTTGCAGCTCTCTGCCACACACAAGACCACCCTGGACCAAGGAAGAGGAGATGGCAAATCAGGTGAATGTCTCTTGACTCCCCAACTTCAGTGTGACTAGCATTCAACCTATAAGAATTCAATTATGTTAAAATAAATCACTTCTGCCTCAGTTACCTTGCAAAAGTCCTTACCCAAAGTGGGTGCTGGTTACTCCAACTACAGGACCGAAATAGAGCACAAACCAAACAGGAGAATCTGTCTCCCACCCAGATCCCACAGTAAAAGAAAAGGGGAAAACAAGATGTCAAATTTCAGTTCATTTTGAAAAGGCTCTACATGTTTGGGACTGTCAGAAACCAGAGGACAACATTCATTCTCACTCCAGAAAGGCAATTTTGGATTCATTTCAGTCATTGCCTGTAATTGAATTTAACTGTAGAAAATCCTTCTGCTGACCTCCACTTGGTCGTTTACATTTTTCTTCAATAGTGTTCCTCAAAAAGCAAATGAAACCTCCTGACTTGCTGGAGTGAGAATAAAGCTTAAAAAATACCTGAAACATAAACAAGTGGGAAAAAATGTCAAAGCCATCTGTTTAGGGAATATCAGATCAGATGCAGGTAAATAATTAAAAGAGTTTAAGTGTATTTTTTCTCATACAAAAAGAAAATTTCAGGACCACATGGTATAAAAAGTATCACATATGGAAACTAATTAAAACCTTGTCAAAAGAAGCTTGTCATCTCTTATACTTTGGTAAGTGAACAAGAAAATAGAATGAGATTGCTACAGAAATGGGCAAAGTAATTTACTTCGAAATTTGTCACTATTTATGAAAAAAAATCCCCAGAACCCAAGTGGCATATTATGGGACCGTTTCTATTGTTTTTACAACAAATACATTCAAACGTGCACTAGACTAATCCACAGAAGTTTAGAATCACAGAAGAATTTGAATTAAATGTACGGTCATATGGTATTTCATCAAAAATAGATTTCAAAGGCCAGTGTCATGAAATTGTTGAATTAACTTGGATGCAAAGTCACACAAGCAAACAACTGAAAAGCATAGACTGTCATCCCATAATTATACAGCAAAAGATGCTGTATCTCTGAATTAAAATCTGATGAGTTGCATGCATAGCTCTTTTAATATTTTATTATATTTAATAATCAATCAAGATTTGCCACTTGATGCCTCCACATCCATATGCCTTCATGATGATTTTATGTATACTTTCCATTCTGTTTCCAAATTCCTATGAAGGACTGACACATAAATATCTTTGGTGCACGCACACACACACACACACACACACACACACACACACACACACACACATATATATATATATATACATATATATACATATATATTTTTTTTTCACTGAACTTATTTTAGCAATATGTAAACTCCTCGGTGCCTGTCCTCTTTGTATCATGCAAACTACACATTAGTGCTTCCTCTCCCTCCATGGTGTTATTAAATTTAAATTATCTCTTAGGGATTCTTAAAGACAAGTATTTTTTTCCTTGCCTGTTTCTGTTTATTTGTGGGTCATCCATCTCCTTGAGCTTTGAAGTGATCAGGGTTTTTTTATTTATTTAGGTTAGAAACAATCTTGTTTCACACATCAATCCCAGCTCCTTCTCCCTCTCCTCTTCCCCTGCCCTCCCTACCAGGTCCTCTACCCAATCTCCACTCTGATCCCCAGGGAAGGTGAGGCCCTCCATGGTGGGTCTCCAAAGTCTGTCATTTCACCCAGGGCAGTACCTAGGTCCTCCCCCAAGAGTCCCAGCTGAGACAGCCTCCCATATTTTGGCATGGGCACTCAAAGTCTATTTGTACACCAGAGATAAATACTACCCAAGGCCCAATAGATTACATAGGCCTCCTCACTGACACTCACATTCTGGGGGTCTGGGTTAGTCCCATGCTTTCCACACAGCCATCAATCTGTCATCCAAGAACTCCCCCTTGTTTGGGTCAAATGTTTCTGTGGGTTAAACCAGCCCAGTTTTAACTCCTTTGCCCATCATTCTCTCTTTCTGACACTGGATTCCAGGAGTTCAGTTCAGTGTTTGTCTGTGGGTATCTGCCTCTGCTTTCATCAGTTGCTGGATGGAGATTCTGTTTCCTAGACTATCTGGCAGTGGAATTATATGCTGGCATTCCCCTGATTCATGTCTAAAATCCATAAATAAGTGAGTACATACCATGTTTGTCTTTTTATGACTGGGTTACCTCACTCAGGGTGGTTTCTTCTAGTGCCATCCATTTGCCTGCAAATTTCAAATTTCCATTGTTTTTTTCTGCAGAATAGTACTCCATTGTGTAAATGTACCACATTTTCTCTTTGAAATTTGTCACTATTTATGAAAAAGCAGTGGTGCTGAGAACACACCTGTGTGGTGATATTTTGTTTGAAAATAATGCTTGCCTAAAGATCTGAGTGCAAAGCTAGTCACACAGTCAGCCATAGAGACCAAGCAGTGGGGTGCATACTTTTAATCCCAGCAGCCACCCTAGTTAGCCATAGAAGCTGAGTGATGGTGGTGCATACCTTTAATTCCAGCACTAGAAAGGAATATAAGGTGGGGGGAGATAGGAGTGTTGTGTTTCAGTCTTCAGTCACACTGAGGACAGGCTCACCCCTTTTGGGCTGAGCCTTGGCAATGGTAGGGGCTCTCTGGTGGCTTGGCTGCTTTGCTTCTCTGATATTTCAGCTTTCCCTCCTAATATCTGTCTCTGGGTTGTTTTAGGTGGTGTGTGTGTGTGTGTGTGTGTGTGTGTGTTACATACCTGACTTCCAAGAAGCACTGTATCTGGAATGAAAGACTGTGATGTCTTTCTCAAATGCCTAGGTAGGCAAAATGATATCCTCCTTTCTGACTTCAACAGAAATAATCCAGTACAACGGCATTCTCCCTCATAGATATTTACCTTAAGATCAGTAACCTTGACCAATACTTTGAAGCAGCCTACACAGGATTAAGAGCTAGGGTTCCTTTTCCAAAAGGCATTTTTGGGTCAAAAGTGGATATCTATCTTCTATTTAAAGATTTATAAAGAAAATGGGAAAGGTATGTATAGCTAATGAAAGCATTAGAGGAGGGAATGCAGTCCCCAGTTTGGGCCACTAGATTTCCAAGTTACCAGATAAGAATTAACTATTTTAAATGCTATACTAGTATAAAAGCAATTCTGAGTTTGCTAACTCATAATCCAATTGGAAATCCTTACATGCATATATGTTCACAGGTGTCAAATTGGGACTATCACCATAAAAACTCATCTTCACAATCTTACTTATTAAGATGGTTCATTTGGGAATTGGTCCAAAGAAAATTTTGTTTTCAGGTTTTATCTAAATATATATCTACAAAGATCAATAAAAAACCCTTTGAATCTTGCTTAATGTAGTTATAGCATTTTTTAGCATTAAAAGAGTTTTTTCCTCTCTCACTCTCTTTTAACTTACAGGCTCAAAGTGTATGAAGGTATCTTCTTTATTCTTTCACTCTATACTTTGTGTGTATCTTCCCTCAGGAGATACAGCTAGAAAAATGTCACAGAGCAGAACAACTATATGCCCTTATGTGATTTTACCCTCAGACCCTAGGAAACGGTCCACCCACATGCATGAGCTCAGCATCTTCGTCATGATTCAGAAATAACCTTTCTGTCCAGGTCCCCAGTGAGTCTACACTTCAGGGCACAAGACCTGAGACTTGCCTTGATTTAGATCTAAAACCTTAGTTTGATTTTCTACCCATTCATGAAATACTTAATTGTAGTAATGAATACAACATCGTGTTCTATAGGAGAACTGAGAGTTTTTGCTAGCAGCATTCATTTTTCTTCTTAGAGGAAAGCACACTTCAATAAAGGAGTCAAGCCCACCTAAAGAAGCATCTTAAGCGATCAAATTCTAAGGAAAATGGACCATACATTCTGAATGTAAAGGAGACAGTAACACACAATCAACTCTTTGCCTCTTACCTAAGTAACCTTCACTGGCAGAGAACCACACTTGCTATAGGGGCCACCATTCGGTGGACTAATAAGAGGCAGAGAGGTCTCAGTGTCTAACAGACAAAGAAACCAAGTAAAGAATGCCACAGAAAAATCATAAATCTACCTAACAAAGGAGGCAGCAAGACCATGTAAGTGAAATCTAAGCAGCCAAGACAATGGCAATTACGGCCAATGTGAGGCACAAAACGAGAGGACAGAGATGGATTTCAAGATGAGGGCCATTCAATTAGACCTCAAGAGAGGACTGTGACACTATTCTGTGCAGAAAGCAAACTATTTAGCTAGAAGCTGTGCTTCAGTGGGTTCGTGTTCGGCATGTACTGTTGCATGCCTTTGCTTCCTCTGCTGACTTCTTGATTAAGACTTTGATACTCTAGTATTCAACCAGTTTCCCCAATACATGACTCTCCAGGATGGTTTTCAAGTTGTCACTTTGATGATTTCACTGGTTGTAAATTTTATCCTTCAGTTTTTGATGTTGTTGTTGTTGTTTTAAGAACTACTGTCTGAATAATGCGGTTTCCACAAAGGGAGTACAAAACCACTCCATTTCTGGTTGAAAAGGTACTTTAAGTCATTTTCACATTATTAAACTTTCACCTGGAAACTTCATTACTGCCCTTCCTTTAATATGAGAGTGGCAATCTTGCTCTCGATCTGAGTTTTGAAACTGAACATATTAGCTTAAGCAAATGAGTATGCCATGTTTCTATCTTATTTTCCTTAACTATCGCTATGCTAGACATCAAATGGAATCCCTTTTACAATTTCTACATAATGCTGATAAAGAGGGCAACAAGGCAGTCACATTTTTAAATGGAATTCAGTGTCTCATGAGTATTCAGAACCTAAGCATAGCTGACACTGGCAAAGATTAGAGTGAAGAGCACAGATGAAGGTCTATAATAATAATGTGGTTTTATCGGAAGAGACATTCTGCTTGCCTTGCTTCCTTTATCTGACATCTCATCAAACCAGGATCAGATTATAGCAGGAAAATTATATTTGTACCACTGGACTCTATCCATTTCTAAATCCTAAATCATGGTCCTTCATCTACCACATCCGCTCCTTCACAGGGTAAATTAGCCCAGTATAACATATCTTCTAGGAAATTAATACCATAAATAATACTTCCTCCTATGAGTTTTGTCCAAGTAATGATGAAGAACTACAATTTTCCATTGCCTTGAAGATTGTATAAAGGTCAAGAAAAGAAAACAGCTTCCCTCTGTCAAGACTTCCACTGCACAGGAAGCCTCCAAAATAAATCTTCCCTGGCCTATGCAGGTTTCATCTGTTGCTTCCTTTTGCCAAAGCAATGCAAGGTCTTACTACTTATGATGCTGATTCTTACTACTTGTGTTGCCCATGGTAACGGTGCTGATATTTTATGTGTGGGTATTTCTGAATTTGTAGACATCCCTTTAGGTTCCATCTGCATTACACAAAACTTTATGGAATACATTTCATTTCCATGAAAAGCAAAAATCTGTAAATCCAATTGAAGACTTACTTTTTGTCGGCATATGCTTGATGCCTGTATGTTAAAACAATACCTAAAGTGAATTTAAAAATACTCAAATCACTTTTTGCTTTAGCTGTTTTCTTGACATATTTTCAACTTGATATAAATTTATTTACCTTTACTTGTTGTTGTAATCATTGTCAATTTTGCATTACTATCATGGCATCTACAAGAGAACACTAACTGTTTTTTAGCCTATTGCTATTTTATTAGTGTACCTTGAGCATGGTCCTTGACAGGTCTCTTGGAAAATAGCAGTACCTTAGATGGAAATTATTTTGAAAAGAGGAGACAGTAATGTTAAATTCCAGGTAATAACATTTTAGAAGACACTGTTGGTGAAAGACTGGGGATGGGATGGGAAAGATCTTGATGACTCTGAGATCATTCTCCCTTGACTCTCTGTCTTGCCTAGCGAACATTCTTTGCCAACTAAACCACAGGACAAACTCTGGAAAACCTCAAGATTTATCCTTGGAACACACTGAAGCAAATTTGCCTGTGTTTGTGATGAATTATAACAAGATACCTACCAATCTTCTTACCTATGCACTGAGAGACCAGGTTAATTCTTTTATGTATCTTTGGACCTAGGATTGTATCTTGGTCTATAAAATTCACAAGGCGTCCTTATAGGACTTGTTAAATTGTAAACTAAATTATTAAATTAATGACAAAGTGGATAGGGGAGTTCTGCTTTGCCAGTTCTGAGCTACGTTTTAAGTGATACATTTAATGCCAGAATTTATTTTTACTCATTAAGGTTCTGAGTACAAACTGCCTGGCACTCTATGGTATTCAAATTGAAAAATGCAAATATCCCATTCTCCAATCACAGAGATTACTAATGTCATAGATGCTTCACTACTACAATGAATAGACTTTTCAATTTGCATAGTAAGATTGAAAAACTAATGGTTTTTACTTCTGCCACCTTCCAGAACTCTCTCAAGTTAAAGATATTTTACAAAGGTATATTTATCAAAGCTTATGGAAGCGTTCAGAAATCTGATTTGTCAGAAGTCCATGAAAGTCACTGGCAGGAAACATAACTAAGATCTCAATTGTCTTTTCTTTGTTTTTAACCTGCAGCTTTATGTGCATTCTTCAAATAAACAACTTTAAATGAGCTGTGTGCTTCCAAAAAATTAGCGAAACATGACATCATTCTTTCTTAATGATTCCTTATGACCATTCAACTCTAAATTTACCAGGCATTAATTTACCTACATCCTGTCTGTCTAATTACTACTATATGGTCACAAATTATGCTTACCTGACCTGGCATTCTGCCACAATGGTATCATTTATGTTGTTTTAATTCTGTTTTATTTCCCTTAATGTTGATATATTTCTTTTACTTAGGAAATGGCATAGTATACTGCTTTTTTCTTTTAATATTGTACTAAAGAGAACATAATTGGAATAGTGTCCTGGATAGTTTGATGTCAACTTGACACAAGCTAAAGTTAGGCAAAAGGATGCAACTGTAGGGCATTTTCTTAATTCGTGATTGATGTGGAAGGGCCAAGCCTATTGTAAGTGAGACCTTCCCTGGGCTAGTGGTTCTGGGTTCTATAAGAAAGCAGGCTGACTAAGCCATGAGAAACAAGCCAGTGAGCAACATCCCTCTGTGACCTCTGCATCAGCTCTTGCCTCCAGGTTCCTTCTCTGGTTGTGTTCCGGCCCTGACTTCCTTCAGTGATGCACTATAATATGAAAGTGAAGGACAAATAAACCCTTTCCTCCCTAACTTGCTTTTGGCCATCGTGTTTCACCAAAGAAATGGTAACCCCGACTAAGACAACAGTCATCTTTTGTTTTAAAATGCAAAACCCATAATGTGCACTCACAATTAATATTTATGCACTAGAAAGTCATATGTCTCTGGTCATTTACATCCTATGTGGTCTATTGCAATAAAACCATGAACTAACATAAATAATAATAAATGTTTACACTTCATTAAAGATGGTGCATATGTTCTTAACGTCACTTACAGTGGTAAAAGGCTGAAATATCAGTCTTTCAAAAACAAATACATCAAAAGAGATAACTCATTCTCCTTACTCTAAAATCATGAGAGCCAGTGTCCTACTTTGCTCCTCTCTTGCTGTGATAGAACAGTTAATTAAAAGGGGGATAGTATATTTCAACCAAGAAATTATATCCCATCATTCATCCAAAGAAACCAAGGCAAGAATTGAAACAGACTATGGAAGGATGCTGTCCCCTGGCTCTGACTTGGTTACCTACTTTTCTTATATAGCCCAGGCCCAGCTGCTTAAGTGTAGTTTTAGCCCACAGGACGTTCCCCTAGCCTGTCAATTAGTAGTTAAGAAAATACCTCACAGACATGACCATAGACCAATCTAATGGGGGAAAATTCCTCAGTTGAGGTTCCCTCTTCCAGGTGTATCAGGTTGATGCCCAAAAGTGGCCATTACATATAGAACAAGGAATCAGCTGCCCTCTGTGTTGAACTACTTTTAGTATTTGTGGTGTTAACCCTGGTTGTCATTTTGACGGGACTGAGAAGAAGCTAAATCTTTAAAGTGTATCTCTGGATAGATCTACAAGACTAATTCAGAAAGAATTACCTAAGGGAGAAGAAGTATCCTGAATGAGGGCCTGGGCAGAACAAAAAGAAAGGAAAGAGCCCACTAGTAGTTTCTCTCCCCATTCCTCTATCTCCTTATCTTCCTCTCTGTCTCTCTATCTCTATCTCTCTATCTATCTCTACCTCCTTATCTCCCCATCTCCCTCTTTGTCTCCTCCCTGGCTTCCATTAGGTAAGCCCCTGGACTCCACTTCACCCTATACACAATTATGGACAATACACACCTGAACTATGAGTAAAAACAAATCTCCCTCAAATTGTTTTGATCATGATAATTTTTTGGCACACCAAAATCTTACAGTAGGCTTATTTTGGAGTGGAAGCCTGGTAAAAACCATGTTCATGTTTCATCCTTCTAATGAATAAATGGCGCACATGAAATCAGTGATCTATCTTGTAGTATATTTTCAAAGTATTCCTTATCCTCTCATTTGAATATTGTTAGGCAATCTCCTGGTTATCTACTTCAGCTAGAATTTAATCCGCATCTTCTCTATGTCAGCTGAGTAACACAAAAGAAAGCTTGAAAATAGTCTGAAAGTGTGGAGTAGTTATAAACACATGTAGGAGTAGGAGTCAAGGAAACACTGACTGTATGTAGGACAAGCTCTCCTGCTTACCCAACAAAGGAATGGCCTGGGTTTTTGTCAAATAGCACCTACTACTGAGACTTTATTTGCCTTAAAATATTATTTTCACTTCATAATAAGATCAAAAGCTAATTTAATTTGCTATTAAAATTTAGATTGTTTGTATTTCCTTATACTGATGTTCTTTATAGAGCCATTGTTTGCAGAGGTCAGTTCTTTACACCCACCAAACATTCTCCATCTGTATTCTGCTGAAACAAATGTGAAATCCCAATGACATAATAGTACAACTGTAGCATGTCTTACTCCAAATATCAAGCACTAAAGGGGATATATATTAATGAAAGTAGGAAACCCAAGGTTACACACACACATGTAAATTTATGCACACACATACACAACTATACAACATGAATAAATTTGATCCTGCATGTCTTTTCTGTTGATCCCTTTGTCTTTTGTGAACACCAAAGTACTATAAAAACAGAGAATCTAAAATGTCTGGCAACAAGGATGATGGGTTCAGCAAATAAAACTGCATTGAGGTGTTCTCCCAAATTGAGCTACACGTAGCAAGAGGGAAACTGGCTAACCCAAAGTCAGTGTGCTGCAGAATGCAAGGGTTGTCAGATATGGTGGATGGAATGTCTTCAAATTCATAGACATCTAATAAGCTGGTAACCTTCAGGCGGTGTTAAAATAAAATCCGTGTTTCTCACTGGAAACAGTTTATCACTTTCTAGAATATATGCAGTCATCCACCAGAGAGGAGAGAGGGAGGTAGAAAGAGAGAGAGGGGGGGATTGTTTATTGGAAGCATTCGGTGAAATAGAGATACTGGATACTTCAGAGAGAAAGGGAAAAGACAAACTTTGAAATCATAATAATAACCTTCAAATCAAGCTTTTCCTGTCAGTTAACGAATAATTGTCCTAGAGGGCTCCAAGCCTAAGCTTATTCCTTAAGCACCAGCATGTAATGACTATATGGGGTTTCATACTGACATTTCCTGTGGCTTCCCAGTAGTCTTTTTCTAAAGTCCTGGTTCCTGCCGATTCCCACCCCTACACTCCCTTTTAGATACTCCCCTTGAGAGGCGTGCTTTCACAGATTAGCAAATGTGTGCACAAAGAGGAAAGCATGTCCTTGGAAAAATGCCATGTAGCAGCTGCACTGGGTCTTTGCAAGGTACCACTATTGTCTGGAGAGTGAGGGTTTTAAGTGAGGAGAGCAAGGTGCTACAAAAGAAGAATGTGTTCGCTTCCCAGCGGCGGCAGTTTTGAATCTTCGTAGTTATTTAAAATTATTCTGGGTTGAACGGATGTGGAGACTTAGGCTCTGTGTTGGCTGCTCTCTTTAACATAGCTCCATGTTTTCGGTTAGCTTCATAGCTACAACCATGAAGCCTGGGGCTATTCCAGTTTTTATATCTGTCTCACCCTGGTAGTAATATATAGAAATGGGCATATGTAAAAGGGAGGACTTTAGTATGTCTAACTGACACTCTCATTTTCAGAAGGAGACACTGAATTAACTGTTGCTGAAGTCAGAAAATACCACAGGAATTCCTCCACATCAAAATCAGTAGAATAACGTACTGTTGTTGTTAAAAAGTTTAAATCATATCTAAAGAATCAAACCTTGAACCTGATTGGAAGTCAGGTTCTGGTTAGCCCAGCTTTAACTCTGGAGTAGACAAGGGTTAGACATCCCTGGTAATGACTCCAAGGAACTGAAGCACTAATGTATGCTGGCTATACCTTGCATGGAAACTTCTGCCACATTGGTTCCTAGCCTTTATGTCTTGGGCTTCAGTGTTGTGAACAGCTGTTATGCACTATATGGGAACCTGTAAAATTATACTATTAGGAGTCAAGTCCACAAACTAGCCATAGACATTTGGTTCAGTGAGGATGGAAACTGGAGAGAGAAAGGAACCAAAGTTCACAAGCAATTTCTGACATCTAACAGGCATACTGGAGAATAATTGCCTACGGTTTCTGTGTCTGCCCATTGAGCTCGAGACCAGTGTTCTGATATTCTGAACTTTCGGTGGAAGATGGGCTGTGCTTACAGCTGAACACTTTTACCGACCTTCTTCTTGTTTGGTGAATTTTGGGAGATCTACCGACTTGCTTTCGCCTGCTATTTTCTTTGTGTCATCTGTTCCAGGTGGGTGGTCTCTATGATGACACAAAGTTCTCAAACACTTTGTTGGTCTCCCACGTATGCTACAAGTATTTACTCCTCTGAGTGTTAACTCTTCCTACACAGTTCCCTCTCCAGTTCTTTTATGAGTATGGTGAAGAAATCTGTGAATCACAGTGCTATCTGTTCAAAGCTCCATGTGCTTGAGAGTGTTCTGATGTTTTGTATAGATATAGCAACTTCCTGAGAGCACCTTTGTCAATACTGACTTTTTTATATTTTAACCTCTTTGCCAACTAGGTAGGCTGTAAGAGTCCCAAATCATCAAGGTGTAGCTTCATTTTAGCATCTCTTTCCTCAATGTGTCTTTTCCTTTTGTATTCTATTGTAAATAATGAGCTAAAAACACAACATATTTTTAACGTTTTGCTTGGGAAAACTCCACAGTAGTGATTAATTTTCTTTGTCAGCTTGACTAAGCTCTGGCATGGCCAGATAATCTGGTTAAGCATTATTTCATGTGTGTGCCTGGTAGTGTTTCCTGGTGAGATTAGCACATGATTTAGTAAAATGAACAAAGCAGATGGGTTTGTTCAGTGTTAGCAGCCATCTTCCAATCCCCCCGAGGGCCTAAATATGACAAGAAGGCAGTAATTACTCTCTATTTTAGCTGGCACAATTGTTTCCTTCTCTTGTACCTCCTGGGTTTTAGTACCCCGGAGTTTGGCTGAAATATGTCTTACCTCTCAGACTCTCAGGCCTTTGAACTACACAGCAAGCTTCTCTCCCTGGACACCTGCTTTTCTGGCAATGCTGGGACTTAGCGGTTACATCACTAACCACTCTTGTATAAGAAATATCTTTCCAGACTGGTTTAGTTAATATGAGATGGTTCAAAACGCATCATCTAAGTACCCAAATTCATTTCTTAACAATGTAGCTCTTCACACATTTTTGGTCACAGTTTCATTATAATATTTTCACTATATTAGGATCCCCTGAACTCCAATTTCTAATTTTTGAGATTTTATCAGAAATGCTTTTAAGGCCAGTTCATGAAAATTTAGGCTTTTGCTGTCATTATATAAATTCTGTATAATACTTCTGACTTCCTTTTGAGTCCTGGCTGGCTGTCCATATATACATATGAAAATCAATGAAAAACTACCTACATGTTTCCTGCCATTCCTTAACACTCTTGTGTACTCCACCCTGTCCATTCCAAAGCTATTTCCACGTTTTCACTATTGACACAGCAGCATCCCTCCTTAGGTACCAGCTTACATGTTGGTCTTCTATTGTTGCCTGTGTTGGTTAGGTCATGGTAGAGTTGATGCAAGCTAGAGTCATCTGGGAAAAGGCAATGCTTTCTTTGGACTGGCTTGGAAGCAAGTCCTATGGAGTATTTTCTTAATTAACAACTGATATAGGAGGGCTCAGCGCATCATGGGCAGTACTACCCCTGAATGAGTGGTCTGGCTTATGCATGAAATCATGCTGAGCAAACCATGGAGTCAAGCCACAAAGCAGCATTTCAACACAGCCTCTGCTTTTACTTCCTGCCTTCAGGTTTCTGTCTTGTGTTCCTGTCCTGTCTTCCTTTCATTATGGATGGCGGCTTGGATATATAAGCCAGGTAAACTCATTTCTCTCCAACCTGCTTCTGATCACAGTGTCTTTATCACAGCAATGAAAGCAGTCTTGCACATTGCCATAGAAAATTCACACTAATTTATCCACTTCAAAATATGAATTTATTATCTTAATTATAAGATAGCTATTGTCTTAATCAAAGTACTTTTGGCAGAAGTCTAGCATGAACTTACTTGTAGCATGAAATAATTAATTACCCAGAGACCGATATTGGGCTTCAAACTTCAAGCTCAGTATCAGAAAAGCAAAGGAGCCGGCCACTAGCTTCTTACCTCTACCTCAGACTGAATGGGCTGATCCTGTCTCTATGAGCTCTCACCAAGCCTCAAGCTGTAATCTTACCTCATTGTGGCTGAAGAATGAATGTTTTTACTGAACACTGATGATCCTGACTCTGTCTTTTATATCCTCTAGTGCTGGAATTAAAGGCGTGTGATCTGTTACTCCTATAGACTGATTCAATCTGTCTGTCTCTTAATTCTGAGTCCTAGGATTAAAGGTGTACACTACTCCTAGCTTCTGGCTGCTGGGATTAAAGGTATGTATCACCACTGCCTGGTTTCTATAGCTTGAGGCTGACATTGCTTTTCTGGATCCTCAGGAAAGCTTTAATAAATCACAAATAATGTATCACTACACTTACTAGGCTAAATGTAAGATATCAGGAGTGCTGAATGTTTCCAGATGTTACTGGCTTTGTCTTCCCTAGTGTTTCTCAGTTCTCACCTTATATCTCTGTCCCAGAGTAGAAGTTCGCCATATGTAAGGGATTCATGTGATTAAAATTCACCAGATAATCAAAAATATTATTTCCCACTGTGCACAGCCCTATTTACACAGCCCTATTCCTGTTATAATGAAGCTTTATAGGTCTGAGGACTGTTGTGTAGCTATTTGTAAAGGACCATGGTGTAACCTGCCATAAACTGTATCCTAATTCTGTGTCAATCATAGATGTTTTCAACAACAATGAAAAATCTTACCTGTTCCATAATTAGTAAAATGTGAGTTTATGGGATAATTTCACATTAGCGTGTTTTAGTCTTATAAGGGATTCCTTATACTCCCTTACTCAAGTGTACTTTCACTTAATTTATTCATCATAGCACCTTACATACATGAATACTAAGTTTGCAACTCTGTATTTTGGAAATTTGAAAAACATAATCTACAAAAACACTTCCCGTTATCAAATGTGATTGGAATAAGGAGAAACCCTAAACGTAAGTCTTCAGAATTCTCATCATTCCAGATCTTTGTGGGAAGAACATACCATGAATTCTGTTTATGCTGATACCCCGAGGCATGAGCACTGGGCCCTGCACCATCTCAGATGGTCTTCAGGCACTGAAAGGGTTCTGAGGTAACCAAAATCTCTGGCAGGTCAAGCTGTACAGACCATGAATACCCTGTACCAGTCCAATGGCTTGTTTTCAAAACTTCTGTTGCAGGTGGTACAGAATACATAAATATAAAGATAAACACACATAAGACATGTGGTTTATACAATAAAATGGTAAAATTTTGCACAAAATCTCTGCCATATGTGAAAGGTAAGAAAAGGATCACATTGTATCCTGCCTTCCAGCAGAAGTGCTCTCCTCCATGGTTTATGTGCTATCGTTCCCACATCCTTCCCCAGGCCATCAGGAAATTTGCTGGCAAATGGATGGAACAGGAAAAATCATCCTGAATGAGGTAACCCAGACCCAGACAGACAAACATGGTCTGTACTCATTTATAAGTGGATATTAGCCATAAAGTAAAGGAGAACCATGTTGCAACCCACAGACACAGAGAAGCTAAGTAACAAAGAGGGCTCAAAGGGGGACACATGAATCTCACTGTGAAGGAAAAATAGGATAGACATTGTCAGTTCATGGGAAAGGAACCTGGAGGGAAGGATGGAAGGAGAGAGTACTGGGAGAGACAACTGGAACCTGAGGCATCTCTTGGATGATTTAAAGACCTGGAACAATGGAAACTCCCAGGAATCTGAGGATGACCCTAGCTAAGACTCCGTAGCAATGAGGGATACAGAGCCTCAACCTGTCACCTCCTATAACCAAGACTTCCATATATAGCACATATTGTATATAGTTTTATGTTAGGATTAGAATCTTTTTCATTAGGAAGAAGAGGCAGGGAGGATGCTGTGACATTTGGAGTGACCAGGGCTATGGGCATGATTTTTTTTTGAATACATGACTGAATAAAGGCTCTTGGAATCCTGTGGAAGAGGGGGAGAAGGATTGTGGGAGCCAGAGTGATCAGGACACCACAAGAAAAGCCACACAACCAAGTATCCTTGGCTCAGAGGGGTTCACAGAAACTGAACTAACAACCAGGGAGCCTGCATGGAAATAACATAGACCCATATATACGTTACAGATGTGTACCTTGGGCTTTGTGTGAGACTCCTAACAGGGAGAGCAAGGGATGTCTCTGAATCTGTTGCCTGCTTTTGGGACTCATTCCTCCAATGGGATTGCCTCCTCCAACCTTCCTTCAGGAGGAGGTTCCTAGTCTCATTGCAATTTGATATGACATGACTGGCTGACGTCCATGGGATACTCACCTGCATTTGAAGAGAAACTGGAGCAGGGGTGGATCGGGTGGGAGGAGAGGAGGGGAAAACTGGAAGAGGAGAGGGAGGGGAAACTTTGGTTAGGATGTAAAAAGAAAGAAACAAAAGAAAAAAAGAAAGGGCTCATATAAAAGTTTATATTGGTTAAAAACCTGGGAAATGCCTTTTTTACATTACTAATTACATAGAATCGACATTATGATCATTTTAATGTTCTTTATGTTTGAATAGCCTTGTTATTTTAATCTTGGTTGATGAAGGGAAATTTCTTACAAATTATATTTTCCAAGTTGCAAATACATTATACATACACATGCAAATGTACACAAGGATATCAAAACACAGAAAGTGAGACACATTACCCTAACTGGTTGTAGAAGTACAATACATATACTCCTGGAGTGGGGATTGGGTTGGGAGTTGGAAGGGGTTGGGGGGAATAAGGGAGGGAGAGAGAGCTAGGATTGACATGTGAAGCAAGCTTGTTTCTAATTTAAATAAAAAATCACAAGAAAATAATAAAAACATATAGAAGTGGCCATTTTAAACATTCATTGTCATGCCTGTGCTCAAATGCCCTAGATGTATTCTTAATGACGTCCCTAAACTTCCAATTATGCTAGGAAATTATGGCATTACAAATTCTATCCAGTATATTTTTAGAAGTTATAAATGAAATAGAAGTGTCTAAAAACAAAAAGAGAACTGTTAAATGCGTTGTCCTTGACATGGAATAAATAATTATTTAAGTCTACAATGTCTTGTCATAAAATGTCACAGGGCATGGCAATTTCCCCATTTTTCCCACACAGTTCCTTGTAAGACTGAAGAGGAAACAGAAGCCTTATGAAAAGGAGTCATAGAACTGAAAGGTCACACACAACTTTCATTGTCATTGCTTTTATTTCCATCTCAATGTCAATTCTTTTCTCTTACTTTTTCTAATATTTAGCACAAAAGTGAAAGTCTACGTAGGAAATACTCTGTACTATTTTTAAAGATAATGTAGGGTGAAGGATCAGAGATTTCCTTAATTAAACTGATCCAGTAAATATAAAAGCAACAAAAATAGAACATATCAATATTTATGAATAACATATTTTATGTAATCAAGGTGCAGTGGGTAAAATTAATAGCAAACATATCTAATTCATACTGAGAACATCTCTTGCTAAGTTCCTCAGTGTTATTCTTGAAGCTTGTCAGCATTTCCGCTATTAGGAATGATCATTTTAGACCTTAATGAAGAAGTCCAATGTTTACCTCAGTCTTAGTGAACAACCTATGGAGCTCCTTGGAGATAAGGTAATTACATATATTTAGAGAAGGGTGACAAAGGGCACAGTATGTAAAATAAGTTAATCCAATTACTGTTACCTCGGTTGAGTCTACAGAGCCATATAACAGTGTGTAAAAAAAACATTGTGTAGCAAAGATAGTTCTGCAGAACATTCCCTTTGGACTGAAGCAGATTTAGGACCAGTAATGTGTTCTATTTTTCATATCTCTGTGTATCTCTGTCTCTATGTCTCTTTATGACTCTGTTTTTGCCTCTTTCTATGTCTCTTTCACACACACACACTTACACACACACGCACACACACACACACACACACACACATTTTTCTACAATGTTTCATGTAAGTAATCAATGTGTCCACAGAGTTGGACTTTTTGCATTGAAACAGGGAATAGCAGTATAACTGGAGAGAGTATATCCCGGTCATGTACACCATATAGAAACCAGAAGAAATGATGCTGACAAATTTTTCCTTCAGAACTTCTTGTCCTTCCACTGAGAGGATAAGTCCTGGATTGCTGCTCTCAATTTCAGAATAATTGTCCTCTTTTAAAAAAGCAGTGAAGGGACAGAAATCTCTCTAGAAGTAAAGAAGAAATGAACATGCAGTCTCATGAGCATTTGTCTCCATGTGTTTCTTTAGTAAGTATTGAGGTCACTAGGAAATGATCTCCATAAATCTATTTAGTTTTACAGTGTGGTTTTCCATTGAAACAACAGATCAGCTTTCTGCATTCATTTTACTTAAAGCTTTTACTCAAGGATCAGTGAAAGTGTTTCTGTCAAGTTTCCTAAATACACATGTTAAGAAATGGACCAGAATTTGAAAAGAAAAGTCTATTTTAAGGTAAATTCAAACTACACACTTGGTTTTCTCATTACAGCTTTTTCCTACTAAGAATATATTACCTTTTCAGAATATATTCAGATATCACTTTACTATATGTTTCCTTCAAACTTTTTGGAGATAAAGAAGATGAGAAAAATATTTAATTACTCTTTAAAATTATTTGTATTTCTTTTTTAAATAAATGGTAGGACTAATAATGAAGTAATGTTAATAATATTTGATGTTTAAAGTACTGGAGCTGAGAGAGATGGTGGCTCAATGGTTAAGAATATTTGCTGCTCAGCCAGGCAGTGGCAGTGCATGCCTTTAATTCCAGCACTTGGGAGGCAGAGGCAGGGGGATCTCTGAGAGTTCAAACCAACCCAACCTGGTCTACAGAGCAAGGTCCAGGACGGGCTCCAAACCTACAGAGAGACCCTGTCTGGAAAAACAAATAAGCAAAGAGGATTTGCTGCTCTTGCAGAAGACTAGAGTTTGATTTCTAGAACTCCTGTCATTTGCCTCACAACCAGTACAGCTCCAACTCTATAGGTTCAAACACCCACTTGTGGCCTCCAAGGACACTCATATATGAACAAAAATAAAATAAATTTTAAAAAGAAAGAATTAATTTTTGTTGAGGTAAAAAAGAAATGAAAAAAGTCTGTCTCAAAAGTGCACTATATTTGCATGCTTAAGTTATCTGATCTTTAATATTACAATTCTTTCTTTGTAAATGGTTTCAACAATTCGTGTTTGCAGCATCACTCCATTAATATACGTATGAGTTTATTCATATTCTGATAAGAGAAGACACAACATAATTCATGCAAACCAGTCCTATAAATTTATAAACAATGTACTTTTTCAAATAAGGTAAAGAAAACTTCAATTGAGAGAATAATTAAAAATATTCAAAGGAGCAATCCCCTGAATATAACTGCATAAAAACTTTACTTAGTTGCATGTATGTTTAGCAGATGCTACTGAGATTGGCCCCGAATAGCTATTGTGGTGGATAGCTAAAGCTATCTGCATGTTGTAGACCCAGTTACTCTACAGTATGTTCCAGAAATGGCACCACTCTCACCAGTATCACTGAGATGGTCAGGTCCCTGACCATCTAGAGATTTTCCAGTCTGGCACGTCAGAACTGAGGGATGGTTCTTTGAATTCTAATACAAGGACAAATGCCTCTGTCTCCAAACCAACTTAGATCATCTCCATGCCTAATTCAATTTCACAGGTAAGCAACCATTGAATTTTTCTGGTCGTCTCCATATCTTATTCAAGTCTACTGGCAAACAACCATTGAATTTATACTATAACTACATTCTAAAAGAAAGTCCAACTCTAAGACAAAATTGTAAAATGTCAGGACCCAACATAAACATATACAAAAGTTCCACCAGGCAGGCTGCCTGCAGCAAAGTTGGCTAGCTCGAGTCATACTTGATGTAGGAAAAAATTGAGGCAGTTTCTGCAGGAAGTTGCATCCAGGGACTCAGTCCTTCTGGCTGTTGATGCTCAGGCAAGTACCCCTATCTCAAGGGCCATGTGCCAGAGATCTCTTCCTGGGTCTTTCTAAGGAGCTTTCCTAAGTACTTGCTTATGGAGCCTCCTTGATATAGGCCTGGATGTGGGCAGCGATCACCTGAACCATGGCTGCCTCTATTCTGAGTCTGACTACATTTATACTTCAAGCTCTTTTCCTCCTACCTTGTCTTCTGCAGCCTTTCATTCTTACTGAGACAACTTCAAGAACCATTTGTTTAGAACTTTCAACAGTCAAATGATGGGTAATCTGAGCTGATTCACATGACCATCAATCGATGATGCTATTCTCTGAAGGCATATGAGGATGTGGGGTGGATCCCATGCCACCTCTGCTTCGGCTTCCCTCACACTTCCATAGCAAATAGCTCCATATATGATTCACCGCTTTGTTCAGCTACCTCTGTGCCTGCCTTCCCCAGCCTGTGCAGCTCATCTGAGATACTAGGATCTAGAACACATGCCTTTTCTTACTGAAGAATGTACTTGCAACCTTCTTGTCAACAGCCAGCTCATGAAAGAAATTTTCAACCCAAAGGAAGTACTCTCTAAGGTACATAGAAGCTCAATAATGAAAGAGGAGCTTCAGACAAGTTGGATTTAGCAGTGTTTGTTGAGCAAAGATGAAAGCCATAAGCTGAGCAGCTCTCGAAGCCAGAGGAGGTGTAAAGAAAGCCTCTCCCATCAGCGTGAAGACAGGGTCTTTATAGACTAGATCAAGGAACATAGAAATCTGCAAATTGTCTACAACTAGACATATGACGTATGTAGTAATGATGTAATAAGTTGATCCCCTCTAAGCACAGCTTCTTGGTGTTGGTAAAAATCCACTGTTAGTTACATTCTTAAGGTAGTTTTAGTTTATTTGTATACAAAGTAGATTGCAAGTTTCTATGTAGTAATTCAAAAGTGTGGAGACAAATCTTACCGAATGACTACCCACTTTTCAGTTTGAAGCACTAAGTGGCTACTTAATAGTCATGTGTATCTGTGACTCAGCACACTACCCCTTAAGGCTTGTCTCAATAGTGTTACCATTGTAGTTGAGTAAACTGGGATTAGGAGAAGCTAACTACCAAAACATTAAAGTTACTATCACAAAATTAATGTCATTAAATTCTATGTTATTCAAAGTCCCACCCATCTTTTATGTCTACTGCAATAAAGCACTCTAATAAATACATGACCAACAATATTTACTTAATTAAATTGAAACATTAATATTTCTTGATAAATAGGAGCTAATCATTACTAGCTAATCTGCATTTCTTATAAAATTAAATAGAATATGTTGCCCAGAAATTTCAGCAATTTGTTTCTATGACCTGATATTACAGTCTTATGTTTAATTATAGTCTATTTTGTTGGTACAGGATATGATACTAAGAAAACAGGGTTTTGAGGTGTCAGAGGTGTCTTAATTCTGAATCATCGAGTCAGTCATCTAGTTGATTTTTTAAAAACTAACAAAGAAGAAAAAACAGGTAAAAAAAAGGTCAGATACATTTTTTCTTCACAAGTATGTTTATTTCTGCAAATGGTTTCAATGAATCATTTCAAAATTGAACAAGAAACAGATGTCTGTTAATTAGAGATTTGAATTTAATGACATGGTTGCATAGGTATGGCACACAGAACATCTGTGTTCTAGTACCTAACATTAATTTAATTTCTTTATAGGAGTCATTTACATTTTTCTTCATTTTCAATAAATTGTTTTTCACTGCTCAAAAATAACATTGTTCTTCTGGAATTGATGACAGGAAGGCCTTCTCTTTGGGTCTCTGCATTCTCCCTAGTGGAGCAGGTGCAAGATCATAGGAATAAAATCATTAATTTTGAATTATGTAGTACTCCCTTCTTTGTAGCATGTAAGGAGATTTAAGGACTAGGAGGATTAATAGATCATACCTTGTGCAGTGAGAAAATGTTCATTTAGAAAGAAAGCATTTTCAGATTTCATTATGCTACTTCTTGGCACCGTTCTTGTTTTGCTACAGAAGATAAGAACCAGTCTGATTCTTGCTGCCTAAAAGTTTGTGAGTATAAATAATGTCATTATTTTGCTATCATTTAAATCCTAATTTAATATATTGTCTTAGTTACTTTTCTGTTGGTGTGAAGGGACACCATGATGAAGGCAACCTAAAAAACAAAGCAATTCATTGGGGGCCTGCATACATTTCAGAGTTTCAGTCCAAGACCATCATGGCCAGAGCAGGTATGGAGTTGGACTGTACCTGAGAACTTACATCTTATTGGCAGAGAGAGACTGAGCCCGGTGTGGGATTTTAAGATCTCAAAGCCTACCCCTAGTGACACACTTCCTCCAACAAGGTCATGCCTTCTAAGCCTTCTTAATCAATACACCAACTGGGAAGCAAGTAGGACACGTATATAAGCCTATGGACACCATTCTCATTGAAACCACCATGTAATCACACATTGCTATTGGCTGCATATAGTGTGCCAGGGTTCTGATAAAGCAGCTTCAGTACAGATAGATCATTTGGTTGTATCTTTGAATAATCCCATAGGGAAGTTATGCTTTTATACTTTCTTATATATTCTTGACAGAGGAAACAAATTGGTAGAGATGTAAGTGGAACTGGACATGCGACTTCCTTCTGTGTGAAATAGAAAGGGGTGAGGACGTGTACAGACTTGGTTGTTTAATAGTCACAGCATCTTTCAGAACATATCTTCTAAGTCTCATCATAGCCATGAGCTAGGTGAAGAAAACTCCTTCCTCCTCCCTACAGACCCTTCCAGTGAAATCAGAACAGCTACTGTATAATTACAAGAGAAAATGCTATACAAAGTGATAGAATCCCATAAGTCTACAGAATACCATCAAGTGACATCACAATGGTCCTCCATATAATCCCATAAACCTATAGGAGACTATCAAGTGACATCACAATGGTCCTCCATATAATCCCATAAATCTGTGGAAGACTATCAACTGACGTCACAATGGTCTTCCATATAATTTTCTAGAAACTTTCAGTGGTAGAGTTTTCTTTATCTTCTCCAAGGATAAAGAGCAGGTTAAATATAAAATTAAAATAAATAAAATTTAGAAATAAAGATTTAAAAATAATAAAGATAAATTCCTGCATAATTAATGTGCTTTCAGGTACTTCATTTTTATTTTTGTGTGATGAGATCATCCCTCTTCCCCCAGTGGACACTTCTACACATTAAATTAGTACCAGCAGTGTTTGGATATAACCAATTAACCCCAAATTTCCCTTACTTCCTGGTGTACCTCAGGCTACCAGGCTGTTTCTGTGCTTTTAAAACTTTTAAAGTCTAATTTATTTTTATTTTATGTGTATGAATATTTGGCTTTCATGTATGTAAGTGCAACATGTGAAAGCCTGGTACCCAAAGAAGCCAGAAGAGGGTTTCAAATCCCATGGAACTGGAGTTACACACTTTTGTGATGGGTCACAAAGGTGCTGGGAACCAAACCAGGTCCTTTGCAACAGCAGCCAGTGCTCTTAACCATTTTATCTGCTTTCTGGCCCATCATGTTGTGCTTTTTAAGCGACATAACTGGAACAAGACCGTCCATATGGAACCCTGGGAAACGTGTTAGAGAAAAGGTCAACATTCAGCTGTTAGGATTTACGTCACTATGGGATTGACAACTGCCTCTATAATCCTGTAGTGTTCAAAGATGCTGATTATGTTTCTTAACTCTTAAAGATTAAATTCATATTAAATGATTCATTAAAATGTCTGATCTTAAAAAGAAGCTGCGAGTGTCCTATTATCTATTTTGCAGAATCATTTAGACATCATTTTGTGATTTAAAAGTAAAAGGTGGCTAATAAAAATGGTTAGCATAAAAAGTGAAATTTGTATAAATTTATATTTAATTTTTAAAATATTTTCTTTACTCACAGGTAACTTAATTCTTTACTTAGAATGTCAAAATTATTCTGTATCATAGATAATAGAATACATCATTAAACAAAGGATACAGCTGAAGATCAAATTATAAGTAGAAAACTTTGAATATAATGTGTAGTTACACATGGATAGCCTAAAACAAATTTTGGTAAATCTAATAAGAAGTGTGCAAAACGTTTTTTTATTTTTCTTTTTTTATTTTTTTAATTTATTTATTTTTCAGTTTAAATTTAGATAACAGACAAGGTTGCTTCACAAGTCAGTTCCAGGTCCCTCCCCCTTTCCCTCCCCTCCTCCGGTGCCCTCCCCCCTAACCCCCCCATTATCCCCTCATTTCCCCAGGGAGGGTGAGGCCCTCCATGGGGGTGTCCATAGTCTGTCATTTCATATAGGGCAGGGCCTAGACCCTTCCCCAAGAGTTCAGGGTGAGAGTGCACTTCACATTGTTGGATGGGAGTCCAAAGTCCGTGTGTATACTCGGGATGGGTACTGATCTGCTGCCCAAGGCTCAAGAGATTACCTAGGCCTCCTCACTGACACCCACATTCAGGGGGGTCTTGATCAGTCCCAAAATCTATAAATTTAAAATAAGACAAACTGTTACGACAATATAAAATGGTCAGGTAATAGTGCATGCCTTTAATCCCAGCACTTGTGAGACAGAAAGCAGATCTCTACAAGTTTGAGGTCAGCCTGGTCTACAGAGTGAGTTCCAGGACAACCAAGTCTACACAGAAAAAAAACCTGTCTGAAAACAATTTCACTGATTAGAAAAACCAGTATCACTAATATGGAATTTGTGCCTTTATTGATCAACAGATTTTGTCTTAGTTGGGATTTCTATTTCTGTAATGATACGCCATGACCAAAATCAAGTCAGGAAGGAAAGGGTTTATTTGACTTGCACTTCCATGTCATGACAGGAACACAAGCAGGGCAGAATCCTGGAGGCAAGAGCTGATGCAGAGGCCCTGGAGGAATGCTGCTTAATGACTTGCTCTCTATGGCTTGCTCAGCCTGCTTTCTTACAGAACCCAGGACCACCAGTCCAGGAATGGCAACACCCCACAATGGATTGAGCTCTCCCCATTAATCACTAATTAAGAAAATTCTCTACATGCTTGTCCACAGCCCAATCTTATGGAAACATTTTCTTAATTCAACTCCTCTCCTCTCAGATAACTTCAGCCTGGATCAAGTTGACATGAAACTATCCAGCACAGATTTTTGCAATCTCAGTCAACTATACAGCAGAACATTTTGGGTAGAACATAATTATTTTATTCTAAAATTCATTTGGTAAAGCAAAGTAGCTATTATAGCAAAAACAACACAAAACAGAACAATGGTTTGGGTAATTTAGACACCTGACCTACAGACTTGCTGTAAAAGCACAGAAATCAAGATTTTGTTACCCACAACACACAAATATATAAATCAATAGGACATAGCTTGATCCAAATGCACGTGAATTCTACGTGGTTTCAAGGATTTTCAACAAAAATGCAAAAGTATTAGAATAGAAAGATTAACTATCCTGTCCAATGAATGATGCACAGCCACATGGCCCCACAAAGTTAATTTCAGTTTGTACCTCAGAAAATATTTTAACTTGTGAATGAAAAGGATGATATCTAAATATAATGGCTAAAATAATGAAATTTTTGAATGGGAAATTCAATTTTGTTCATATGGAAAAAATACAAAATAGCCATTGAAATGTATCTGAAACATGCTATTAAAAACTCAAAGATAACCTTTTGCAACAACAAGAACATACACATCCTATTAAAATATGGCAAGAAAGTGATTGGAACTGAAATTTTATCCAAGAAGATACATTGACAGCCAATGAAAAACAATGGCTAAACAGGTGGAGACCTGTGATGCCAGCGCCTAGGGGAGTGAGACCCAGAAGATCTTTCATTCAAGGTCTGTCTGGGATGCACAGCAAGCTCAATGACAGCATTAGTAACTTAGTGAGGTAGTGTTCCTGGGGGTCACGATGTGTGTGTGATGGGTATATCCAGACACGGAAAAACAGAAAAGAATCAGGTGAATGCATACCGTGCCATCTCATACTTTTTGTCAATCTTATGCTTAAATCTCAGGGTACCCCAGTTTTTAAAACTGAAGGAAAAAAGTCAACAGCTGAATTCCCACACTCTAGTGTCTGTTGTCATGTCCGTTGTAAGAGAACCCTACCTGTACTAGCACAGGTTCTGATAGATAATGCTGTTCCCTTTTTCTGCTTCATCTACCCCTTCCTTCTGTGTATCGCTTTTGCCATATGTTCTCTGATTAGCTCTGAGCCCTCACTGGATGCTCTTTCATTTCCTAGTAGCCCAACAGAGTCCACTGATTTTTTTTCTTCACTGCAGCAGTTTTCTTGTTTTTGTTTGTTTTGTGTGGGTTTTTTTCATCTCACATCTTTGATTTCCTGAACCAGGACTTCTGAGAACTTGGTTTGATTCACTAATGTGTCTTTAGTCAGGTATTCCGTGATTAAAAAGTTGCATGAGGGCTGCAAAGATGTTTCAGTGGTTGAGTACCCACTGCTCCCAGAGAATACGAGATTGGTTCCCAATACTACCCCACTTCTGGTAGCTCAAAAACATCTTTACCTCCAACTTTAGAGGATCTGATCTCCTTCTCCTGACCCACACACAAGTGGTCATAAAGACATATAGACACACAGACACATTCATTCAGAGACACATGATTTTGAAAACAATCAAAGAAAAAGTAAAAAAGAAAAGCCTCATAAATTTACATCTGGAAAAGCACAGAGAAGCAAGCCCCTTTCCTAGGGAAAGGGTTTCTTCTGGATCACACTTCCATATGTCTTTCCTGCCCTGGGGCTGCCTATGTCTCAAAGTTAACTTGGCCTTCCCCTTTGGCATTAGAGTTTTGTCTTATGGGATCTTTACACATTATAGACCAAAAGGGTTTCTGGTGGGTTTTGTAGTACTATTTGTCTGGAATGTATTTGCCAAAGACTTAGATTTAAACTATGGATTTGAGTGAAAAAGATGTGGGAGACAATTTATCCCATATTCTTACTGACCCTGGGATGACATTAGCATCCCATTCTTGATATGTTCTAAACACCAAGAAAAACAACAGTGGGGCAGCATTAATGAGGGAATGGGATTGTAGTCAACACATTCTGTGGATTAATGTCTGAAATCAAAGGCTGTTCCCTTCTTACTACTCTCCTTTTCACTTAATTTGATTTGTTTGCTTTCTCCTTTCTCTGGGGGAAGGTAGGTGATACCATGATAACCCTGGTAGCAACTTTTAGCAACCCAGTGAGCACGGAATGGCATTAGACTGAATTAAGTGTGATGGTTGTGCGATTGGGAGTGTGGTTTGCTAAGGACATTTATGACACTGTGTATTATGTGTGGACCATCAACTCAGTTCCCAAGACACTGTAAAATTAATACTATTTTCACGAAGACACCTGGACACCAAAGCCAATTGTGTGAGTGCCACATTTTTTTCATTATTTTGCTACAGTGTTTTTGCTGATACTATGCATAGCAACACTAAGAATGTCACTAACAAATGGCAATTTCGTAGTTTGGAAGGATTTTTTAATATTCTTATAAAATGCCAATAAGCATAAGAAAATTACAGCATAATTATATATCTTGTTTTACCTAAAAATGTAACCATGTTTCCCTCAGTACCTTGGCTCTTTAGTCATCACCAGTGGGTGGTGACAGGGCAAGTGTAGTTTCTATAAGGGAGACATGAAACAAATGATTAGACACAAGGAACTAAAATACATTGTGAAGTGAATCACTGCATGTTTTACTAAGGAAAAGAAGCTTCAGGAAGTAGTTTGTGATTAAAACAAATTTGGGTACGTAACCAGATTGTCTTCTTTCTCAAGGGTGTCTAGGGCTGCTTGTGAAGTTTTCTGTAACTTTCAGAAGCACTGGGGTTTTGTATTTCAGTTAGGTTTCTGGGGACAACCATCCTCCTCTCCTGGGTTTTGCCTCTGTGGGGATAGTTCTCTGTTACTAGTAAAGGGTCTCACTGTCATTATGGTAGCCCCAATCTGTCGATCAGAACACACGGTTCCTGATGACTAGTGAAAACTCTTAACGTTGAACTGTAAAAGTATCCTAGAAGTGCAAATAACATTTCCACATGAGGATGCAGAGGGCTCTAAACACACACACACACACACACACACACACACACACAGCGCAGACAGATGTTTCCAACCACAGCCATCTGGATGAAACCTGCATACATTTGACTTGTAAAACAAATGCAGTGGCAGCATTCTCAGGATGTTCACTCATCCTTTTCATCAGTGCACAAAGTCATTTTCAGGTTATGCAAAAACAATCCATAGAAAACTGTTTAAATTCCATTGGTTTCCCCATTATTGGATACATATTTGCTCTAAACCATTTGAGTTACTTTTAAACATTAGCCAAATTCAAAAGGCCATACCTGGAAGCAGATTGACATAGCACATACTCATCTAGCGTCTGGTATTGTCTACATACTTCCTGATACACAAGCTATTTGCACTTCACATATTAGGTTATTTTTGTTACAATGGTGCTGAATTAGTACAATGCCTCAAATAGTAAAGTGCATTTCAGATGAGATTCTGGAGAGAAGCAGGCAGGGTTAGCTGTAGTAGAAGGGACTCCAGATGTGTAAGAGTAACTGCCAGCCAGCCTACCCAATCCGCATTTGCCCTACCTAGGTGCCCAGGCCAGCCCACATGAGCATGCAAGACAGGCACTTTCTCCCTGAACCAAGCCCACCTCTATGCCCAGAGACACCTTATCAGAGACACCAATGAGGAAAGGACAACACAGCAGAGTCAGCAGCCTGAGTCCATGGGACCTTGGGAGGGGGTATAAAGGCAGGTCTAACTTCCTTAATAAACGAGTTTGCAGCATGCCGGGCTACTCACTCACTCCTGCTGCCTGAGACATTGGCGCTGTCTTCTCACCTCCTCCCTCAAGGGGCATCTAAGCAGGGTCACATGCAACAGAGATGTTCAGTTGTGTTCCTCCACACAGATCCAGTCCTGAAAGATGGAAGCTCACATGAGGATACACTCTTTCTCTGGGCTTGGTAGACATTTGACCTCCCTGCCAAGTCCTGGATTTGTCTCTTTGCATTCATGTTGTAAGGATTCAGGCATTGTGCTGGCCTGAGCCTGTAACCTGGCAGAATACACTCAGGGAGTACCTTGATCATCCCAGGGTTCCATGAGTGCTTAGTCTGCAGGCAGGTATAAAGGGCCACTTAGACTCTTCCCCTGCTCTCTTCTGTTTCCCCCCTCTCTTTCCTTCTCTCTTCTCTGAGGTTCCCCTGGGGCAGACAGAACTTTTCCTGTCTCCTCTTTTCTTCTGTCCTCTCTCTGTGTCTCTTTACCTCTTTTCTCTTTCCTTACCCTCTCTCTCCTTTCTAATAAAACTTCTCATTTAAGCTCTGTCTGCCTAGCATGTTTGTCTCTCTGCCTCCACACACCCTTGCCTGCCATGGAATCCACCAAGGTCCCTGATGCAAGGTTCCCTCAAGCTTTATCCCAACACATGTAGCTACACCCGAAATCTGCAGCACTAAACTCCACCAGTGGGAATGTTTTAGCTAGCCAAAGTTGGGCAGAAAGGTGAGAATAGTGATAAAAAGTGTACCATTTGTCACACCTTGAATAATTACTTCAAAGCTCAGAGAAACAAACTTAAAACATCATCTATCACTGTCCCCAGATGTGGTGATATCTTCCTTGAACAAATCAAGCCTGTCTGAGGGTCAGAGAATGGAACTTGCCACTAACTAACAATAGAGATCTGGAGGTCTGTATAGACAGACAGGAAGTGGGGTAGCTGGGCAGAAACAGGATATCAGCAAGGAGAAACAGGAAATCGTTCTCTTGTCTGCTGAGATGCTAAGAAGGAAATGTGCTGTGGCTTGCTCATTCTCTCTCATTTCTCAGCATTTCCCTCTATATCTGACTCTGGTCTTTTATTATCTAGACTAAGTAAGAACTCCTTTTATGCCAGGGAATATGACATGGTAAAAATTAATATATCCTGACTGGGGACCTGGCTTAGTGGGTTAAGTGCTTGCCACACAAGCATGAGAATCTGAGTTTTTATCTCCAGAAACTACATGAAACCAGGTGTGATAGAACACATTTGTAATTCAAGAGCATTTAGAGAAGTGAAAGCGCCACGTTCTTGCATGGCTCCAGGGACTTAATCTGACTATGACAACAAGAGAATGAAGACAGAGAGAGAGAGAGAGAGAGAGAGAGAGAGAGAGAGAGAGAGAGCAGAGAGAGAGAGAGAGAAGCTGAGATCTGTTGGATGAGCTCTGTGATGGAGAAACCACAGAGAAGCAGGGATTTTGGAAACTGCTGAACAAGGAGGTGGAGTTATATGGGGACAGAGTTTCCATATACAGCTGAAGATGTAGGCAGCTTTAGCTAATTGTTGGGGAGCAGTCTTCAGGCCATAAACATCTGGGAAGAGGAATCTATGGTGGATATTTTCTGCACACACTATCAGCATCCTGCCACACACAGGCAAGAGGTAGGCTCTGCCATACCCCTGAACCTCACCCTAGTGGGAAGGTTTTAACAGTTTCTCATGTATCTGATGCCACTGTCAATGACATGGTCATGCCCATGTCAACAACATATATTCATTCCCTCAGGGATTCCTCTGCTCCTCACATGGGCTAGCTAATAAGGCATATAAGCATTGGAAAATAGCAAAGGGACTCTGTCCACAGTATAAAGACAGATACCTGAAGCTGTTCTCTGACTCTGATATGTGTGTCATGGCACTTGCACCCCCCCACACTCACTCATGTTTGCATACATGACCATAGTTTCAAAAATACCCCTTCAGTGTTGAAATGACAAGGGAAATTTTGTTTGTCTTTATGCCAAAGCTCAGGTTTATTCCCAAATACTTGCTGATAATTAAGGTGGGGACTCAAGCACCAGTGTTTTTCATAAATGTCTTCAGATGACTTCAAACCATTTCCAGTTTATGAAAATCATTACATTATATTCTCCATGTGTGCCTACATTAATAACATCTTCCTGTCTCAAAGATTTAGAAAATCAATTCCGTCAGACAAAGGCAGTTTTAAGGAAACCGGCTGTCACAGTCCTCACAGATAATACACCCTTGTCATTCTGGTTACTAGCTTGACTGATGAACTCTGCTCTCTGGTGATTAAGCAGACACAGCCTAGGCAAACAGTCCTCTTCCTCCTGACATTTGAGGAAATGGTAGTGTGGTAGTATGAATAAGGATGGTCGTGTAGGCACATATATTTGAATATGTGGTCCCCAATTGATGGAACTATTTGGGAAGAAACAGAAGGTATGGATTTGTTAGAGGAGGCTCACTTGTGGTAAGCTTTGAGGTTTTAAAGAACCACACCACTCACAGTTAGTGCATTCTCTCCTCTCTCTGTCTCTCTGTCTCTCTCTGTCTCTCTCTCTCCCTCTTCCTCTCCTCCCCCTCCCTCTCTCCCTCCCTCCCTCTCTGCCTCCCTTCCTCCTTTCCTCCCTTCCTCCCTCCCTCCTCTCTCCCCCTGTTCTTATCCATATCAAATGCCATCTCTCAGCTACTGCTCCAGTACCATGCCTGCTGCCATGCTTGCCACCATGATAGTCATGGACTCTAGCCCTCTGCAACCATGAACCTCCAAGTTAAATGACCTCCTTTATAGTTGTCATGGCCATAGTACTTTGTCATAGCAATAGAAAAGAAACTATGACAAGGAACTTTAGGACCAGTAGGTTAGACAAAGACATGGGGAAAAATACTCTGCTCTTTTGTTTTTTACCTTATATTTTCAGTTTCCCAATCCACCTGACACACTCAATTTGTTAGTCATACCACTGCCACTTCCCATGACCTCTGGGCAATCAAGCAATGACCCTCTTTATTATCCAGTGACTTCCTATTGGCTTTTATTCTTATATATTCACTCCTTAGTGCAATTGCAGAATTCCTTTGTGTACGACTGCATTACTCCCAAAAAGCCAAAATAAATAGAAAAAAGAAAAATTATACCTTGACTTATTTCTCAGGCTTGAATTCTGTGCCTCCTATTTATAATCTGTTATATAATACACTTTTAAAAAATGATTGTTGGCTCTTTGCTCAAAACAATTTAACTTGTTTCTTTTCCAACCAATCTACTATGGGAATTCAGCTATTCCTTTCTCCTTATTACATTTCTTTCTTTTACCAACTTACATTCAACCAACAATTAAA
The DNA here is from genome assembly GCF_017639785.1 of Mesocricetus auratus. NCBI lineage: Eukaryota > Metazoa > Chordata > Mammalia > Rodentia > Cricetidae > Mesocricetus > Mesocricetus auratus. Next base: position 46,621,139 of record NW_024429195.1, on the reverse strand, counting down.
TACACATACATTTCAATAGAAGATATCAATGAAGTTTTTTAACAATGTGGGAATCCCTGGTAGTATAACACAGGTGCTTAGCATCTGCTATTTCATCATATGGGAAGGAGGACTACCCATACTGCATCCTCTGTTCACTTTATAGCCCTTTGGAATATTGTGTACCATACCCATTGATGAGGGGGAGATTTGAGTAGCCTAAGTTTAATTACAAAAAAACAAAGACTGGAACGAAGACATGGGGGAAGTTAATCAGTTCAGACCTGAGGCTGAACCCTTCACACTCCTTAATTCATATTAAAGTTATATTTGGAGTCCCATCATAATCCCAGTTGCTACGGCATGCTGCTTGCAACACAACCAATGCAAAAGCATGAACTGCTTCTACTTATAGGCAATTTTCCTATCCCCAAACTCACCACACTTCACACTAACTTACCCTGCTTAACTCCAGCCAATATGGATTCAACATGACTAACTCACTGCTTTCATCTCCAAATTTTCATCATAAAATACCCATTTCTGTACTGGGTGTGTAGCTGGGTTATCAGAGCTCTTGGCTAACATGCACAAGACCATGGGTTTTATTCCTAGTACCACACAAAGCCAGAATGGTGGCACATGCCTGTAGTTCCAGAACCCTAGAAGTGGAAGCAAAAGGATTCAAAGTCATGATCACCTACAAAGCAATTTCAAGGTTGTCTTAGACTACTTGAGACACTGTAATAAGAGTATTTACAACAGCTCCATGCCCTCAAAAAATTCACATCTTTGAATTTTAATTAGAAGCCTAGTAGTATTAAGACCTGATGATTGTTGGGAGATGAATAGGTCATGTGATCATAGAGTCCTTGTGATTGGTATTGGTGTACTTACAAAGACGACCCTGGAGAGCCATCTGGTTTCTTCCAGCATTAGAGGACATACTCAAAAGATACAGTGAGTGAACAAAGTGGACATTCTCTGTTTTCCAAGGACTAATGGCTGAACATTGAACTTCTGAGTCTCCATACACAAGAGCAATTAATGCCTCTTTCTTTAACTGCCAATGAAAAACAACTTTGCATTAAAGGTAAACTGAAAAAAAAGTTTGTCCTGAGCTAAACTTGAGTTATTGTGGCAGAGAAACCCTGATCCCAATAACCTTGAATGACATTCTCTATCATGAAAGAGATTTCATAAACTTGTATTCTCACAGAAAAACAGAAAGTTTTCTTTAAATATATTCATTTATTATGTTGGTGGGAATAGATAGGCTTGTGCTAGCAAAGCAGGAAGTTCTATATATTTCAGCATTTCTGATTTTTTGAGGTCCTGGAGGCTAAAGATCTGTCTGGGTTAGTTACACATGTCTGCCTGTTATCTATTGTTACCCATTATTATGTAAGGAGGTTATGTCAGAAACAGAGTCAAGATAACATTGACTCCAGAGGTGGAATATTCACTCTGCTCAGAATTCTTCACTCAATTAGGTTCAGTATAGAGACTGGGGAATATAGGTCCACCCTCTTGAGAGAACTTCTGCAGACATGGACTACCTTATGTGTGATGTCATGTTACTAGCATGTTACTAGCAGATCGAAACAATAGATAGTAGCATTAATTACTTGAGTCTCTGCATACTCAAGTGGACAGGAAGCTCTGAAGTTCCCTCTCAAGTATTCTCCATTCCTACAAAGAGGTGCCTACCAACATGTGTGGGGCTAGCCCTTGCCATGCTTAGCTAGACTGCAAAAAAAGCCCTCTAGACGCAAACTATTTCCCTTTTACACTGAAGAAATATGTGTGTCTAGTTTCTGCTGTTCTTGCAAGTATATGTGGCTAAGTGATCATTTTTCCAGCTATTGGTGTTGTTTGCAAGACAATCCATCTCCTGTGTTACACTTGGCTAAAGGTTTAATGCAAGCTTTGCCAAGGGTTATGGCTTATTGCATTACACATTCTGGCTAAGTTCTTGTTCCTTAGGGACACTGCTGTTCTTGGCTTGCCAAGATTTGGTAAGATGAAGTCTCAATCACAGATTCTCTTTTCGGTGGCTCTTTGTGTTTTCTTACTTAAGGGTCTTTAGTCAAATCTCAAAGGGGAAATGGAAGGTTTTTATTTCTTTGTTTCCCCCCAAAAGACATGGTGTCTCCTTGATTGGTGTCTGTTTGGTTCTCTCTTCTACTTTTCCTCAGTTGCTTTCCTCTGTGTGTCAGGAGGAACTGAGAGGTGCATGCATTCCCTAGAACCATGTTTATTGCTTGTCCTTTAATTACATAATTATGGATGGCCTTCTACTCTCATGTTTCTGTTTTGTTTTCCTTTAGAGGTAGAGGATTACAGTATGAGTCACCAAGCCCAGCTCCCAAGATCCCCATTTGAGTCTTAGGAGTGAGAGAATCATGGGGTAAGTACCATATTATCTAGAGAATAAGGGAACCCTGAAACTGCAGAAAGCCTATTAGACAGGCAAATGCCTTTGAATACTGAGACACAAGGATGTAAGGAGATGCAAAATGGAGTATCTTTCCAAGTTGTACATGAAGGTTGAATTCCTTATTGGCAGATTATGGACAAGAAACACATTTGGGAAGGATCAGAGCTGCCCTGTAAATAAAACCTCACACTTCATCCCAGCGATTCCTAATTCCTTTAATATAGTTCCTTGCGGGGCTGGGTGGCTGAGCCTTTAAAGACTAGGCTCACAACCAAAATACAGTTTCTTGTATCATGGTGGTCCCCAACCATAAAATTCTGTCTACTGCTGCTTCATAACTGTAACTTTGTTAATGTTGTAAATCAAAATGTAAATATTTTTGGAGATAGAGGTCGGCCAAAGGGATCACAGCCCACCAGTTGAGAACAACTGCTTTATCCAAATAAATGCCTAAGGAAACTTTTCCTGGCTCCATCCAAGACCCCTACCCTTTCCTATAAAATCAGTTCTTATCTGCAAATACATTGCAAGACTGTAGCCATACCTGAGCTCATAAAGAACTACACTGTACATGAACTAGAGAATGAAGGGTGGGATAGTGTGCTAGCAAAGATCTGTGACAGCTACTCATGTATCTCCTGCAAAGGTCTTTGGGACTGTATCTAGATAGAATTCAGTGATCTTCCTATGTGTGTCACCTGGGACCAAAGTATTCACCATACAATATGGAGGGGAGCCCAGTGAACCCAGCTGGGCATTTTACAAAGAGAAATCACAACGATGACAAATGTAGCTTTATAACAACCTGAAGGCACAATTCAATGTCTGAAATATTGAGTTGGGATTTTTGCAGCCCGGTGGAACAAACCAACTCTAGGGCCCAGGCAGTGCCCCAGACTTAGGGTCAGCTAAAAAGAGAATGATGAAGCTCCTAGTCTCAAAAGAAACTCTGGACAGAGAAGAAAACCTAAACTCCAGATTGATCTAACCTGCTGACCTTATGAAGATATGGGAACCAGAACAGAAAGAGCTCTAAACCTCTTAAGAGCAGGGACACAGCAGAGGTCTGGGACAGAGATGTCACACAGGAAGAAAAGCACATGGGGTGCCTTTAAGAAGAGTGGGAAGGAAAGAGGTAAGTAAGCAATGGAGCAATTAGAGTGAGAAATCAGGAAACAGGGAGAATCAGAACCCAGGTGTAGTCCCTGGAACTCAGCAGTAATGGGATAGCGGAAATGATTCAAGAATGGAACCTCTGCTGTAATTGTGAGGAGTTTGAAAAAGAAAAACAGAAAAAGCAGGTGGAAGTGCTCTGAGCAATCAACAGACAAAAAATGTATACATACATACATACATACACACACACACACACATATCTGTGTGTGTGTGTGTATGTGTGTGTATATATATATTCTGCTGTGAAAAAGCAACAGGGAAGTGTACCAGTGAGAGGAGTGGCAAACTGGATGGATCCGGTTTTGAGTCAGAACGTGAAGCTTCAATGGTAAGTGAATTAAGTGGAGAATTCAGGTTTTCAGGGACTCCACTTGTGGGAGAGAACAGGACATAAAGTCTCAGCCACTCAGAATGTCTTGGACTATCAAGCCAATGGAGCAATGGAAGGGTTTTATATCAGACCTAAGTCGTGCCCCCTTTTGTTTTGCTCATGTAAACGAGAACATGAAACAAACTCAATAGTAAAAAATCCTGTGGAAAGGAAGGGGTTTTCTCTAATCACACTTCCCCCCTTGTTGGAATAATGATTGCTAGATTTTTAACAACTTTGCAGAGAATGTACACATTTTGGGGCATATTCATAATTCCTCCACAATTATTGCAAGGATACATGCTTCTCCATGCCTGTGTGTAGCAAAATATCTTGTGATACCCTTCTGTAGGTCCATTTGGGAAATTGCCTCTTTATTTTTGATATGCATATGGGTTTTCCAGGAATGGATGTAACTTGGTTCCCTTTGCAAATTATCTATTGATAGAAGTTTGGACGTATAATTTCTCATAAAACGTACTTGTAGGATGAGATCCCAGACAAGAAACCTCTGCCTGCTTGATAGGCATCACTAAGGCATATCACAGATGTTGCAGTGGATTGGATTATTACTTAGCAAATACTGACTTCTTTTGTGAGTTCTTAGGGTCACAAATTCTTCCTCACCCTCTGACTTTTGTCTTTGCTGTGTGAATGACTTAAATGAGCAATAGAATTGCATTATTTACATGTGTCCAATCCAAAGCGGAGACGTCTCTGCTACTCTGGCCCGTGTCTAAAGTGAAGCCAAATGGAACAGATATGACACGGATCTAGGCTCTGGTGTTATTCTGTGTCTGCCGAGTTTCCCAAGGTTGGTCAATGAGAGCCACAGCTGCCCTTCAGATGCATAGGTAAGAATAAAACCCCAGAGGAAAATGCCTAATGACTCTGTTCTGTGAAAATAAATGGACATTTTTCAGATTCTTCTGCTAGCCTGATATTTTTTTTCACATGTGGATTTAATTTACTGTAGCTAATGCTTGGAGATATTTGACGGCAAGTTTCCACAATAGCATTATCAACAAAAAAGCTTCAAGACAGAACCAAAAAGCAAACATGTTTGAGCTGGGTTGACTGCATGTGGTAGTGAGTAAGTTGAGTGACTCAGAACCCACACAGATCTGGTTGCTATGGTGCTGGCTAGAAGAGGGAACAAGTATGTAACTGAAGATGTGAGGAGGTGTTTAATAGGTTTTTGATTCAGTCCACATCTTAGATCACTCAGATGACCTATGTTATCCATGACTGTACTGCTCAGTTTCCAGTGGCTATCACAAAATCCTTTAGAAAAACAACTTAAATGTGGGGCAGAGTTTACTTTCCTACCTGGTTCTGGAAATTTCAGAGTGTGGCCACTTGGCCTTGTCACTTTGGGCCTTGAGATGAAGCCAAATAAACTGTGGTAAATGTGTGTGCTGGAGCAATGTCACTCAGCTTATTGTGGCCAATACACACACAGAATGTCAAAGGAAGGTCTCTGGTTAGATGAAACTTCCAGAGTCATACCTCTAGTGACCTGCTTCCTAGAAATGGATCCCACCCACTAGTAGTTCATTTACCTTTGAACTTATCAATGGATTCATTCACCAAGAAGCTTTGTTTCCCCAAAATCTAAGCATTTCTCCATTTAAGGACCAAGCCTTTGATACAAGAGCATTGGGGGAAGATGCTTCACTGCAAAGTCATAACAATTGTGAATGTATCTCTTATGAATGTCCTATTTGTGTGAGAAGTTAGGCAAGTAAGATTGCAAGTCCAATCATACAACGAGTAGAGTTCAATGTGCTACCAATTGCAATCTGTTGCATATTTGGAACACTTAGAGCAGAAACTACCATCCTCATTGAAGCAGCAGGTCTCCTGGCCATAACTGATAGTTACATTTTTCTGTAATACAACTTCTAAAATTCCCTATCCTCAGAAAAGAAATTGTGCTTTTCTGACCTAGTAGGAGAATACTGATACCAGTTACAGAGAGTCTGGACCCATGCTCTTCTTGACTACTGCAATTGCATGGTGAAAAGTCCCACTGGAGGAACAAATTTAAATAGCTATCTAGAATATCCAGGGGACCAGGTCCATCTTTCTCTGTCTGTATTATAGGGCAATAACCCTAAATTATTCTTGGGTAGTAGGACTTACTATTGTTGCTCTTAAAGACAATCCATTGCTTGTCTATTGGTCTGGTGGGTGAGAAGGAGAGTGACTAATATCATTGGGACCTCAAACATCCTTTGATCGAAGACTTAAGAGTATGGATCAGTAGTTTTGTGTCTAACAATATGATAATGGGAAAGTGAAGTCCTTAAAATGCTTTTCTGAAAGAGATGGAATGTAAGGCATTCTGGATCAATCCTTTAACTTTCAGAGTTATATGTCTTAGTTTTATAGATACAGCATCCAATATCGGCCATTATTTATGTTGAAACCATGGGAGCACAGTCCCTAACCTCAATGTCATTTGCACAAAATGATACTGCAGCTGAGAATCTGGCAGCCACTTGGAGTCTTTATCATGTTAGCTCTTCCTGATGCAGTGTGAGGTAACAAGGGTGGGCCCCAGAAACACACTATGCTGAACATCCTTTCTCCATGAACTTAAATCCCAGTCTCCAGCATGCATATTTTATTGAGATATGGAGATGTCTGACCATTTCTTATCAGCAGACATTGCTAGGATGCCATTATTAATGTAGTGAACTAATAAGTAAAACACTGATATGTATATGATACCAATTGTAAAAAACAATAGATATTTCTGTGAAGTGTTATGACAGAGAAAAGAGTTAGCATGTTCTAAACAGGATGGGGATATAGTGATGTCATCTTTATGCCCAGATAAAATAAATTTATTTTCCTAAATTGAGAAAGAACAAAAAGAAAATATTTGCTGGATAGGTGACCACATATGAGATGAAGGGAGCCTTAAGGATTTGTTGAAATAAAAATCCAACATGGCAGCAGAAATTGAAGCCATCAACTGGTAAAATTTATGGCCATCAATCTTCATCAAGCATTTCTATCTCATATTTGAAAGAACTATAAAGGTTGATTAAATAATGACACAGAAATCCCCAGCATTTCTTCCCAGAAGACATTACTGCATGTAATATATATCTTGGCAGGGGCATCATAGTCTCCAGGAGTTTGTGAGACTTCCAGTTGGCATTTCAGGGTATAATATTTCTTATTTCTCTAGTCAGGAATGGGCAATGTAGTTATTTTGACAGCTGCTAGCTCTATCGATTCCAAATATCCATTGTGGGACTGGAGTACTAATCCTAAAATGTGTGCATGGTTATTGTAGGATATATAAGAGATAAGCTTGCCTGTCAATGCTTTATTTCTACCAGACATCTATGAATTCCTGCTTTAAGTAGGATTCTTGTCTCAATTAGTATCCTATAATTCCTTTGATGGTGTTTGTTTTCCCAGGTACTGATGTGAATTAAGGCATCTTGACAAGTGTCACAGATATAATGGGCAAAGGGATTGGTAATTATTTTTAAAGACTTTTTAAAGTGTATGAGTGTTTTCTTCACATGTATGTAAGTGTGCTGTGTGTGCCTCATTTCACAAGATGCTAGAGAGGGTGCTGGATCCCCTAGAACTAGAGTTACAGGCTATTTGAACTGCCACCTAGGTGATGAGAACCTAACCTGGGTCTTCTACAAGAGCAGCCAGTGCTCTTAGCTTCTGAGTCATCTTCTGAACCCTCAATTGGGTAATTTTTATCTTATGCAATTTCTATGATGTTTCACGGTCCTTTTTTCAGGTCTACCAACCTTGTTCACAAAAGCAGCATGACTCTGTGAGTTTAATTTGTACTGACACAAACAAGAACCACAATTTTCTATCTGAGTAACTTACATACTTATCTCAACAGTTCTTATTCATTGTGAACTGACAATGCTCTTATTAGTAACCCATGCCTCTTAACTCAAAGAACAGTTTTTTATGACTCAGCACCAGATACCTGAATGAGCATCTGATTGTCCCTCTGGTCCTGATGCCAATTAGATTATTGCTTTCAGTTTGCCACCCATGTTTAAGTGCAGCCCCCTGGTCTCTGAAATTGTACATTTTCAGCATTCCATTGATAATAGTCAGCTCTACCCCATAACAACAACAACGAATTCCACCATAATCTCCAGCTTAAAAAAATAAAAAAAACTAAGCAATAATAACTATAGTGGTTTGAATAAGAATGGCTACCATAGACTCAATGCTTCCTCATCAGAGAGTGGCCCTATTTGCAAGAATTAGGAGGACTAACAGGTGTGGCCTTTTTAGAGGAAATGTGTCATTGGGGTTGGGTTTTGAGGTTTCACAAGCCCATGCCAAATGCAGAGACACTACTTCTACCTGCAGATCAGAAGGCAGTTTGTAGCTCCCAGCTACTCTTTAAGTGTCTGCCTACATACCTCATGCTTCTTCCTAGGATGATAATGGACTAAACCTCTACAATGGTAAGCAAACCCCATGAGCCAGCACCATTTGAATGCTGTCTCTTACAATAGTTGCCTTGGCCACAGCATCTTTTCATAACCATAGGACAGTGACTATAACAGTAACCAAAATCAATCTTAAGTTTCTCAACAGTCTGATGCCATTCTTTATCAGTGTACTTCCTCCTGCCTTAGAAAGAGACATCCTTTGAGCATTTAGGAACACAGTAAGGGACAGAGGTACAGACCTTACATTTTCAGTCTAATATTTCCTGCCTCCCTGTGATGATGATGAATATTGTCCACTTGATAGGGTTTAGAACCACCAAAAAGATAAGGCTGTGGGTATGCCTGTGAGAGTATGCTAACTGTGATGAGAATACCTATCATGAATGGAGACAGCACCTTCCCATGAGCTGGGTTCTCAGATCAAATAAACAGAGAAAGTAAACAGAATATCAGTATTCATCTCTGTTACCTAAGGCAATGTGACCCATCACCTGTCATTGTGGACCATACACTTGAAGTTTGATCCAAAGCAAATCTTTCCTTTCTGAAATTGCTTTTGGCAAAATAACTAATTCACTTCCTGGTTGCCCCTTATCTGATATTTAATCAAAAATATTCTAGCATTTCTCTAAGACTCAGTGAAACCCTCCATTATGTCTAAGTTTTGGGTACACATGACAACACACTCAAGCCAAGTATCCCTGCTGCTTCCTAGAACATCAAGGGAGACATGGCGTATTCACCACAACAAATCCTACCATCCAGTCCCATGTTCTGCCTCTAATTTCAAGTTCTTGACAGTCCACTATGGGTTCTACTACACACTTTCCCCACAAGCTGTATTGACCAAGTCTTGCAAGGAATTTGGCTTCACCTCACTTCTCCTAGATTGTCTCAGCTTATGACTACAACCAAGGTCTGATTGTCTCCCTGGACTTCACGGGACTTACCAAGGTAGTTTCAAGGAAGGATAAATGCCATGTTACAAGTCACCGAGGAGAGGGAATGGATGGCAAGCTCTCTTTATAAAGAAGAAAGCCTGTGACATACCAGTTAATTCTGGTTTTTCATCGAAGGCAGGAAAGCTGCTCTGGTTCATTTTCATCCGTGACCTCAATTCTGCTGTTTTTCTTTCAGAGTCCTGACTTTGACATTAGTAATAACTGGCATTGGCCATTCCATCTCCTTGGCAATCTTGCCAACCTTTGCCACTGCTACATTTTGAGTCTGATTTTCAGTTTTTCCGCTGAGACTAACAAAGCTCAATGTGTCCTCAGAAGCTGTGGTGGGTGGGTCCTTTAGCTTCTTGACACAACAGTGCCGACTTTCTTCTTATTCCCTACTTCTAATATTTCAAGGACATTAAAAAGAACTTAATTAATCTACAGTTTAAAAAAATCATTATTGCATCTAAACCAGGTAAAATTCTGTAGCAACTAAAAACTCCATTATTTTTCCAACATCTTTCCTGGGCCTTGCTCACACATTTAGCTTCAATGCCACTATATCACCAGGACCTACTATAATGGAACGACTAAAAGTACAGTTAACAAATGACAGAACACTGTTGCTCATGGTGTTAGAAACTGGGTAGATGCAGCACCGCTGTTCCCAACAGCACTCTGTCCTAGAACCCTGACTGGGCAAGAAGGAAGTGAAGAAAGGACAGGCATTCATTGGAGACCGGGTGGGATGAGCTCATCCTGATGAACCCCACCACCTATGCAGCCACAACCTAGAACCTGTGCACTTTTATTGTTAGCACCAGGGTGGGGGGGCGGGATTAGCTAGTCTAGTTAGGAGGTCTCTGCACCTGAGCACCATCAGTTTGCAAACCTCTGGGAGGAAGAAGCTGTGGTGGATAATTTCTGCATACACTGGCCACAGTCACTGGAGCAAGACTTTGTCATTCCCCACTGAGCCTCAATCCACAAGGCTTTGTCATTCCTGTGGATCTGAGGCATTGGGGTCCTTGATTTCTTGACATGGTAGCTCTCAGCTCATATCAAACAGTAAACCTTTAAGGATCTAATTACTCTTGACACATTTACTCAAGGCTTCCTTCCTATTCCCCCACTCCTGGGCAACACTTAACTTCTTTCCTATAGGTGGCACTATCTGCCCATATATGGCAGAAGGGTTTGAACACTTGGTCTCTGGGCAGTGGCCCTGTGTAGAGAGGCTATTGGGAGTTGCAACCTTGCTGGAGGGATTGCATTCCCAGAGATAAGCTTTGAGAGTTTAAAGGCTCTCCCCACTGCCAGTTCTTTCTCTGGTTTATGATTGGTTGAAGACATGATCTCTCAGCTTTCTGTTCTGGGTCTCTCCCCTGCCCTTGCGGATTCTCCCTGTGGGACCTTAAGCTCAGGGAAACTCTCCCTTCTGTAAATCACCTTGATTGTGCATTTGAACACCTCAGTGACAGAAAAGTAACAAATACAGAGCTCCATCGCTTGTGTACAGTACGACCCTCAATGGTGACTGTGGCACCATCACAGCCCAATCACCTCAGAGAGACCCTCGTCACTTACAACTGATGAACTCATGACTGCATTTCAATGTGTGGTTTGGGGGTCATAAAAGCATTCATATCATAAAGATTTTTTCTTCCTTTGCTTTTGTGAGTCATAGATATGTTGTCCAGTGGAGTCATTTCTCTCCATTGTTTTCATCACTGAGTCACCTTCCCAGACCTCTTTCCCTTGTCTTCATCACTCAGAATGTCTCTGGCTCTTTCTTTATATAATCACTTGAGTCTGCTTAGCTAGTCCCAAGATGTTCATCTGGCCTTTTTTTTTAAACCAGATAAAATTTAGATGGTGATAAATTAAGTCTCTATGTCACAATGTTTATTATTTCTATCAATTAATTAACAAGTAAACCTTTCCCTACTTTTAAAAATCCATTGCCAGGGGCTAGAGATATAGCTGAGTTAGTAGAAGGCTTGCCTAGTTTGTAAAAGTCCTGGGCCCAATAGGCAGCAGTGTATAAACTGACTGTGGAAGTACATAGGCTTGTCATCACCACACCCAGGAGATAAAGGCAGGAGGATCAAAATTTGTAGGTCATCCTTGGTGACATAGTGAGGTCAAGGATTCCCTGGGTTTCACAAGACACTCTCCGCAACAACAAAACTTCATGCTAAAGAAACCAAATCCCAAGTGTATGTGTGAGGACCATGGGAGATGCCCATGAATTACTGCTGCAAATGAAATCTCATTTCATTATAACTTGGTTTCTATCTTATTGTTTCGTGCTCAGTTGTCACACATTTTAATTTGCAAGGCTTCTTTGGGGGATTTTCAAGAGTACAAACATTATATGCAGTAATAATAATATTGTACAAGTTCTAAAATTTTCTTTTCTTGTCATGTGTGACGAGTTGATCCAGCAGCTCGAAAACAAATTGAAATATTTGTAGTAGTCATTTCTGGATTCTACCGAGACCCTTTACATGTTTATTTATGAAACATGCACACATCTTTTAAGGACATACCAGAGATAGACGTGCTGTTTGGGGAGACTATATGCCAGAGATATGGAGGCAATGTAATCTTTCGAGCAGCAGTTTTCTCTTCATTTTTACTAAATCCCCAAAGTGGATAGCCACTCAATGGTCAGTTTGTCATTATTTATATTTAATGTTTTTCTTTTATGTAACTCATCATAAAGAGAAATAGATAACAAACACCTTCTTGAAAACCAGTGAAGCAAAAGAACACACCCATGGTCTCACAAGTTAGGAGAATAAGACAGGGTAATTGCAGGCTTCAGACTTCTTAAGACCTTGTCTTAAGAAAAGAGAAATGTTGGCATAAAGGTTGGAAATATAAAACTATACATTTTAGTTTGTGTGTGCACGTGCAAGTGTGTTTTCAGGTATGGGCTACATGTGAGACAACCACTGGTGTCACTCTTCAGTCACAATCTACTTTTCTTTAAGGGTCTCCAACTAACCTGGAACCTGTCAAGTGATTTAGATGCCCAGCCTGGAAGCTCCAGGATCTCTCACCCCCTATCTGCCCTGCACAGAGTTTGCAACTTGGTGCCACTATATTTGGCTTTTCCAATGAATCTTAGAGTTGAAGTCCTTGTGCTTCATACCCCCCAGTCTGGTCTCTGTTCTCTGTTCTGCTGTGAAGCGAGCAGGAGTTGGTCCATGTGCCCACCACCACACAGATGCCTACTGTCATGTCTTCCCATCATGATACACTGTATCTCTCCAACTGTATCCCACACAAACCTCTTCTTTCTTAGGCTGACTCTTGTTAGACACTTGACTTGGTTAAAGGAACATAAAAAGAACATAAAAATTTTCCATTTACAATATTTCAATTCTCTGCTATGGGGATGCTCATTCTTAGCTCATGTTCATCTTTTCTGTGTGTAGTGATACATTAAAATCTTTCTTTCTTCACATATTTTCCCTTGAAAATATAATAAATTTTTTTCTCTAATTACATTATCTGTGTGTAATTTATCTATAAGTAATATTACCACTGATAAGATTAATAGTGATAAAAACTTCTTTTATATCTATTATACTTACTTTCCCTCCTTGATTTAGCTTATCATTTCCTTTATCCATTATAATTATAATTTGAGATTTTTTAGGAGGTATGGAGAAGACCACTGGGATTCTCATGATCAACCATTTCTAGAAACTCCAGCCTTATCACAAACAGGGGTCAGCTTTCCTAATCATGTAGGGCTTAGTGAAAGCAGTCAACCTGATAATTATGATTAACCACATACATACAAAAAGAACTTTCAAAGGAGTTTATATTGTCACACTAGGAACAAGTTAAGTGGCTTTTTATCAGAAAATAGGTCCCTAAAGCAGATAATCAACAAGGATAACCAGAACTGCCAACACTAACTAACTCCCCAGCCTGGTTCTTGTATTACAGAGGAGGGAGAAGGCACGGTGACCCTACACGAAGACATAATATTTACTGAAGGTCTTATTCTCAAGTACTGTGTGTGTGTGTGTGTGTGTGTGTGTGTGTGTGTGTGTGTGTGTGTGTAGAGAGAGAGAGAGAAGCCTTTTTCCTTGTCAGCAGCTTTGGTTTTTCCCCACCAGTTGCCTGGGCTCTGCCACATTGTAGTTCAAAAATAACACACAAGATGCTGTATTAATTATGAAGCTGTTGGCCATTTGCTTAATTTCTTACTGGCTAGCTCTGACTTAAGTATTTACCCCATAATTGTTAATCTAAGTATTTCTCTTACCAGAGAAATGTTCCGAACTTCTTACCCCTATGGCAGCTACATCTGTGTTTCTCCTACCCAGAGTCCTCTTGGACTCCTAGTCCCACCTATCTTGCTTCCCTATTGGCCAACAGAGCTTTATTGATATATACACAGGACTTCCCCATCATCTCCTCTTTTCTGTCTAAACAAAAAGAAAGGTCTTAACTTTAACATAGTCAAATTATATATAACAGAACAGCTATCAAGTAAGAACACAGTTACAACATTTTGTCTATCAATATTTAGCAAGATTTAAAGAAAATATCATCTATCCCATCCTTGTGAATCCAAAACCCTATATGTAGCTTATCTTTTATCATAACTAAGGAAAACTATAATTATAACTATCTGCCTTCAACTCCATCAAAGACCACAAAAGGATAATATATAAACACTAAATTTGACAGAGACATCTTGCTACCTGAACAGTCACCTGAAGTTTCTCTGTAATGTTGGGGCATCCATCTTCATTCCATAGACCACAGTGTGTCTGGAAGACTTTTCAGCAAAGCAGGAAATTTTAAGCTGTCCATCTGGAATGGCAGTCTGTCATTTATTTTTCTCTGTCCTGTACAAAATCTGGCAGACTCTTCCATGAATCAGGAACCCTGAAGGACTGTTTGAGTTCAGCAGTCACTTTCCTGTGGGTCCTACATGTCCAGTTTATACAGTAACAGTCAACCAGTCTAGGCAAGAGCAGTTTCTTGCCCAAATGGCTAATCTTGCCATGTTGAAAGCAAACTCCATAACGAGTTTCTTCGATGCCCATCTTCCTCTCAGATGTAATTGGTGCTGCCAGCAGCAGACATTTCTCATTGTCAAGAAAAACCCTAAACCATTTTAAATGCCATTTTTGAAGGTTTTTGAAAGGTTTGAAGACTATCTATCTCAAATATATTTTGTATATCTAAAAAATGTAACTTACTTAACTATAAATTCTGACTATTATAAGTAGCTATCTATAGTCTGTATTCAATTACCCATTATGTTTTAAAAGATCAGTATAAGCACAATACTTAGTCAAAAGGAGAAATTTATATATAACAAAATTGACCTTGAATTTGTCTCAATAAATGAAAAAACATACCAATATAAAGTACTCATTCCCATACCATAATCCCTTTTTCCTTTAAAAAGAGATTGGTTGTGATCATTAACCAATTATAAGCAACCCCATTTAAATAAAAACAAAGATTTATAAACAATATGGGGATTTGGACGTTGCTCATTCCAAACTGCTTCGTGCTGGATAGGGGTGTTGTTCATACCATGGCCATCATGACAAAACTCAGAAACTTGTATAAGTCCTTATTTTCAGGGTCTGTAAGGGTGCATCATCTTAGCTGTCTCAATTGTTGGAACACCTGGCCCACTGCTTCTGGAGGTCTTGGTTCATCAAACCACAGAAGCCTGGAAGGAATCCTCAGCTTTTTTATTTTCTGTGGAAACATAAACAAAAAATCTTTTCCAAAGTAATATATCCTTACACTTAAGTGTTGAAGTCAAGGCATTTTCAAAAGATGTAAGTCGAATTAATTAAGTAGCATTTATAATCAAGTGTACTTTAGTAGTTGTTCCTTCCTTAGCAATCAAAAAACTGAAAAACACAATAGTGTACAGTATTCAGACTCACTGTGTATTTTCCATCTTTATGTGGCTTATTTATTTATATATTACTCTATTCTTTTACCTTGATTTATTTATTATTGTCTGAGACAGGGTTTCTCTGGAAATCTGCCTGCCTCTGCCTCTGGAGCAAATCCTATCGGCGTGTGCCACCACAGCCGGCTTCTCTATTTATTTACCAATATGCCGTTTATTTTTCTCTCTCAAGCCTATGTATATTTTTAAACACACTGTAAACCTTTAGAGGTTTTTCTTCACCCAAGTCTGACTTTACCGTAAATCTTTATGTTTTTCTGACCACATGTCTTATCTGTTAAAACTGCAGCTGTTTAAACTGCAGTTTTTCCAAGATGGCGGGCATAAGCGTGATTCCAGCTCATCATCTTAGTCTATGTTGACATCCTGCAAAAGCTGTTGGCTTGGAGGTGTGGTCACTGCCATTTCCAGCTATGCGTACACACCTTTAAATTGTTAGCAGAGCCTCTTAAAAGAACCTTGTTGGTTTTTTGTTTTGTTTTGTTTTTTATGCTGAGTCAGGAAGACTCCCTTAAGTGAGCAACATGAGTCTCTGCTTGTTGGTAGCAAAACAGAGCCCACCTGAGAAAAATGCTGCTAGCAAGAACCCATGCTTTTCTCTGTTCTTTTGTTTCTGAAACTCCTTTAAACCTTTTGTCATTCTAGGTGGAAATTCATGATCCTATTCCTGATCACCATTTGTAGAGGGAAGCCTTTTCCTTGCCAGCCGCTTTGGTTTTTCCCCACCAGTCACCTGGGCTCTGCCGTGTTGTAGTCCCCAAATAACATGTGTGTGTGTGGCTAATTCATAAGGGAAAAGACACAAGCAATGAATTTATCTACGAAGAAATATAAAAATTTGTGCATTCATTCCATAACTGTGCAGATGCTACTGATTTTGTTGCTCTAAACTGCTCATGCCAGTTGACTTCCAATACCATCTGTAGGATATATGGTGATAAAATAACCATGTACTGTGTGTCCAAATAGAAAAGGCTGGCACATAAGATGTCAAAAGTGACAGTGGCTGAACAGGACAAATTTGCAATCCCCCCTTTTTTCTGTTAAGATTCTGTAGTATACTTTTGTAGATTTTTTTAAAGACTGCCTGTTAAGTGGTGGCTTGGGCAGCTCAACAACAGAACTTTGTTGTATTAGCTAGGAATTTTCTCCCCAAACCATCTGGGCTGGCAGGTGTTCATCATCAGATTTGGGTTGCTATGAGACTGAAGCTTGCTAATGCTAATGAAGTGTAGAGACAGAAACCTAAATTTTGCTCATTTGAAGCGGCATTATGTGTATGTTCCGCTAGAAGCACCAGCAACACCTCATGACTTTCCAAAATGCAAACTTGGTAATTAAAGTTTCCCGAGGAGGATGGTCTGGTGGTCAGATATGATAGAAAGAATTAATGGCAATGTGTGTTTATTTCTGTTAAACACATGTCTATTGATGTCCTTACTGTTTGTGTAAAGTAAGCCCATGGTCTGCGAAGAATTTACAAGTGAAAGGTGAGGATAAAAGAAGAGTGGCTTTCTGTCTACATAATATGTTTGTGTCTTTATGCTAGTAGGGAGAAGAGCCCCAGATCACAAGAAAGTAGTTTTCTCAATGACGTTTAATATGTACATTAACTGAAGAAAAGGTAACTGTAGGATACAAAAGTCAACTTGGTGACCTCCTTTCATTCTAATGGTCACTGGCATACTTCAAATTCAAGTTCAACCAACTAACCAGGAAAGGGCACAGAGGAATAGGGCAGTGTTGAGTAAATGTGTAATTGATACTCAAGTCACCTTAAGAGACTGGAGAGAAGCAGTGTTATGAAAACAAGGTAAAATTAGGTATATCTTACATAAGTTAATACAAGGACAAAGGAATTCTGTGTTGTGCGTTCAGGTTGCCAAGACAGATCCTTCAGCAGAAAGATGTCAGAATCACACCAGACACAGTGAGGATCATGAATAGAAAATTATGGCCTTGAACTGACACTCAAGTCTCTCATCATGATGCTACACTATTAGACACAGCTTGTGTTCCTAAATAAGTTCAACATGGGCAGAAGGCTCAAAATGAGCCTATGAATGGTTCATTTTCATACTACTATTATTATGACTAGCTTTTGCAGAATGGGGGATTTCTGGCCACCAGTATGCAGGTGCACAGGAAAATTCAAAATTTAAGCCTTCCTAGAATTCATGTTACCTCAATTTTATAAAGTGAGATACTGTGTGGTATTTTGCTTGTGAGGAGGAAGGGAAAGGTCATCATCACTTAAAGGTAGCAAACTTTGAAGCCACTCTCACAAAGAAAAAAGATTTAAGGAAAGTCAATGACATTAAAGATGATAATAAAGGGGCACAGATAACATAGGTCCACTGTGGACAGCAATAAAATACTGTATCATATTTTATGAGACACACCAAACCTTAAATATGTATGTGCACCTTATAGAACCAGTCTTTATGTGAAAGAATGTCCACCGAGTTTCCAAAAATAGAAAGATTCAATGATAACAAAGGAATAATAGTAAATCCAATTTAATAAGGTAATTATTAAATTATTATATTTTCTCATTTATTTTAATATTGTATTATGTTTATTATACTATAATTAAATGCACATTATAAAACTGAGGTTTTAAAACACCAAACGATTCAATTAAAAAGTGGGGTACAGTACTAAACAGAGAATTCTCAACAGATGAATATAAAATGGATGAAACACACTTAAGAAATTGCTCAACATCCTTAGCTATCAGGGAAATAAAATCAAAACAACTCTGAGATAAAATCTTACATCTATCAGAATGGCTAACATCAAAAACACCAAAGACAGTTTACACTGGAGAGGATGTGGAGAAAGGGGAATGCTTCTTCATTGCTCCTGAGAATGCAAACTTGTACAGCCACTTTGGAAATCAGTATGGGAGTTTCTCCAGAAAATGGGAACCACGGCACCTCAAGATTCAACAATTCTACTTTTAGGCATATACACAAAGGGTGTACATTCATACAACAAGGATATCTGTTCAACCATGTTCATAGCAGCATTGTTTGTACCTGCCAGAAGCTGGAAGCAACCTAGATGCCCCTCAACTGAAGAATGAGTACAGAAAATGTGGTACATTTACACAATGGAGTACTACTCAGTGGAAAAAAACAATGGAATTTTGAAATTTGCAGGCAACTGGATGGAACTAGAAGAAACCACCCTGAGTGAGGTAACCCAGTCACAGAAAGACAAACATGGTATATATTTGTTCATATATGGATATTAGACACAGAGAAAAGAATTACCAGTCTACAATCCACACCTCCAGAGAAGCTTGGAAACAAGAAGGACCATAAGGGAGACATATATGGTCCCCCAGTGAAGCAGAAAGGGAAGAGAGTCCCTGAACAAATGGGGAGCATGGGATGAAGGGGAGGGAGGCAGGAGAAAGAGGAGAGGAGAAGAGGACAGAGGAGAACATGAGTTATCAGCAAAATTGAGTGGGGAGAGGAATAGAGGAGAGCAAGCAAAGAGACGCATAGGTTTAAAGAGAAATCTGGCACTAGAGAATTAAACCGAACTCCAAAAGGATGATCCCAACTAGGACCCTAAGCAATAGTGGAGAGGCTACCTTAAATGCCCTTCCCTAATAATGAGAATGATGACTAACTTAAATGTCATCCTAGAGACTTCATCCAATAGCTGATGGAAGCAGAAGCAGAGATCCACAGACAAGCACTGAGCCAAAGTCCTGGAATCCAGTTTCAGAGAGGGAGGAGTGATGAACAAAGGGACCAAGACCATGCTGGGGAAACCCACAGAAACAGCTGACATGAGCAAATGGGAACTCAGGGGCCCTAGTCTCACAGCTGGGGAACCAGCATAGGACCAAACCAGGACCCTGAAAGTGGGTGTCAGCTAGGAACACTTGGCAATCTATGGGGCCTCTGGCAGTAGAACTAGGGTGTATACCTAGTGCACAAAGGGAATTCTGGAGGCTATTTCCCATGGAAGGATACTCTCTTAGCCTACATACACAGGGGAGGACCTAGACCCTGCCCCAAATGACTTGACAGATTTTGAGGATCCCTCATGGAAGGCCTCACCCTCCCTGGGGAGTTGATGGGGGATGGGATGGTGGGGTAGATGGGGGACATGGGAGGATGGGAGGGAGAAGGAACTGGGATTGATATGTAAAATTAGATGTTTCTAATTTAAATACAATTTATAAAGAATAATAATACTGAGGATATTTTGAAAATTTACTAAACTCCAGAAGTTTTGCAAATTTATCTCAATTTTTAAATAAAAAGTGTGTGTGTGCAAAACTAAAGTCCAAATGGATCAAAGACCTCAACATAAATCCAGCCACACTGAACCTCTTAGAAGAGAAAGTGGGTGGTACCCTTGAACGAATTGGTACAGGAGACAGCTTCCTGAACATAACACCAGTAGCACAGACAGTAAGATCAGCAATTAATAAATGGTACCTCCTGAAATGGAGAAGCTTCTGTAAGGCAAATGACAAAGTCATCAAGACAAAAAGGCAGCCCACAGAATGGGAAAAGATATTCACTAACCCCACATCTGACAGAGGACTGATCTCCAAAAATTGCAAAGAACTCAAGAAGCAAGTCTCCAAAGCACCAAAGGATCCAATTTAAAAGTGGGCTACAGAACTAAATAGAGAATTCTCAATAGAGGAGTCTAAAATGGCTGAGAGGCACTTGAGAAAGTGCTCAACATCCTTAGCCATCCGGGAAATGCAAATCAAAACAACTCTGAGATAACATCTTACTCCTGTCAGAATGGCTAAAATAAAAAAAAAAGACAATTTATGCTGGAGAGGTAGTGGTGAAAGGGAAACACTACTCCACTGCTGGTGGGAATGCCAACTTGTACACCCACTTTGGAAATCAGTATGGAGATTCCTCAGAAAAATGGGAATAAACCTACCACAAGACCCAGCAACTCCACTCTTAAGCATATATCCAAAAGATGCCCATTCATACAACAAGGATGTCTGTCCACTATGTTCACAGCAGCATTATTTTAATAGCCAAAACTTGGAAGCAACCTAAATGCCCCTCAACTGAAAAGTGGATAGAGAAAATGTGGTACATTTACACAATGGAGTACTATTCAGTGGAAAAAAATGGAATCCTGAAATTTGCAGGTAAATGGATGGCACTATAAGAAACCATCCTGAGTGGGGTAACCCAGTCATAAAAAGAGAAATATAGCATGTACTCTCTCATATATGGATTTTAGACATAGATCTGGGGAGTGCCAGCCTACAGTCCCATGGTCAGAGAGTCTGGGAAACAGAACCTTCATTCAGTGGCTGATGGAAGCAGAGGCAGACTCCCACGGCTAAGCACTGAGCTGAATTCAAGAAATCCAGTGACAGAGAGGGAGGACTAATGACCAAAGGGGTTAAGAACGGGCTGGTTTAACCCCCAGAAACAGCTGTCCTGACAAGGGTTAGCTCTTGAATCCCAGACTGATGTCAGGGAATCCAGCATGGGACTGATCAAGACCCCCTGAATGGGGGTGTCAGTGAGGAGGCCTAGGTAATCTATTGAGCCTTGGGAAGTAGATCAGTATTTATCCTGGGTATACAAATGGGCTCGCATCCAACAATGAGAGATGCACTCTCACCGTCGACTCTCAGGGGAGGGTCTAGGCCCTGCCATGGATGAAATGACAGACTATGGACACCTCTATGGAGGGCCTCACCCTCCATGAGGAAATGAGGGGATATGGGGGGGGGCATGGGAGGAGGGGAGGGAAAGGGAGAGGGACCGGAATTGACATGTGAAGCAACCTTGTTTCTAATTTAAATTTAAATTTAAAAATTAAAGTATAAAAAGGTGTGTGTGTGTGAAGTATGCACACACGTGCACATGTACATGTGTGCACATGCACACATGCACTGTGTCATGATCTTTGCACAGAGGTAACAGGAGAACTTTTAGTAACCATTTTTCTCCTTCTATCATGTTGATTCACAGGAGTGGACTTAGGTAGCCAGGCCTGGACTCAAGACCCCTTACTTGATGAACCATCTTGCTGCCTTTATCTCCATTACTCTTTTTAGTTGTCTATATTTTACATGCTTAATCACCATTTCAGAAACACAAGACCTATAATGATTTACCAATTGTTTTCCAGCTATAAAAGCAGAAAAGACAGCTGGAAGGCTACAAAATTCCCAATCTTATCATTTCCACTGCATAACCTCCTATGAACTGGGAACACAGAAATAAAAGTTCCAAATGACATGTATGGTGTTTCTAAATTTGAAAATATATATAATGAAAGAGAGAGAGGCTGGACAAAGTAGCAAATACCTGTACTCACAGACTCACAACACTCTGGAGGCTGGGGCAGGATGACTGAAAGTCAGAGACCAAAGGGGCTATGTAGTGAGGAGAGAGACAGAGACAAACAGAGAGACACACATAGAGAAACAGAGACAGAAGACATTTATTTTGTGTTCTCTCTAACAAACACAACCCAATCAGTGTAGTTTTCAAATCAAGTCAATACCCTGCAATTTTCAGCAGCTGATTCAATCCTATAGAGACAATTATTTTGATTTATATTTTAAAAGTCCTCTTGAGTGTTGAGTCTCTAATGCAGCAGAAATGTTATTAAGATAATTCCAAACTGAGTAGTGGAATTGCTTAAATCATGGTACAATTCTATTCTCTACTCATGAATGAAAATGTATGTCAAAGCCAGGGATTCCCAAGGGTTCCTACAAATACTGGAATAGATTGATCTCTGTGGGATCAAACTGGCTAATAAAGAAAACCTTCCTAACAGTAGGAGAATTGAGGTACCATGATCTGTTCAGTTGGAAAAACAATGCCTATCTCATCTGTGTTAGCCAGGCCTAGTTCTTCTAGACAATCAAAGAAATCCTGGAGATTCCTTGAGTGTTCTGTCATGATAGAACCCCCCAAGGCCCGTTGATCATGAGATCCATAGGAACACAGGGTTGGCTATAGAGTGTAGTACACTGTTTTTAATCTTCTTTTTCTTCTGCAAATTACAGTAATGGTGAGACTCTATAAGCCAACTATGTGTGACAAAATTACACACATCCTACCACCTGAGCAATCCTAGTATCTGTGTTTATGAGCACAGATGTTAATTAGCTCCTGATGCAGTTGTGGAAGTGAATTACACTTTTCTGAGCTTACAACTCTTTCACAGACTCCTATGTGCCAGTGCTTATTCAAACCATGACATTATTTCGACCTTGGAGTCTCTATATAACCACATTGCCCATTTGGCTGGCTAATCTGTCCTCCTAGATCTTGTGACACAGACTTATGCCTGATAGCCATAGTATGATGTCTTCCATGCCAAGAACTGTAGTTTGGAATTTTCTACCTCATCTCATAATTGTTGGTTCTTCTTTCACGTAGTGTTTCTAGGTGGCTTCATGTTTTTGGAGCACAAAAGATACCTCCAGTAAAATAACTTAATCTGGCCCTACTCACAGATATTTTCTCAAGACTCATGTCTGTAGCCTTTAGTTAATTTACACATCTGGATAGAAAGATTTTGAATAGGTTCCATGGCCAGGACTTTTGTGTTCTGGATTAGCTTATAAGTTAAAAACTTACATTGAAGTGACTGAGCTGGTAAAGGCACTTATTCATTTAGAAACATAATAAGCTGAGTTTTATCCCCAATACCACATAACGGAGAAGAGAAGCAATTCCAGAAAGTCATCTTCTGACCTCCATACACTCACTGTAGCATGCAATCCCCAACCACAATCACATACACACACACACACACAAACACACACAAACACATACACACACACAAATAAGTAGGTAGATAGATAGATAGATAGATAGATAGATAGATAGATAGATAGATAGATAGACTGTGCTAGAAAGAAAGAAAATAACATGTGAAGCTTGAGAGAGGGCTTAGCAGTTACAATCACTTGCTGCTCTTGAAGAGAATTGGATTCCCAGAACCCATGTTAGGCTGACAAGCTCCAGAGGATCTGACCCCCTCTTCTCACCTCTGTGGGAAGGTGCACAAATGCATGCACACACACACATACACACACACACATGCACACACGCCACAGTGTTAAAATTAATCTTTTTTTAACAAAAGGAAATAAATGAAATAATAAGAAAATTACCAGAACTCACATGATGGAACACGGTTGAGTAACATTCCATAGTTTTCCTATTCCCCAAAGCAAATGAGTAAATATACCAAAGGCGATTCAGGAAAATTAAGAAGTGTTTTGTGAAGACTCCAGATGAAGAATGTGTGCATCTGACTGAAATGCACAAGTGGGGGAACTGAGAAGGAGGGAGTTTCTGAAGACAATATTCTCCTTCTTGTTACATGTGTTTGCATCAAAACACTTTTCAAAAACTGCTGAGAAGGGCAGCATTAGGCTTCCCCAGAGATGAATGGTAAGTATCGGGCACCCCACAGGGAAGTTTGTATGATCAGAAAAGATCTTCAACTGGACTATAGGAGGGTTTCTGGTGGTTAGATTAAAAAGCCAATAATCCCCCCCAGGAACTTGTGAAACCAGACTCCCTCTGCCAAAATGAGCCATTTGCCTTACCTCTGGCAGAAGGGACATATGGCTACCTGTGGTTGGATATCAAAGCCCATGCTGGCCTCCAGTCTTCCTCAGCCGCTACTCAGCAAGACTTGTTATACATTGAAAAGTCCATGCTAGCCTCCCCAGGTTTCCTTTTCTTTTTAGCAGAAAGGTCTTTGCCCACAGCCCCTGATGTTCTCTCTCTTCTCACAAATAACCCTGGCCATACATGCCCAATCCGTTTCTCTCTTTCCCTGCTCTGACCTCTTCCAGATTCCCCTGCATAGTTTCTCTCCCTTAGTCATGATTAAAAACAACAACAAAACCCTTTCCCTAATAGTGAAGCAGACATATCGTGCCTCCCCAACACAATGAGCAACCTGTATGGCTAACCAATCCCATGTGGTTACCCAGTAAGGCTCAGCAGGCTGCAGTTATACTTTTCACACACAGTAATAAGAAGTAGAGAATAAGAGGACATAAATTTGAAAGGAAGTAGGGGTTCTCATGGGGAGAGTTTGAAGGGAGAAAGGGAATGAAGTAAACTGTGTAATTATATTTAATTCTTATTTTCTTTTTAAGAATGAGCAAAAGAAGTGGGCAGAGGGGATCCACTTTTCATAGATTGCTGCACACTCACTGGCAACCCCATTCCAACTGTCTATCTTGTTCGTGCCTGTGTTTTAGCACCTTTTCCTCATTTTTATCATCAGTTTGGTAATTAATGAGGAACAGATGTGGATTACAGTCATGGTTCAGGCAATTGTGTGTCAACACTGAGAAGTTACATTAAATCACCTCTTCAAACTGAAGAAGCATAGTAACAACTGCCAGGAAGCGTCTACCCTCCCCCCATATAGCTACTCATTAAACAAAGAGAGAAATAATTAAGTACGTTACAATATCCTGAAAGTCCTGCCTGGATGCCCTGAGCCTTGTAAGGCACATGGGCTTCCTTTCTCTAGAAAGGAATGCTTCAGTGTGGAATAAAAGAATAAACAACATGGGTAGTCTCTGAAGGAGACACGGACTCACCTGTGTAACCACTGCCTATGAGGGATGTCTGAAGGAGACATGGTCTCACCTGTGTAATCATCACCTGTGAGGGGTAGTCTCATTCTGCACTGAAGCCTGGGGGGGATTTTGATTTGCACTTCATACACCTGGCTGAAGAAATTAATCCCAATAAGTATTTTTTAGTATGCTAAAAACAAATCCCCCTATTCCAACACCAAGTCTATCTGTAAGATAACTACATTTTCTGTCTGGAGATTTCTTATATCACAGAAGTCTAAATCTTACATATTCACCATGGGTCAAGAAAAGAGAGAAGCCTATTCTTTGGGGATTTTTGTGCCCAAGTGAGGTGAAGCATGGACCATTCATTGTTGTGGGTTGCTCTTGTAGGATTGCTGCATTCATTTCAAAAGCATTTAATACCGTTTTATTCTCTATTATAAAAAGACAATCTCAAAACAAATTGAATTACCAGGATAAGAGAAAAGCAATTGAATTTTAGTTATTTTGAAAGGGCAATTGGAAAACGTTGTATTTGTTTTTTGTTCTGAGTGGGGACGAACAGATTTCTGCAAAGGATGACGGGGCACTATAAGAATTTGTATTACTGGACCAAGATGCAAACTTTTCTTTTCTCTGTATTTCAGCAGATTACCTATGAAACCACAGATGCTGGTCTTTCTTTTTGCAAATCATGACTCCTCAGGAAAAACGAGTGTGACTCTGTGGAAAGAGGTAAATGGAAAGGGGGAGGGAAACAAGGGCTGCAGTAGCGCAGAGGTGACATCCCCTTCCTCCTTTATGAAGAGTTCAGTTAGAGAGAAAACCACTGCTGCAGCCAGGGTCTCAGTGATGGCTGAGGGCAACCTGCAGGAGTAGGTTCTCACCATGCACCATGTAGGTAGGTCTCTGGGATCACACTCAGGTTGCCAGGGCTGGTGGCCAGGGACTTTAAACACTGAGCCATCACACTAGCCCCACAGCCATTGTTTATAGAAGTTTAATATGCAGGGGGCACTTTATCAGGGAACCTAAGTCAAGGAAAGGATCGGAGACTTTAGGTGAGATATCTACCTCACTGTTCACAGGTTCTGAAGCTTGAGACAATGTCCCTTTATTGTGTATTCCAGTGTCCTCATGCATGAAGCAGTACTCAGAGCATTGACTACACTGAGTAAAGATAACTGTCATTTTTAGGACAGCACTTGAAGAGGGAATAAGAAGCAAAAATAAGAAGATATCATTGTCTACTTTATACTAATTTAATGTTTGCTAACTAAAATGCAAACAGCAGCTATTTAAACCAGAGACATATTCACTGTTCCATTAAAAGAGAATCCGGAGACAGAAAACTGGTGACTTCAGTAAAGACACAGGAGTTCCATCCTGAGTTTCTTAGCATATCTTATATACTCTACATTGTGTTGAGAGTACCAGAGGAAGGGGATTGATCATCACTCCAGGTCCTAGCCCAGTTTCATTTAGGACATGAAACTGTAACTGTGTTTTGGATCTTGATGTTATGGTTGTTTTTGTTTAGATTTGATTTAGGGCTAGAAATTGAACCAGGAATTCCACAAATGCTAAGTAAGTTAATTTTGAGTTTTCATGATCCCCCATCTGAGACATTGTTCCACCCACAGCAAACATCATTCTGTGGAGAGAGAAGTGTTGGCAGGACTGTCACTTAACTAATTCTCAACAATGGGAAGTCTCCAAATGTGTGCCCTTCCTGAGGGGAGGTGTCTACTTCTCTTTTTTCCGTATTGCTTTATTGTAAGAATAACATTGTTCTCTACTTGGCATACAAGTCAGGAAGTAGAATTCTACCTTAAGAAGTTGTTTCCCTACAAGGTAGGCATGGTGGTACATGCCTGTAATCCTAACATAGAGGAAGCAGAGGCCATAGGTCGGGTCATAAATTCAAGATCAGCCTCGGTTACACAATGAGTCTGAAGGCCCTTAAGGTATCTTAAGACTGTTGCTAGAAGATAATTGAAAATGAGAAGAAAGAAAAAGAGATAAGAAAGACAGAAACAATGATCTCCTGTACCCCTTTGTGTTGGGATAGAACATTGAAGATGGCTCTCAACTTGTTCCTTTAGACAGTGATGGTCTGAATCTAAAAGGGCTTGTTCCAACTACGCTCTCAAAGCACATGACAGTAGTCAATCCTCTCTTCAAAAGAAACTCTTTTGAAGATCCTGTCAATTATGATGCTTATTAAGTGTTTCCTTTTTATATTACTGACCATGTTTAACTCCAAATAGAGGAAAATTCAGTCCCAATCATTCCTTGAAGCCCAGTGATGTCAACATTCCATCTGATCTTGCCCTTCAGGGTCCAGTAAAAGACAGAGAACAGCTGTGTAGATACAGACATGTCTCTGAACTTGTTCTTTGCCTCTAAAGCTGTTCTACAGTGGGTGGAGGAGGCTGACCTCACAGCCACAGGAATAATAATCAGATTCTGCTGTTCCCAGGGTACTTCTGGTGTACCTGATTAACCTTGAGAGGCTTCTGGAATTCTTCTTAGAATAATAAAACAAAAGTATACTAACCAGGCACAGCTTTGCATACTGAACCTAAGGAATCACTCATTTTCTCTTAAACCAGGGAGGAAACAACTTGGAGGAGGAGTCTGAGCAGTTAGCTTCTACATTCTGTTAGGGCAGGTGAGGTAATTCAATAAGGAGCTACTAGCAATCTCAGTTTCATTTCCAGGATCCACATGGTGGGATAGAACCAACTTCTGCATCTTGTCCGCTGACCTCCACAGATATAAACATGCATGTACACATGCACACGTGCTGCCACACACACAGACTGTAATGGCTTTCCTTATGGAGGAGTTTTACTTAAACTCTCAGGGGAAGCAAGAAGCATAGTTGCCACATTCTTCATAGGAAAACATCACAAACACTCTGAAACAATAATATGGGTAACCAGACCTTAATTTTGTTGAATATACATATATATATTCATATATATATATACATCTTTGTCTTCTTTTTGATATTATTCTGCTCAGCCTCACTGACTGAAAGACAAACCCTTGCTATTTTTAGTGGTTTGAGTAAGAATGGCCCCATAGGCACATCAATTTGAATGCTGTGTCACTATTAGGAGGTGTGGCCTGGTTGGAGGAAGTGTGTCACTGAGTGTGGGCATTGAGGTTTCAAATGTTCAAGCGAGGCCCTGTATTTCTCTTCTTCTGCTACCGAAAGATCCAGATGTAGAACTCTCAGCCCCTTCTCCATCACCGTATCTGTCTGCATGCTGCCGTGCTTCCTGCCATGATGATCATGGAGGAAACTTCTGAATATAAGCCAGCGCCAATTAAATGTTCTCCTTTATAAGAGTTCCCATAGTCATGGTGAATCTTCACAGCAATAGAAGACTGACCAAGAGACCACTTTATAATGATAGGCAGGCAGGCAGGCAGGCAGGTAGACAGAAATAGTTTTATGTGTATGTGTACATGTAAGCCACATATATGTGGCTGCTCAAGAAGACCAGAAGAAGGCATGCGATCCCTTGGAGTTGGAGTCGGAATTATGAGTCAGTTTGTGTGGGTACTGGGAACCAAATTTGGAGCCTCTGCAAGAAAAGCAAGCAATCTCAACCACTGAAATAGCTCCAGCCCTCTCCCTTGCCTGTCTATTCAAACGCCATTTATGCTTCATGGTGTAGGATCAATTAGTAACAGCTTAATGAAATATTAATTCGTGATACTGACTATTTTAAGATATATTTATATGGTTAAATATGGTGAAGTTTGAATAAATATGTAAATGAGTTAACCTTTTGACGCTGTAATAGGAAATGGGCAGAGCAAGTAAAGGGGAAAAAAGAAGCAAAAGACAAATTCAAACTTTAGTTTCCAAACCTATGAAGAGGCAGAGTAACAAAGAAAGGTGACCTACCTTAAAGGCATAGATAGCCTGACAGCAAAAGGCAGAGGTAGATGACAGGTGGGTCCAATGACATTCAGCTGAAAAGTTCCTGAGGCATTGAGCGAGCATCTAAAATAAATGTGATGCTTGATGGGTTTGATATTCTTTGGAAACCTTTGGGAAAACATTTCAAGTAGTTTGCTTTCCAAATCTTTTTCTTGGTAAACTAAAGAGTGGGAATGTGTCACCAGAAGTCCAAGTAACTTGCCTCCCTCGGCAGTTAAGTCAATCTCTATTCATAGAGTGGGCATGTTCCTGAGCCTTAGCAATTTATGTTTCTTTTATTCTCAGAACACATATCGGCCCTGCTAGTCTCAGACCATGTGCTTGACATATTTCAATGTGATACTGTGAAATAAAGAAGCCTTTTTCTCCATGTGCACTCAAGTTTGCACATGGGAGCTCGCACGTTGCGAACTACGCATCCAATCTAAAGGTTGTGTCCACAGACCCTGGTCCCCATGTGTGCCTTCACTACACATTCCCAGCAATGAGGCATAAGATCACTCCTGCTAATAATACCTCTCTTGCTAAAGAATTCATAAAATAAAAATACCTAAGGGTTTCACATAGTTTTGAATATTTTTGCTCACCCTTCAAATTTCCTAATCTATGGCAAGACCCAGGGGGGTTATCACCAGTTTGCTATTTTAAAATATAGCTTCAGCTTAATAAGAATAGTTCTTATCATCTCTGCCAGAGATAAATGAAAGATGTTTAAAATGAAAACATCTTCACCAAGTACAGAGTATGTTATCATTGGGAATTCCTGGTTCAAATTTATGAATGGCCTAATGAACATGTTTTTCTTTTATTTTTGAGTAAGAAAATTTAAACAATTGTCTACCTCAAGCATATTTAATACGATGTCTGTTAACAGTATCAAATAAATCCTGCACATTTCTTCAGACATGGCTCCTGCTACTTTTCCTATAGCTCAATTCTTGATTACATAAATTTTTAAGTATTTGAACCTCATGGAGTCTCATGACACTGAAGTATGATAAATGGTTTTGTTTTCATAAATGTAACCAGCTTTGTTCTCTTAGCTGAGCCTTGGTTTGGGCAAGGTTAATTGTGTATTATGGAGAATCAGTAAGACTTGTTTCTGTTGTAAGAATGAATGGTTAATTTATATTGCAAGAAAAGAAACATATGTGTTTTACTGTGGAATTTCATTTTTCTTAGCTCTGACCATCATCTTCACTGTGATCACTATAATCTAAAGATGACTCCAACTTGTCAACCACTCTTAACAATTCTTAATCTTTAAACATGATGGGCTGTGACTCCCAGGCTAGATCACAGGAAATCAATAAGTGATCTGAACCTATCAACCTACCATTGGAGGAAAAAGATTTTTTTCATAACTAATATTTTAGGGTGCTGTGTTATCTAACAGTCCATGAAGAACACTAATACCATTTTAAATCTATGCCCTCAATTGGACCCATCATTGATCACAATGACAATATTTAGGAATATACATGTGTGTGTATATATGCACATATGTATTTATACATATATATGTATATATATAAGCAACTAATAATAAAAAGAGTCTATGAGTTTAAAAGAGAACAAGGAGAGGATACATGGTAAAGTTTGAAAGGAATGAAAGGAAGGGAGAAATGTTATAATTATATTATGAACTCAAAATACAAAAATTATATAATCCCTATCCTGTTAAGTATTTATCTCCTTCCTCTTTACCCACTCATGACACATTGCACATATAGAGGTAACACATATAAAAGGGATCATCTTGACTAACAAACATCCTGGTCAGGGATATAAAAGGGTCTAGCTTCAAATATCTATTTTATACCACAGTTGGTGTGCTTATGGTTTTAAAAATGTGGCTGTGTGCTTTTCCCAAATTTTATAGAGTTCATTTAGTTTCTGCAGAATTTATTTCACCAAAGACCTTAATAATGCCAAGATTGAACAACAAACCCAAAAGTAATAGCAAACACCTGTAGCCCCACGCAGAATCCCACTCTCCCCTCCAGACTGAGTTTTCTGCTCCATCCCAGGACATTCTGGAGATCTGCTCGATACTCATAAAGTTCACAGCTCTATCAGTCATCTTGTCATTAAAAATACTAAGAAAAATATGACCTTATGTTTATCTCAAATGTTAATGTCACATTTAATTACCTAGATAAGAAGTTATATCTGATTCTATGCTTAATATTAAAAATCCTTATCTGAGGCATGGTGATAAAAGAAAATAACATGTTTTTCTGGTTATGGCATCATGCACATTTAATTAAGACCATCTCTAAGTTCTGTGCACACATGCTCAACCATTGGAGAAGAAAGGGAAATCTGCAAAGGATGGTTCATTTGACATTGGAGAAAATGGCCAACCGCATTATTTTAAAATGATCAAACAAATAAAACTACTGCCCAGAAGAGGCCATAACAGGATATAGATTCCTAAGGAAAGTTTGGGGTTCTTTGTTTGCTTGTTTGTTTCTGGTTCTGGTTTCCCAGGGTTTTAAGATTCAAATATTCATCATTGTTACTTTCTTGTGCAAATAACAAAAGTATTTAGACCTCAAAATATGGATTCCTCTCTCGATAATGATGCAAACACGGGTTCGAATTTTTGAAAGTGAAATCAATAGGATGGGATGAAGTGGACCACTGTTCATATTAGTAATATCTTTAAAATCCCACAGTCTGATCCCTGGTCCCAAAGAAAGAGAAGATTGAGGTTCATTGTAGACATACAAGCAGAGCACACTCCAAGCATTACAAGATCTCAAATAGTGCTGAAAACTTTTGGGTAATTCAGTCGACAGCAGATATCAGGACTCCCCCTAATCGCAGAGACAAATCTAATTTCCTTTCCCCTCTATTCTACACCAAGCCTGCAATCAAGACACTGTTGTTATCTCGTTCCATGTTTCCCACCCACTACGACCTGAAGGATAAGCGGTGATGCTGATAGTGAAGATTGTGTGCTCCACCTGAAAGAGTGTGGTTCTCATCATTTGTCTCCATGAAAAAAAATTGAAACATCTCTCATTACATAATTGATTAACCTTTCCATATTCTACAGTATATAAGCACTCAAAGAATCAACCCCTTCTTGTGGGATACGTTACAGTATGGAATTTCCAGTTGTCTCAGTGCACTGAGAGAAATCCACTTGCCTACATACTCCCATCCTTAAGATGTCTTCCTTGGTGCCATCATATCCTTAATAATAAATTATAGCGTATAGGTTGGACAGTTAATGTATGACAGAAATATTGTGAATATAATATTATTACCATGTAACATAAATATTTCATTGATTTCTGACATTTAGAAAATAAGATCAAGTATTTGTTACTTAATAACCAAAAATATAAGGCATTAAATGCAACAGCTTTTCCATGACTGTGTAGGAAAGAAAGAAATATGCCTGAGGTACAATTGTATGTGTGTGTGTGTGTTTATATAAAATTTCTATTTTTAACCTCTTAACATAGGTTAGCATGGCATGCTTTCTCACTTGTCCATGCTTGTTAAATGCATCTGTTCTCCAATACCAACAATAATAATATTAGAGTAGAGAACAATCATGTTTCTATCATTTTCTCTTTGGATATTAATGCACTCAACCTAGTACTAGGTTGAAACAACAAACTGTAGTACACATTGAAAGCATAAAAGTTATGTTTGCATGTCTGCATATACAAATTTATGTTTATACAATAAAAATGGTGTGTATATATTTACAGATAGATGGAGGACATGTTAGAACGAACATGTTCTTGTAATCCATCCTAGTTTGTTAAGTTCGTGCCAAAGTAAGAAGGAATAAATTTTTATATTTTACAGCAAAGATAATTCACAGTTGGATAGAACAGTGCTTCCAGGACTGACCTTGGGTGGTTATCACTTTCCTTGAAATTAGAAAGTAAAAACTAGTAATTGTCACTTGAAATATTTGAGAACCACCAAGTGTTTACAGATTCTCTGAACATTTAATACAACATTGTGAACTGGGAATCTACAAAAGGTGTTATGTGGCATATAATGATAGAAACATGTTTGTTCTCTACTCTAAAATTATTATTGTTGGTATTGGAGAACAGATGCATTTTAGAAGACAGTCCTGGAAGACAGACAGTAATTGTATATCATTAAAAAACATGTAAATATAAAAATGTATTTTTCTGAACTAGCAATATACTTTTGCTGAAAAGCACTCACCTAACATATCTAGATTCAGTCTCCACTACCAACAGCCACACACACACACACACACACACACACACACACACACACACACACACAGACAGACACACACACACACAGCACACACACATGAAATTTTTCATTTAAGAGTTGGTTAAACTTTAGCTGCTTTTAATATTTTCTCTTTATTCTGTAGGTTTGATGTTTTGATTATTATATGGCAAGGTGACTTCTTTTTCTGGTCCAGCCTGTTTGGTGTTCTGTAGGATTCTTGTATTTTCATAGGCATATACTTCTTTAGGTTAGCGAAGTTTTCTTCTATCATTTTGTTGAATATATTTTCTGTACCTTTGAGCTGTATTTCTGTACCTTCTTCTATATCTATTATTCTCAGGTTTTGCTTCTTCATGGTGTCCCATATTTCCTGGATATTTTGTGTTAGGGATTTGTTTGTTTTGAGATTTTCTTTGTTTGATGACTGTATATTCTCAAATGAGTCTTCAACACCTGAGATTCTCTCTTCTATCTCTTGTATTCTATTGGTGATACTTGCATCTGTAGTTCCTGATTGTTTACCCAGCTTTTCTATTTCCAGGATCCCCTCATTCTGAGTTTTCTTTATTGTTTCTATTTCAGCTTTCAACCCTCCAACTGTTTGAATTGTTTCCTTCATTTGTTTGGTGTTTTTTCTTGGTGCTCTTTAGGTTCTTTAAGAGATTTGTTTATTTCTTGAATTGTTTGGCTCATCTTTTACTTCTATTTCATGTATTTTTTTGTTTGTATTTTCTTCTATTCTTTAAGGGATTTCCTCATTTTGTCTTTGAGGGTCTCTATCATCTTCATAAAATAATTTTTAAGGTCTGTCTCTTCTGCTTCATCTATGTTATGCTTTTCTAAAGAAAAAGACCAAGAAACATATAAAACAGACCTATCTGAATTACACCCGACTTCTCAATGGAAACTATGAAAGCCAGAAGATCAGGGACAAATGTCCTACAAACACTAAGGGAAAAAGGATGCTAGCCCAGACTACTACATCCAGCAAAGCTTACAATTACCATAGATGGAGAAAACAAAATATTCCATGACAAACCCAGATTTAAACAATACATATCCATGAATCCAGATCTGCATAAAGTGATGGAAGCAAAATCTAGACCCAACGAAGATAACTACACTCACAAGACATAGGCAATAAATAATCCCACTTTACCAAACACCAAAAATAAAGGGAGGTGACCCTACACACAATAACTCCACTATCAATAAATCAAGCACAAACAAGAATCATCAAGCAATGGTCATTAATATACCTCAACATCAACAGTCTCAACATACCTATAAAATGGCATAGACTAGCAGAATTGATAAGAAGACATAACCCATCATTCTGCTGCATACAAGAAACACATCTCAACATCAAAGACAGACGTTACCTCAGAGTAAAGGGTTGGGAAAAGATTTTCCAATCAAACGGACCCAAGAAACAAGCAGATGTAGCAAACCTAATATCTAACAAACTAGACTTTAAATTAAAATCAATCAAAAGAGACGAAGAAGGACATTTAATATTCATCAAAGGAAAAGTCCATCAAGATGAAGTCTCAATTTTGAACATCTATGCCCCAAATACAAAGGCACACACATTCGTGAATGAAACATTACTACAGCTCAAATCGCACATACAATCTCACACACTAGTAGTAGAAGACATCAACACTCCGCTCTCACCATTAGACAGGACATCCAGACAGAAAATTTAAAAAAAACAAAAGAACTAATAGAAGTTGTGACCCAACTGAGTTTAACAGACATCTATAGAACATTCCACCCAAATACAAAGGGATATATCTTCTTCCCGGCACCACATGGAACCTTCTCTAAAATCGACCACAAAATAGGAAACATAGAAAACCTCCACAGATACAAAAAATTTGGATTAACACCCTGTATTAAAATTATAATTCAACAATAACACAAATCACAGAAAACCTACAAACTCATGGAAATTGAACAATGCATAATTACACCATCCCTGGGTAAAGGAGGAAATAAAAAAGAAATTAAAGACTTCCTGGAATTCAATGAGAATGAAGACACAACACACTCAAACTTATGGGACACTCTGAAAGCAGTGCTGAGAGGAAAGTTCATAGCACTAAGTACCCACATGAAGAAACTGAAGAACAGTCACACTAGAGAATTAATAGTACAACTGAATGCTATAGAACAAAAAGAAGCAAACTCATCCAGGAGGAGTAGATGCCAGGAAATAATCAAATTGAGGGATGAAATCAATCAAGTAGAAACCAGGAAACCATTGCAAAAATCAATGAAACAATGAGTTGGTTCTTTGAGGAAATCAACAAGATAGACAAACCTCTTTCCAAACTATCCAAAAGACACAGAGAGAACATGCTAATTAAAAAAAATTAGAAGTGGACACTGAGGAAATCCAGACAATCATCAGGTCTTACTTTGAAAAAAACCTATACTCCACAAAATTCGAAAATTTAAAGAAAATTGACAATTTCCTGGATAGATATTATGTGCCAAAACTAAATAAAAAGCATATAAACAATCTAAACAGATCTATAACCCTTAATGAAATAGAAGCAGTCATCAAAAGTCTCCCAACCAAAAAAAAAAAAAAAAAAAGCCGAGGCCCAGATGGCTTCAGTGCAGAATCCTACCAGAAATTCAAAGAAGAGCTAATTCCAATACTCCTTAAAATGTTCCACACAATAGAAGTGGGATGCTCACTGCCAAACTCTTTTTATGAGGCTACAATTAACTTGGTACCCAAGACACAAAAAGACACAACTGAGAAAGAGAACTATAGACCAATTTTCCTCATGAACATCGATGCAAAAATAATAAAAAAAAAATACTAGCAAATCAGATTCAAAAGAACATCAGAAAAATCATCCACCACGATCAAGTAGGCTTTATTCCAGGAATGCAGGGATGGTTCAACATTAGAAAATCTATCAATGTAATCCACCATATAAACAAACTACAAAAGAAAAACCAGATGATCATTTTACTAGATTCTGAAAAAGCCTTTGACGAAATCAAACACCCCTTCGTGATAAAGGTCCTAGAGAGATCAGGGATAACAGGAACATACCTAAGCATAATAAAAGCAATATACAGTAAACCAACAGGGAACATCAAACTAAATGGAGAGAAACTCAATGCAATTACTCTAAAATCAGGAACAAGAAAAGGTTGTCCACTCTCTCCATATCTCTTCAATATTGTACTTGAAGTTCTAGCTAGAGCAATAAGACAACAAAAGGAGATCAAGGGGATACAAATAGGAAAAGAAGAATTCAAGCTTTCACTATTTGCAGATGATATGATAGTTTACAAAAATGACCCAGAAAACTATGCAAGGGAACTCCTAGAGCTGATAAACACCTTCAGCAAAGTAGCAGGATACAAGGTTAACTCAACAAAAAAACCTCAGTAGCCCTATTATATACAGATGATGAAGTGGCTGAGAAAGAAATCAGAGAAACCTCTCCCTTTACAATAGCCATAAATAGCATCAAATATCTGGGGATAATGTTAACCAAAGAAATGAGAGATCTGCATATCAAGAACTTTGAGTCTCTAAAGAAAGAAATCAAAAAGGATACCTGAAAATGGAAAGATCTCCCATGCTCTTGGATTGGTAGGATCAACATAATAAAAATGGCAATCTTGCCAAAAGCAATCTACACATTCAATGCAATATCTATCAAAATTCTGGCACAATTCTTCACAGACCTTGAAAGAACAGCAATCAACTTTATATGGAAAAACAAAAGACCCAGGATAGCCAAAACAATCCTATACAATAAAGAAACTTCAGGAGTTATCACCATACCTGACTTCAAGCTCTATTACAGAGCTATAGTCCTGAAAACAGTTTGGTATTGGCATACAAATAGACAGGTATACCAATGGAATCAAATTGAAAACCCCGATTTTAATCCACACACCTATGATTACTTGATTTTTGACAAAGAAGCTAAAATTATACAAGGGAAAAAAGAATGCATCTTCAACAAATAGTGCTGGCATAACTGGGTATTGGCATGCAGAAGACTGCAGATAGATCCATGTCTATTGCCTTGCACAAAACTTAAGTCACGATGGATCAAAGAACGCAAGATAAATCCAGTCACACTGAAACTTTTAGAAGAGAAAGTGGGAGATACTCTTCAACAAATTGGTGCATGAGATCACTTCCTGAACTTAATACCAGTAGCACAGACACTGAAATTGACAATTAACAAATGGGACCTCCTGAAACTAAGAAGCATCTGTAAGGCAAATGACACAGTCAACAAGACAAAAAGGCAGTCCACAGAATGGGAAAAGATATTCACTAACCCCAAATCTGACAGAAGGCTGATCTCCAAAATTTACAAAGAACTCAAGAAGCAAGTCTCCAAAACACCAAAGGATCCAATTAAAAAGTGGGGTACAGAACAAAATAGAGAATTCTCAGTAGAGGACTCAAAAATTGCTGAAAGACACTTGACAAAGTGTTCAAAATCCTTAGCCATCAGGGAAATGCAAATCAAAACAACTCTGAGATATCATCTTACTCCTATCAGAATGGCTAAAATCAAAAGCACCGAAGACAATTTATGCTGGAGAGGATGTGGAGAGAGGGGAACACTCCTCCACTGCTGGTTGGAGTGCCAACTTGTATACCCACGTTGGAAATCAGTAGGGAGATTCCTCAGAAAAATGTGAATCAATCTACCACAAGACCGAGCAATTCCACTCTTAGGCATATACCCAAATGATACAAATTCATACAACAAGGACATCTGTTCCACTATGTTCATGGCAGCATTATTTGTAATATCCAGAACCTGGAAGCAACCTAGATGCCCCTCAACTGAATAGTGGATAGAGAAATTGTGGTGCATTTACACAATGGAATACTACTCAGCGGAAATAAACAATGGGATCTTGACATTCACAGGCAAATGGATGGCACTAGAAGAAACCATCCTGAGTGAGGTAACCCAGTCACAAAAAGACAAACATGGTATATACTCATTCATATATGGATTTTATACATGGATCAGGGTAGTTCCCGTCTGCAATTCCACTGACAGAGAGTCTGGGAAACAGAAAAGAACCTAAGAATGATGTGCATGGTACCCCAGAGAAGAGGAATAGGCATGATCTCCTAAACAGATTGGGAACACAGCGGTAGGTGGGGGGGAGTGGGAGCTGGGAAGAAGAGAGGGGGAGAAGAGGAGCAGAGAGTAGGTCATGGGCGAACAGGAAAGTTGAATGGGAGGTAGAATAGGAGGGTGAGAACAGAATGAGAAATACCATAATAGAGGGAGTCATAACTTTGAAGAGAGATCTGGCACCAGTGAGACCTATAGCGATCTACAAAGATGACATCAACTGGCAAGCTAAGCAATAGTGCTGAGACTACCTTAAATGCCCATTCCTGATAATGAACTTGATGTCTACCTTATATGCCATCCTAGAACCTTCATCCAGTGATTGATGGAAGCAGAGGCAAACACCCACAGTTAAACACTGAACTGAACCCATGGAACCTAGTGACAGAGAGAGAGAAGCAATGAGAAAATGGGCAAAGAATGGGCTGTCGATACCAGCAGAGACAGCTGATCTGAACAAGGGGGGAGCTCCTGGAACCCAGACTGACAGCTGGGAGGCCAGTATGTGACTGATTCAGACCCCCTGAGTGTTAGAGTCAGTGAGGATGCCTGGGGAACCTATGGGGCCCTGGACAGTAGATCAGTATTTATCCCTGGCATACAAATTAACTTCGTGTGTCCATAACACAAAGAGGAATGATCTCTCAGCCTGGACTCTTAGGGGAGTGTCTGGACCCTGCCCTGAGTGAAATGACAGATTCTGGATATCCCCTATATGGAAGGAAGTGGAGATAGTGTGGGAGGCTGGGGGGATGGAGAGGGGGTTGCTGGAGGAGGGGGGGAGAGGGAACTAGTATTGACTTGTGAAGCAAGCTGTTTAAAATTAAAGTAATAAAAAAAAAGAAAATGGAAAAAAAGAGTTGGTTAAATGCATGTGATCATATGTCATTTAATCTACACACATAATCAAAACTCTTCATAATTTCCAGGTAATTAATTATATTTATTGAATGATAGAATTTGTGAGAATCTGTGTCTATTCGGACTTACTGAAACAGGATTCCAGGAACCTACACAACAGCAATCTTTATAATCTCAATGCTAGTTTAGCATTAGTAGAGCTAAAGCT
Source organism: Mesocricetus auratus (assembly GCF_017639785.1). Taxonomy (NCBI): domain Eukaryota; kingdom Metazoa; phylum Chordata; class Mammalia; order Rodentia; family Cricetidae; genus Mesocricetus; species Mesocricetus auratus. The sequence continues at coordinate 46,581,785 of NW_024429195.1, read as the reverse complement.
TTACTGTCAAATATAGTAGACAAAAGCTCCCTGTCCTTGTAAAATTTCCTACTTTATTTTATCACAGTTGACTAACAGGGAATTTGCTGGACATTGTCCATGATTAAATATTTAAATGTATGTAGAGGTCACGTGATTTCTTGACTAGTGGGAAAACAGGAAGAAAACTCCATCCAAGATTCACATTGTGTTAGAGTTGGGAATCAGGGCAAATTAAGAAAAATGATTTAATGTCATTGTTGTTGCTTGTTCAGAGTATCTCTCCTTTAAATGCAAACCACTTGACAGGGTGGAGAAGACAGATGCTAGAGAAAAGGGCAAGTGAGACAGAAAACCATAAACTCTGATGTAACTACTGTGCTTTAAAAAGGAACCAAGCAAGAAAAAATTAACATGAAGGAAGATTTTTTTAACTGTCATGGTATAGGCAAAATCTGCAACACTAAGCCCCTCAGAGACAGCAGGAGAAACTTGGGCACATTAAACCTTAATAATAGGTCACTAAATAGAATACACTGTGATCTAAAACACAGCTGGATGTCCTGTTGTAAGTAGAATACTGAGGGCATCGGCTGATGGGAATCAGTCCAGTTACAAATGTGGAAAATGCAAAAAGGATGCTGTTCTCTTCAATAGTTTTCATGAAAATCTAGAGGAGAGGAGGCTTTCATGCTCGTGGAGAATCATATGTGACATCTAGAAAGAATGAAATGGAAACTGATTTGGAATTGATGGGCTTTAAATATTAATAGGAGGGCAAGCAAGCCTCAAACCATCTTGGTAAATCCATCAGCTAGCTTTCTGAATGCTATATATTAGACGAAATGAAGAACAATCAAGATGACGCTTCTTTGTTTTTCTTTTGTTGCGGTGTGTGTGTGTGTGTGTGTGTGTGTGTGTGTGTGTGTGTGTAAATTCAAAGAGAAAAAGCAATAGTATACCATAAGTTCCTATTTTCACACTAACCAAATAGGCACATGGAAGCCCCACTTCTCGTTACAAAGTACAGTAGGTGTGGTCACATTTAAACCACTGAGGACCAGAAAGAATTTACCAAAGATGGTTACAGATATTATTACAGCCTTAGATGTTTTTCCCTGTCTTTATTGCAATATTGCACAGTAGAATCACTACATGGTAAACTGTTGTAGCATAGAAGAGAAAGCAAAATAAAAAGAAATCAAACAAAGAAAATCACAAGGTTAAAATTGCTCAATGGCCAACAGTTCAAACTAAGTCATAAAGGGAGCAGTTTTCTTAGATTTTATGATATGAAAGATTAAAATTAAATCTAGTCATCTACTAGTGGTTTCTTCTAAGCAGCTTCTAAATTTTCAAGCTACTATGGTTAATCTTCACTCAAAGTGTAATCAAATGAGCTGGGTTAGTGTCATTAGCATCACTGGTCCTTTTCCCATTTGTCCCTCACCTGTGGCCTCTCATCATGGGTCCTCCAACACCTTGTCCATGTAGTAACAGTGTAAGACAAACAGGCATAGTAGCAGACGTCATCATGAGACCAAAGTCAGTGGCTGGGATTCTGAGAAGAGCAGATTGTTCATGGAGTAGCTTGGTCCTCCAGCATCAGCTCTTCGCTGAAGTGGGGGCACATCTGTTTCCATGGCACTTAATTATCTCTATTTTCAACTGGCAGGGGTTGACTCTCTGGTGGGTCATGCTGAAATTGAGATTTCAATTACTTTCCCTATTCTCTGTCAGTCCTTCCTCCTGATGCATGAATCTATGGATAGAAAACTGCTAGTCTAATATTGCAGGTATGCGCAAACTGCAGGCCACAGGCTCGACATATCAGTTATTCCTCCCCCCACCCCACCCCGAGCTGTCTCTCAGTATCTCTATTCAGCATCGTGCTTTGTAATAATCACCATCTATCCTGGTGCTTCAAACACTAAGCTTGATGTTACTTGGATATTTCTTCCATGTCACCAATAATTCGGCAGATATTTCCATATGCTTACATTCTTATCCAGATCAGCAGAATATCTCCAGAGCTATTCTAATTATATTCAACTTGTCCATGACCTTTGTCCCTACTTCTAAATCCAGTCTACTGTCTGCAAGTGTTCTCTGAAACATCAATGGAGATCCACCTCCATCACTGTAACCCATTAAGGACTGAACTATCAAAGAAGGTTGTTGCATTGTCAAATGTACTAGTTTAACTACACAAGAGATCTGGGTAAAAGCAAGTCACGCCAGATATAATCACCTTTCAAGACCTTTTTACTCCAACAAACTTGCTTGTTGCCTTGATCTAACTCTTTATAACATACATCAAGTGACAAGGCAAGAGAGTTCAGAGATTCTTCCGTCTTGCTGAGGCCATTAAAAGTTTAACTAGAATTTGATCTCCTTGACAGATAATCCCATGGATAATTACCCAACTCTATTCTAGGAACCCAAGGTCAAGATGTCCTGGCTAACTTAGCTTCTGTTAAACTGCTCATGTGTGTAGCACCCCCACCCCACCTCTGCACTGAAGCTGCAGAAAGAGATACCAGAGTGTGTTATTTTTCCTTTAAAAGCCTTTTGCTCTGCACCAGTGGTTCTCTTTGTGGGTCACTACCCCTTTGGAGGTCACATTCAGATGTCCTTCATATCAGATATTGTCATTGTGTTTCATAATAGTAGCAAAACTTTAGTTATAAAAGAGCAAGAAATAATTTTATGGTTGGGGGTCACTACAACATGAGGAACTGTATTAAAAGGTCATAGCATTAAGAATGTTGCAAACCACTGGTCCAAATGCTCAAAGCTACACTTGAGTCCCAGAATGTCTAAGCAGAAAGTTGACTGGATCCATTACCTGTTATTCAGATGTAGAACACTTAGGTTGTTTCCATTTCCTAGATTTTGTAAATAAAGCCGCAGGAGCATGCCTGAGAAAGTATATGTGGAGTATGATATCAAGTGCTTTGGGCATGTGCCGAGCAATGGTTTATATGGGTCATATGGTAGACTCATTTTTAGTTTTTAAGAATTCTCCACATGAATTCCATAGCCACATCATGTATCAGTGAACACCAGTACTGATTTCTCATCCTGTCTATCATCAATAATACTGTAATAAACATGGCTGTGCTGTTGGCTTCTTGAAAGACTCCCATATTTAAGGCCAAATTTCATTTCATGGTATATAAATACCACATTTTATGTGTGTACACAATGTTCCACATCATGCTTATTTTAATATTGTAATGAACTTAAATATATAGATACTTCCTTGATACACCGATTTTGCTTCCTTTAAATTCATATTCAATGGTAAGTTGCTGATTCATACCTTACTTAGATGTTTGATAAACCTCCATACAGTTTTCCAAAGTAAGTAGCTAACTTATCTGATCAACAGCAGCTATGTGAGGACTCCCTTAGTCATCATATCCACCAGTCAGCCCCTTGAATTCATTGACAGCAGCTGTTCTTACAGGCTGGAGGTAATCTGTCATCATGATGCTGATTTAAGTCTAAGAGATGAACAGTGATTGTTTTACGTTATTAGAAAAGGTTTACTTCCTTCTTCTTCCGTGGATAGTCAGGTGTCACAACACCCCTCACAAAAGAGCCTGTCTTTTCTTCATTGTTTCACGCTGTTACAGAAATTCTCTTGGCTGCAATTGATTGCATCAATGTTCTAGGCTGCATTTTCATTATTCAACACTGAACATGGCTTAGTGTTTTGATATAGCAAGTCTTACTTCCATTGAGGATTTAGATTGCATTGCTGTTATTGTTATTACTTAAGTTCTTGTCTCTCAGCTATCCTATTTAAGCCTATCAAATAGATCTCTATTAAAACCTAGACATATTGTAGAAATAACATAAGGGAAGGTCAATGCTTGTCCTTGTTCCCTTCTCCCCCTGTCCTTGCAGATAACCTCAACACCAACATTAATGATTGCTAGCTCCTCCCATTGTGACATTGGATCTATGACAGTCTGCACAATAGTTTATTCTGAGTCCATAAGCAGTGTTGTCAAAGTAGGAAACTTCCCATAAATATATGTTCACAGACTTGCTAGTAGTTCAGTGCTGTAAAGTTCATATAACAATGAATGCATACCTATAACCTAGTCAAGTGTAGAAGCCTGACACACAGAAAACTTTATTAAAAGCATGAAATACTTTGACTCTGAGACTTCTTGGCATTCCATGAAATCAACAAGTGTAAGGATTTGAGGATTTTAAACTCTATGATCCCTGCAGTGAGTTTATTTCACAATATTAGCTTTACCAATGAACAGTTTTCAATTTCCCATTCCAGGGTTTCAGAACTATATGCTAGTGTTTTAAAGAAAGAAAAAAATGAAAAGAAAAGAAAAATTAAACTTTCATTATTCTAAGATGCACTGTGGAGCTTTATATTGAATTCTCCCTTTCAATATTGCCTTTCATTGACTATAGCTTGATTTATGCAGGCAGCTAAGCTCCTTGAAGTCTATGATTCTGTTTGCATAATTTTCATAATGGGATAAATAAAACAATGTTTCCAAACTGTCAAAAATGGACAGCTGAATGTATCTGGTGAAGTTTGCTAAAATGGGTATCTCAGGAATGTTTTTTGCCCCATGTGTGGGTAGTGGTGAATGACACACATACACACACACACACACACACAGTAAAGTTAAAAACAAAATTTTCGAAGACTTAAAAAAATATTTAGTAAGGTAAACATTTAGAAGTTGTCTTAACAAATATACTTTGTTCATGCTATATAATTATTTTTATTTGCTTTTTTAAAAAGTGAAATTTAAGCCAGGCATGGTGGCACACACCTTTAACCCAGCACTTGGGAAACAGAGGCAGGTGGATCTCTGTGAGTTTGAGGCCAGTCTGGTTTACAAATCGAGTTCCAGAACAGTCAGGTTTACATAGAGAAATCCTGTATCTAAAAAAAATGAAGAAGAAAGAGAGCAAGCTTGGCGGTAGTGGTTGTTTAGCATGCAGAAGGACCTGGGTTTGATCCCCTACACTGCCTGAAGCACTCAATTAATTAATAATAAATTATTGTTCGGAGAGCATAGGTGACCTCTAAGATCATAAACATAGTAAATGAGGTGACCCTTGTACTCAAAACTCACTGCTGTAGGTTTTGCAGCGTCTACCTGTAACAATTAGCCTCATGTGTGAATAGACAGGAAATTTAAAATGTGGAATCAGAATACTTAACATGAAATTATAAATTCAATACAACTAATGGCTCCATAAAATCTTTTCTAAGAAGTCTAACATCTTAATCTCTTAACATCCCTAAGCCTGAATGTAAGATAGAGAGCTCTTTAATTCATTTTCGGTCATTAAACTAATTGGAAGCTTTGTGTGTGTCAGTCACCCGACAGGGTTCTGAAGATTAATTTATTTTAAAGACTTTAGACTCTTCTGGCTGTAAGGCAGAGCTAATAGTCTATGAAGTCACTCATTCAATAAGGGTTCTGTATTCCTACTGTGTGACGGGTACTGTGGGGCAAATCAAAAAAGGTATGAGTATTGACTCTCCTTATCTAGATTATAGTGGGAAAGGACATATTTTAAAAGTAGTAACAATCTAATTAGCAGGAAATTATAACATAAGAGAATTGTTTCGAAGGGACTCTGCAGGTCTTGAGAATGAAATCAATGTCCTGTAAGAGAGGTGTCAAGCATGTTTCTGTGACATTTTTATCCAGTGTAAATGGAAAGAGTTGTCATGGAAAGATGATTGCAGACAGACAAGGTATCGACTGAAGTCTACCCTGTGCTGGATGGAGCAGCGAAGAATTCAGCTTTCTTTAAACAGGAGTCCCCATTAAGCAATTGCCTGTTGTTCTAACAAAATCTCAGTTGTTTGATTTTACCAGTAAAGACTTAGGAGACAGATGTTGGGGAGAAATCCTGCTAGCTCAGAGAGGCAGAGAAAGTACCCAGCCGACCATCCTCCTCAGCCAGCATCCCAGAAGGCTCCTTTCTCCTATGCAGTCTCAAACCAGCTCCTCAAATTGAATGTCCCTCCCTTCTACTTCCTGACTCCCTCTTACTCTCTATGCATTGTTTTAAAATAGGAACTCTGTGTTCACTTCCTGTCAACTGGTTGTTTGTTCTACCTCTTGACCTATGGTTGGCTTTATTTAATCATGTTACAATAGTCAATCAGAAACCTCTTAGATTAAAGGTGTGCTCTAGGACTGAGCTACACCACAGCTAGAAACAGGTTTTTCCAGTAAGTAATGCAATCTAGGCGTTCATGGTGTGATTAAACATCCTGTGTCAACTGCCAACTCCTTGAAATTTCCTGAGGGAATGTCATTGATAACCACTGTGGGTACATGGATCACCTCTGGCAGTTTATACGTGGCCTCTTACTGATAATCTACACCATCAAAATGTCTGGAGTTAGGTTTCATATGATTCTGAACTCCAGGAGTGGGGTAATGGGACATGAAAACTGAACTCAGCGATGTGGAATCAGCCAGGCCTAAGAAATGAGCCTAAATCAAGAAAACCACACACACACACACACACACACACACACACACACACCACACACACACACAAACCCTTGTTTTTCTCTTCTCTAAATCAGACGCATGATTGACAGCAAAAGTAACAGCCTAGGTCCTGAGCCTCGTGGGAGCTTCAGGTCCAAAGAACGTGGGTCTTTCCATACTAAGGGGCTTTGGTTATCAGCCCCAGGGTTACTGGACTGTCAGTTTCTTGAACCTTTGAGATATCCTATGTTGTCCCTGTGCAATGGGGCTTGATTAGCTTCTTCCAGATCTCATCATATTGTGTGATATTTTCTGTTAACTTCATCCCATCCCCCCTCACAAGTAGTACAGAAGGACTTCATAATAATATTGCTTGGCAATATTATTATGCAAGGACCTCCTGAGCCCACCTGTTCTGTCTTTTCCTCCTCAGGACCCTGTCACTGAGTCCAGGTCACTGAAGCTCAGACAAACTTCTTTTTTGTTGTTGTTGTTGTTGTTCTTTTGGATTTTTGAGGCAGGGTTTCTCTGTAATGCTTTGGAGCCTGTCCTGGAACTCTCTCTCTAGACCAGACTGGCTTTGAACTTAGAGAGATCCATCTGCCTCTGACCGAGTGCCGGGATTAAAGGTATATGCTACCAAAAACCAACTCAGACAAACTTCTTTGCTTGGCAATTTCTGTGGGTATCCTAATACCTCAAAAATAAAAATAATAAAATAAATAATAAAACAATGGTGATTTGTGAAACACGCCACCCCAAACTGAAGTTATTTGCTAGAAAGGAACTCTCATTTCCCTAGGCCTTTGAATGTGTATATTAATTCTAGTTGGTATCAAACATCTGGACTTGGAAGTTTGAGGAAAGTTTTCCTCCAAGGATAAACTCTACAGCAATAGGTCATGAGTATGGGTTGTGGCAAGAAAATGACCATCAGTGTAGATATTGCTATGATGGGAACTGAGTCTCTTTTGTCTGCTCTAAACAAAACTAGAGAGGCTTTTTGCAAAGGGATCACATGATGATTACTTGATACTGTCACAATAGACAAGTTTGCACTAAACATAACCCCAACCTGTCCAGCAGCAATGTGTCCTGGTCATCCTCAGACCAATGCGGCTCCTTTGCTAACCACCACTGTGGCCGGTGACTACTGTGTGAAAACATCTGGCATGGTTTTCCTCAGTTCCGCTAAATACACATGTAGTTCACAGCAACAAATGTATTCCTTGATTCTCTCGTGATCCCAGATAAATACTGTTCTTTGAAGAATGTCTGTCTGATCTCTAAAATCTAGGATGATAAAGGAAGAAGCAAAGGAGAAAGACCAAGTTTGCATAACAATCACTCAACTGTAAAAATTGCACACGGGTGATCATACATTTATATTCAATTCTCGGTGAGCATGAACCGCTGTTATGACAACTGCTGTAACTTTCCCTTCTCAAGATTTGATTCTTCAGACCCTGCAATGAGCTACTCACTGCTCAGATGTAATTCCTGCTTCCTAGATGGAGTCTGGTAAAAAGATTAGAGACAAAGGGAAGCAGAAATATGGAATCAGAGAGGAAAAGGAGATTGTGATTCTGTGGTGTATCATCACTTGGATCAGGAAAAATTAAATCAAAGGGAATTCATTCGGCCTGCCATTTCTCAAAATGTGTCAAAACTCTATCAAGTCTCAAGCTTAGCTTTGTCACCCTGTGTATTATGATAGACAATTTACTTCAGCACACACTGAGTTTAGCATTGTCATATTTATATTTTTATATTTTATATATAGGCTTATATAATATCACCAGAATATTATATTTACATGTAAGTTAACCTCTGCATCCTGATTAAGTGGCTTTTGACTTTTTAACCACTTTAATCAGAAGGTTAGATAATGAATGAGAGTCAATTATCATTTAGAGAAAGCATAGTCACTTTTCTTCTGGTTCCCCCCACCCACCCAAGGCCATTTTCTTTATCTGTTTATTTATTTTTTCATTTTCCTCTTTCTTTTTTTATTTAAGTGAGAAACAAGTTTGTTTTACATGTCAATCCCAGCTCCCTCTCCCTCCACTACTCCCCATCACTCCGCACCAGGCCTCCCAGTCCCCCATCCAATCTCCACTCCAATCCCCAGGGAGGGTGAGGCCCTCCAAGGTAAATCTCCAGAGTCTGTCATGTCATCCAGGGTAGGGTCTAGGCCCTTCTTCAAAGTCCAGGCTGAGAGAGCATCCCTCATTGTGGGATGGGCAAAGTCTATTTGTATGCTAGGGATAAATACTACCCAAGGCGCCATAGATTACCTAGGCCTCCTCACTGACACCCACATTCAGGGGGTCTGGATCAGTCTCATGCTTTCCACAGTCATAAATATGGGGTCCAAGAGCTCCCGCCTGTTCAGGTCAACTGTTTCTGTGGGTTAAACCAGCCCAGTCTTAACTCCTTAGCTCATCAATCCTCCCTCTCTGTCACTGGATTCCAGGAGTTCAGTTCAAGTGTTTATCTGTGGTTATCTGTCTCTGCTTTCATCAATCACTGGATAAAGGTTCTGTTTCCCAGACTCTCTGACAATGGGATTTTATGCTAGAACTCCCGGGATTCATCTCTAAAATCCATGAGTACAATCCCATGTTTCTCTTTTTGTGACTAGATTACCTCACTCATGATGGTTTCTTCTAGTGCCATCCATTTACCTGCAAATTTCAAGATTCCATTGATTTTTTCTTCTGAATAGTACTTCATTGTGTAAATGTACCACATTTTCTCTATCCACTCTTCAGTTGAGGGGCATCTAGGTTGCTTCCAGGTTCTGGCTATTACAAATAATGCTGCTATGAACATAGTGGAACAGACAACCTTGTTGTGTGAATGTGCATCTTTTGGCTATATGCCTAAGAGGGCAAATGCTGGGTCTTGTGATAGACTGATTCCCATTTTCCTGAGGAATCTCTCTACTGATTTCCAAAGTGGCTGTACAAGTCGGCACTTCCACCAGCAGTGGAGGAGTGCCCCCTTTTTCCACATCCTCTCCAGCATAAACTGTCATTGGAGTTTTTGATTTTAGCCATCTGACAGGAGTAAAATGGGACTTCAGAGTTGTTTTGATTAGCATTTCCCGGATGGCTAGGTATGTTGAGCACTTTCTTAAGTGACTCTCAGCCATTTTAGACTCCTCTACTGAGAATTCTCTATTTAATTCTGTACCCCAATTTTTGATTGTATCCATAGGCCAAACTTATGTGAGCAAATAATCAGTTGAAGTTTCCTCTTCCTGGTGGACTCTAGGTTTCTGTAAACTTGACTACTGAAGCTAACTATGATATATATGTGTGTGTGTGTGTGTGTGTGTGTGTGTGTGTGTGTGTGTGTGTGTGTGTACATAGTATCATTTTATCACTCTTTGATAGTGTACTCTCTTTCCTTTCCAAAAAAAGTTTTCACTGTAATGTGCAGCTCATACATGCATTGCATGTTTGTAATGTTCTCGATTGTATAAAAACGTCATAAAACATTCTTCCTGTAGCAATTCATTCTTTGACAGCTTAAATCGTACCACAGCAATGGCTACCACCATCACATTTAGATGCTACTCACTTTAGTTAGTACAGATTTTAAAATGGAGTTATTTGGCTTTTAGTGTATGTCTCAGGGTTTCTATGGCTGTGAAGAGACACCATAACCACAACAACCCTTATAAAGGAAAACATTCAATGGGGATGACATGCTTACAGTTTCAGAGGTTTATTCCATTATCATCATGGCGGGGCATGGTGATATGCAGACAGACATGCATGTCTGTAGAGGTAGCTGAGAATTCAACAGAAAGTAGGCTGTCTCAGTGGTAGTGACTTAAGACTATATGAGAACTCAAAGCCTGTCTCCATGGTGACACACTTCCTCTAACAAGTGCATACCTACTCCAACAAGGCCACACCTCCTAATAGTGCCACTCCCTCTAGGGGCCATTTTCTTTCAAACCACCATAGCATATATGATTGCATACTTGCATTCAAAATGTGCTTGATTATATCTTTGCCATGTTTCTCTGTACATGTGCCTCGTTTGTATACATTTTGTTAGCTAGTAGCTGTATCTACTACTTAATTCAATTCCACTTTTGTGGCTCTCTGGAAAGACTTTTCTGAATTTCCTGTTATATCTGAAAGCACATAACACAAGGTTTCAGTCTCTTAATGTTAACTATGTTGCGAGTGATGCTAATAATGAATAAATCCATTCATTTCAATCTTCCATTAAAAAGTTCCACATAGACAGCTATCTTAATATTTTAGCATCCACCAACTACCATATGGTTGTTCCATTATTTCACTAAGTAAAAATCATATTTATCATTTGCAAATGATCATTTGACATTGGCTTACTTCAAGGAAAAAAAAAAGCTCATTTGGTTTCTAAGGACTGTGTATGCAAGTGAACATTATAGTTTTAATTACTAGCAGACTTCCCAGCCCTACATTAGTGGGATTTTTTTCTTTTGTTAACACAATGGAGTTTGAGTTACTTTTTAATGACCTTGCACAATCAGCTCTTCCATTAGGGATCAGCAGCCTTTGTTGCATGGTTTTTTTTTGCATTCATAATGCAATCTGTGCTTTGAAAGCAATTTGTATTTTGCCTTTCATTATCTAGTTATGCTATTGTTAAGTCTTTCACAGAGAAGAAAAAAATAAAAGTAGATAAGACAACCAATCAGAGAGTAGCTTACATTTCAGTGGAGGTACGTGCAAAAATTAAAATGAAAGCAACATTGCAGAATAACTTCCAACTGGTGATAATCTGCAAAGGAAACAATGCATATTTATATGGTTGAAGTTAAGTAATGGTAGATAAGGGAATTTCAGAAGGTCCCTTAGAGGAGACGCAATGGAAGGAAGGTCTGAACTGAGGACTTAGTCACACAATGCAGAAAACTGGTTGAGGCAGAAAAGTAATTGAGCTTTGAGAATTTGAGGGAAGGCTGGTATGGCTACAGCACATTTTGAAGAGTAAAATCGCATATTGTATAAGCAAGTAACACCCTCATCACAGTTTTCCACTGGAGGTAGTGATCAAGCATCTGAGTTTTACTTGACTTATCTTCAAAAGTAGATGCAAGATTTGAGACCTGTGGCATGGTAGTAAATGTGTCGTTAAAAACCTCAAGGCATGGATAGTAAATCAGTATTTGTCCCAGATATACAAGTGGAATTTGGGCTCCCATCCAACAATGAGAGATGCTCTCTCACCCTGGACCCTTGGGGGAGGGTCTAGGCCCTGCCCTGGATGAAATGACAGACTTTGGACACCCCCATGGAGGGCCTCACCCTCCTTGGGGAAATGAGGGGATACGGGGGCGGGGGGAGAGAACAGCGCGGGAGGAGGGGAGGGAAAGGGACCTGGAATTGACATGTGGAACAACCTTGTTTCTAATTTAAATTTAAATTTAAAAATAAAATATATATAATTAAAAAAAAACCTCAAGGAAAAGCCAGGCATGGAGTTAAATGGTAGAGAACATTTCTGGCATCTGCAAGGACCATGTGCTCTTCATAAAAAGGAACTGGGAAAAGTCCCACAAGGTTTGTTATAAGAATTGTTCCAAGAGCTGTTTATAAGCTGTTTTTATTTTATTTTATTTCTTGGTTTTTCAAGACAGTGTTTCTCCGTATTGTTTTAGAGCCAGTCCTGGAACTTGGTCGGTAGACGTAGACCAGGCTGGCCTAGAACTCACAGAGATCCTTCTGCCTCTGCCTCCTGAGTGCAGGGATAAAAGGCATGCGGTACCAATGCCCAGCTAAGATGTTTTTAAGAAGAGAAATCTTCACTGAATGTAGAGAATCACAAGCTAGACAATTCTAAGTAAATGGTTTAACTTTTCAGATTTTGTCATGCCTGAGACAAGGAGAAATGAGAAAACGGGAAGATCTTGGTGAAGAGTGAGAGTTGACACATTCAAGGTGGGTAAGTCCTGGAGCAGAGTGACTGTAACTATATCATACTTTCCTATGTACTTGAAACTTGCTAAGAGAGCATGCCATCAATATTTTAACCTCATGTATAGAAACTATGAAACAGCAGATGTATTCATTGGCCTGATTATAGAAATCTTTCTAAAGGGAATTTGCAAATCATGATGTTTTTCAACTTAAATATGTACTGGTACAACTTTTTTTCACCGATAACATTGAAGGAATATTATTATACTTTTTTGCCACCAGAACCCAGAGAACTTCATTTGCTTATTATGTTTGTAGAGACTGAGTGGAGAGAAACTCAGTTAGATTTCTGCTGACACTTTTAAAGTTCTTATTGTGAAAACTTCTTCTAAGACACTGAATTTCCAATTTCCCACATTCTCTTAGGGCTTCTATTTCCTGTCACTATGTTACTATTACTTGTTTAACACATGGATTAAGTTCGGGCTTTAAAGGTATAGTGTAGTCAGGATTTTTAAATTATTTTATTTGCATTGATTAGGTACATGCAATAATTTGTTTCATTATGACATCTTCAAACATGTGAATCATGTACCTCTAAGATTTTTAAAGTGTAATTAAGAGGATTGCTCTCTGTGTCTCTTTCAGGAATCGTGGTGTCTAATTGTCATCCATCTTCTAGTCCTGGCCATTACAGTCTCTAGGTCACATGGAGGCAGTAATCATCTTCACAAATGACAGTGCCTAGGATGCAGCTCAAACTGTCAAAAGTCACCAGTCCCAGATCACATCTACTGCAAACATCCCCAGCCCTGGTGTAAAAGAAGTGACTTTATCAGGCCTTCTCAAGACTAAGCAAGGATGTTTTTTAAAGATTAAGCAAATCAGTGTGTAGTTCTCATGTAACAGTCCACAGTAAGAGAGCAAAGGCTTTAAGTGCCAAGCAAGAATTAGAATTTCTATATGAAGAGATGTAAGTTGATAGACATGAGTCTCTGTTTAGAGGGGTTCACTTATATCAGAGAGCCTAGTACAGGGAGCCGCTGTCAAGTTCCCATAGCCAGTCTGCTTCAAAGGATGTAGCTGCCTTTATCAGACACAAGAGCCAATATCTCGATAAAATAAAGCACTGTGAATCATCCCAGAGATACTGGAAAAGAAAAGATGAGGGGAGATTTTGGATTCATAAAATCAGGTTGAAGCATGCCCTCAGATTATAAAATCTTGATGCTCAAGACAGAGGGGTCCTGGCAAGGCCACAAAACGTATAACAGAGCAGGTGGGGAGGCATACTGTGCAGATGGGGCACTTATATGGTACCAGCATGATGTGAGAATCTGCAAGAAACTCTTGGAGCCCCAAACATATGGAGTTGATCCAACTCTCAAGGGTGAGGTCAGCAGTCTGTGTTTGTTTCATCAAGGTCTCCACATGACTCACAGGCTTCTTTTGGATTAAGCACCAGGATATATCTAAAGGACTCCAATATGCATGGTGATGTAATATCTTCTTGAAAAATCCTGCAATTAATAAAAAAAAAACTGGTACTTTCTCATACACCTGTCGTGCAGACTCCCAGAGACTAAGACTTCTGATGCAGAAGGAAAAGGTTTCTCTTATTGTTCAAGCTGGCCAACTTGGATCTCTTTCCATGGTGGAGGAAATGAGATGCCAACCAGCCAATAAGAAAAGCTTTTAAAGGGGAAAAAAGGGAAGGGGAGTCCTGAGACCACAAGTCTCAGTTGGCAAGATTCCCATGGTTACAGAGATTACTTAGCACACAAAGTTTCCATACAAAGTTATCATGAAACAAAGGGCCTTGAAGAAGGCAGTAACTGTCACCTGGTTAGGTAAAATTAATTGGCACATCTGTGGGCTAGGGGCTTACAACCAGAATACATCCTGCAATCTAGAAGTTTTACAACCCGCAGAGCAAGAGGCTATCTGGTTCCTAGTCTTCTCAAGGCAAGGGGGCAGTTGTTGACACAGCTGCTCGTGGGTTCGAGCTTCGTTTCTTTCTGGGAGCCGTTTGTAGTCTCTGGTCACATAGTCTATGGTCAGAGGTCCTTGTTTAGCTAGGATCTTTTCTTACTTACCTTGTTTATGTAGGGTAATAATATTATCCTATAGGAAAAATGAGAAAAGAGAAAACATGAAAAGCAACTAGAAAAGGTGCTGGTCTCAGTTTCTAAGCTGTTATATACCCCCCCCCCAAATTACAAATAGCGAAAATGGCTGGCAAGGGTTGCGCTGTAGCAGATGTGATTACTACCACACACAGCTGCAGGGTCAGATGCCTCGTCCTCAGTGGCAAAGAGCTGGGCAAACAGTTCTTTCATTGTAATTCCTGGTACACACCTAAAGAAAACCAGACTCAAGTATTAACTTTTCGTTTTGAAAGGTCCTGTTCACTGTGGAATACTGGAAGAATTGTAAGGACTCAGGCATTATGCTGGCCTGCCCTTGTCATCTGGCAGAATGCATTCAGGCAGTACCCTGGTCAGCCCCAGGGTTCCATCACCACTAGTCTGCATGCAGATGCAAAGGACCCCTTTAAGAGAAAGCCCCCTGCCCACTTATGCTCTCCTCCCTTTCTCTTTCTGCTGTTCCCCCGGGGCAGACAGGACTTTTCCTGTCTCCCTCTTCTCTTCTGTCCTCTCTGTGTCTCTTTACCTCTTTTCTCTTTCCTCTCGCCCCACCCACTTCCCTTTCTAAGAAAACTTCTCACTAAGCTGTACCTGGCATGTTTATCCCTCAGCCTCGGTCACCCTCATCTGCCATGGAATCTGCCAAGGTTCCTCAGGCATTAATCCTAAGGAATCTAGCCAACCAGAGGTTGGACTAATTTTCACGGAGGAACTGTATTAGGTCACTGTGGGAGGGATTGCTGGCAGCAGAGGGTATTGTGGGAGAGCTCTCTGAGGGAGACTGATGTTTTCAAAATTCAGCTCTGTGATGCCCTGCTTGTTTGTGACCTTTTGGAAATTCAGGTCCTTTAGTGACCTTTGGAAATCTACTAGGAATATACTGAAGAGCTGCAGCCAAAGAGAGACACCTGTGACAAAAAAACAACCAAAAAACAAAACAAAACAAAAACAAACGATCAATTCAAGCAGAATACATTCCAGTCTAGAGTCCCTGAAATGTTTATCCCATCTCCAAACATTCTCTACTGTAGACTCCTGCCGCTGCTCCTCCCCATCATTGCAGGGCTGTCCCCAAAGTGAGCTTAGACCCCCGAGAGGAAGCAGAGCCAAGCTTGGTCCCCAGCCAATCAGCAGCTGTCTGCTTATCTGACCAGAACAGCTCCCTGGGGCAAAGTTCCTCTCCCAGAGATAAGCAGTGTCTTCCCTTCTGGGTCTGGAAAAGGAGTGTGTGCAGAGCAAGATTACAAGGGAAACAGAAAGAGAAGCCAGGGCACAATAGGGCGGTAGAGCCGAAGCGATGAAGGTGGAAAGAATCCTTAGAGAAGGCAAAGCAGGAGCCTAGAGGAAGACGAGGTATTCATGCTCAAAAGTCCAAGAGATTGTCCAGCCTCAGGACTTTCACAGACCATGTGTCTCTCAGGCAAAAAAAAAAAAAAAAAAAAAAAAAAAGACAACTGAAAGGTGAATTTGTATAAGGGCTCCACCTGTGTAAGCTAAAGAACTCTCCTCACTCATACTGCAGAAACCACCTCTTCACATTGCTTTCTATCAGTCTTCCAGATCTTGTAGGGCTGGAGAGATTGCTCAGTGGTTAAGAACACTAACTGGTCTTTCAGAGGTCCTGAGTTCAATTTCCAGCAACCACATAATGGCTCACAGCCATCTGTAATGAGATCTGGTGCCCTCTTCTGGCCCGTAATACATGCAGATGGAACACCATAAACATAATAATGAATCAATCTTTAGGGCTGGAGAGATGGCTTAGCAGTTAAGAGTATTGACTGCTCTTCCCAGCAACCACAAGATGGCTCACAACCATCCATAATGAGATCTGGTGCCCTCTTCTGGTCTGCAGCAGTACCTAAATAAATCTTTTAAAAATATCTTCTTGTAACAGAGACACTAAAGCTGAGTGACGTCAATGAAAATAAAGTAACCAATATAGTTGAGTTTTGCTTGCAGCTGGGAACATTTTTCACTCAACTTGAGATTCATCAGGTGGTCCCACCAAGTCACGGACTGAAGGGAGAAGAGCTCAGAGGAGTTCATAGGGATCTAGCTGGGGAAAGATACCTACTTAAAGAATTATTTCCGAACTTCAAGTTGATATTTGACAGAACTGACAAAACATCTCTGGATGACTTTAAAAAGTACAGTTTTTGTAAGCTATTTTAAAATAGCAACTCACATGTTAGCATGATTGTTTTCTAATTAATGTGAGTTAGTCTCACAAAGAAGAATGAGTGGTGTATCCTTTTTTATTTTGTCACAAATGGTAGTACTGATGGGTACCACTGAGTTCACACTGAGAATTATTAGCATTTAAGAGATGAAGTTGACACCTTCTACATATTTAATGTATGTAACCTGCTGGGTTTTTTTGTTTTCCATCAGGGTACTTTCTCATAAAATGTGCCTTTGCCACATGCTTATAGTAACATTTCAAAAGGAGCCAAGGAATGTTTAAAAATAGATATAGAAAAATACAGATAATCTTGGCTTAAATATCTTCCTTCACTGATCATGGATCACTTTTAAAAGCACATAAATATTTCTGTTGCCAGTATAATCCAGTAATTTAATTTATTATTATTTTCCTTTGATGTGTGTTTGAGTTTGTACTAGATAATCTATAAGGACTTCAACTTAGGAAAATGTTAGAATGATAGGTAAGTGACCATATCCTAACTGATGTGTTTTTATCCAGTTATACGATTTTTTTTCTCATGACCCCATTGGTCTCCCAGGGTTCTCCTTGGGTATTTAAATTCCTATATATGAAGCTGAAAGATGTTTTCTTCACTCACAATGAGCAGTGTACAAACCTGCACACGGAGAGAGCATGCCCTGTTATCTGACACATACTAAGCATGAGGAAACTGCTTGCAGCATCCTGGTCAAATGATTCTCATGCCACCCCCACAGGCTCTTACTGTCTGTACCTGAAAGCAAAATTTAACCAGTTAAGGGCATGCTTTACATCACAGTCTTACATGCATTATTTTGATTAAAAGATATCACCAGAGGCAAACCAGTATCACCCCAATTTGTCCAAGAGTTTGTATGAATACTGTAGCTGGCACAACCGATAAGCAGTCTTTGAAGGATGAATGGACCACACCCCTGTCCCCACTTACTAGAATGTGGTGCTCTCTGTTAAACCAGGAACATTTTTGAGGATGGGGATGGAGCTGGGTGGTAGGGTGCTTGCTTAGCCTGCACATGATCCTGGGGCCCCTCCCCAGAAGAGCCACATGTAGTAACGATGACAGCTGTGAGGTTGCATGGAGGGGCTTGTGAGAACACGTGCCGCTCTGAGAAGGGCAGACATATCCTTGTTGCCACCCATCCTCTAGTTTTGCTCCGTCATTACCTCCTCTGTGTGCCTGCCCCACCCAGCTCACTGAAACCCAGGCTGTGTGCATTTCATTCTCTCTAAAGGGAACAGTCGGGTTCCTTAACATTGAATGGATATGACAAGTGCATCCCCTGCCTGTGAGAGACAACCCTGGAATAAAGCCGGGGCTTCTCTCAAGCCTTTTGTTAAATTTCACTGTCAGATGAGAAGCATTCTTAAACTGTGTAGGCATTTCCAAAAGAAAAAAAAAAACCTGACCAAAAAATTGCATTTCCAAAACACAAGGAAATCCTGGTGTCTGCCCAGAGCAGTGACACAAAAATCGAGGGTTTAGGAATAGCCTCGCTGGAAATGCCTGCATGAGTTATAAACAAGCTGTGTTTGCCTTCTGTGCACTGGTAAGTGCATTGCAATGTTTTAAATAAATTATCTGTAGCCACGGTCAATAATTCAGGGAAGGTCTAATTGACACGAGGAGATACATTCTCCTCTCTGGAAACCACAGGTTTGCGTTTCCCCCTCAGGTACTTGCCTGGAGGAGATGAAGGTAACTGGTCTCCATTATTCTCTATAATAGCTTTATGATTCTGCAGACTTTACTTCTAAGACTAAAATACAGACACTGCAAATGTGCTAGGTAGTTGCTGGCCTCTGTTGTCTCGTTCTTGAAATTACTGAAAAAAGCCTGTTATTTCTCATTCTTAATGGGAAGCATTCCTGCCAAAGGCTGAAAATGGTAGTAGGTAAGCTAAAAATTCAAGGGAGGGCAGCAAGGAGAGTATTCACAAGCATCCTATGTTAGGCAGGGACTCTGAATGCAACAGCAGAAGATGGCATATTTGGCTTTTGCATCTTAAAAGAAAGATGCACATAGAGGTAACTCCAAGACTAGATGGAAGGCTAGGCTCACTAATGCAGTGAGAACCAGGTCTCACAAGCCACTGGGTCTAACACAGGGCCAAAGCAGGGATTCTGCTGAACTGCTGTAGAATGCCAGATGTTGATGCTTCTGCAAGCGGAAAGCTTTGTGTGGTTCAGAGGAACTGATATGATGGGAACTCAAGGTCTCAGCTAAAGGACCCCAAAAATCCAAGAATCAGTAAGGAAGTCCCAAGGTATATGTCAGGATTCTCTTTTGATGTCTCTCCCATTTGTCATCATATGACATGCTGTTGGGGGTCCCTCAAATTGAGGAGGGGTCCCCAAGCTGGATTCGTCGCCCCAAGAATCAAGAGTCCACATGCCAATTGATGCAACACGCAAGAGGCTTTAATTAGGCATCTGCAGATGGGCCTCTCGGTCAGCTTTTAGACCGATTGGCCCCGAGGTTCAGTTACAATCAGCTTTTAAAGACAAAAACCACAAGCATTTGGGAGGGGTCCCTATCTTGTGACGGGGGTGGGGGTGTACGTGACTACTGACCAGGGGAAGTAGGTTTCTTCCTGTTGTAAATTCCTCAGACCTTGTTATGAGTTAATCATCTCTCCCTAAGTAAATGGTGGTTATCATCCCCTTGTTTCCCACAACTCTTGTTTGCCCATCTCTGACGCCCTGGTCACAGGTGGTCAGCAGCCAGGAATTGGCCTTTTGTGGGTTTACAACCCTTCTGCAATTAAGGTTGCTAAACCATACATTCCATTCTGTGGTTTGGCCAGTTCCTGGAATGTGGCCCTTTGTTCACTTCCTGGGTTCTCTAGTGGGGTGCCCTCCCTGTTTAAGCTTATATTTTATTTCTATAAATTCAGGGTCTTTCAATGCAAGTAATTCCAGCCATTAGGATTTGAGAAGTTCTCTGCATGGTGTCTGCTGTAGTCATTCCTTTCAACTGCCACAAAACCCACTTCATCTCCTGCTTTACCTTCCAATCTGCCCTTTGAATGCTCTCTTTATACCAAGACTACCTTGTCTGACACCCATCATTGCCTTCCTCTCACCTTTGAGATAAGATGCCAAGTATTTCAAAAATTCTATCAATAACAAAGGTATCTCTTTTCCACTTCTAAGTGGAAACAGTGTATAACATGGCTATTGGGTATCTCCAGTGACTCAGTAAGATGGTCTTATCATTATAATGTTACACATTTTCATATATAACATACCTATAAATTCCTTTCCAGGAAGGATCAATTCTAACTTTTAGGCTCAGAATCCTTCAAGCATCTATTTTCTGTTTGAAAGCTTGCAGCTTACTGTGATTAGTAAAGTATTAAAGAGAAACATACACATAAACACAGGTGGTTTGGCAGAATGTAATAGTGTTATTTAGCTTTTTCCTCTCTTTGAGGTCCTACTTCTATTTTCATGACAAGAGAACCTAATGAGATGGATGGGGAAAACATAATATGTGATAAGAGCAAAAATTAAGTGTTCTCTCTATAGGAAGTTTTAAAAATTTATAATATGTTAAACATGTCCATTTTAGCTGATCTGCTTTCAATACAGAATGAGTGTACACACTTCTATATCACTGCAATGACATAGTGATTGTCAATTTGACAAGCTCTCAAGTCACTTTGGAGATAAATCTCTGGGCATGCCTTTGAAGGACTTTGTAGATTGATATGGGAAGATCCACTTGAGAATGTAGGTGGTGCAATTTCATGGGCTGCTGGTCCTGAATTTTGTAAAGAGGAGAAGAGCTGAACACCAGCATTTCTCCCTTTCTGTGTGCTAGCCTGGGCACAATGTGGCCAGCTGCCTCAATGCAGATGTGCAGGCCAGCAAGTTAGAGAACAAACTCTCTGTAACTATTTCTTCACTTCCACTTGGAGAGACCTGGTCATCAGGCCTGCATGAAAGTACTTTTGCAACCAAGTCATCTCAGCAGACCGTGCATGACCAACTTTTAATGGTTCTCTCTTTCTTAACCTTTAAGAATACCATGAGTCACTTGCCTGACTAATTATAGGACAAAATTGCCTTATGGATATTAGTCACCAAGATCTGAGGAGTAGTTGTCCCTGAGTCACAAAGTTTTCCTAAATTTCCACTTATATAAGAAAACTAATTAGCAAAGCATACTATACATGAGGTCAATTAAAAAATGCATGTCATCTAATGGTTTTCTATAATATTATCAACTCAGCTTAAAACAAAACAACAACAACAACAACAAAAACCTTCCAGGTGTAAGGATCCAGGCATTATGCCGGCCCCTGCCACCTGACAGAAGGCACTCAGACAGTACCCTGGTCAGCCTGGGTGCAAAGAACCCCTTTAAAAGAAAGCCCTCCACCTCCTTGTGCTCTTTTTCTGCTCTCTCTTTCCCTCTTTTCCTGCTGTTCCCCTGAGGCAGACAGGACTTTTCCAGTCTCCCTCTTCTCTTCTGTCCCCTCTGTGTCGCTTTATCTCTTTTTTTTAACCTCCCCCTCAATAAATTTTTTTCTTAGGCCCTGTTACTTTAGGGGAGGAGGATCATAAGATGAGGGGCAGGTTCCTAAGGGGGTCCCAAGATGAGGGAAGGGAGTCCTGGGGCCAGGGAAAGGGTGAATGATATTTATCTGGAGTGGATCTGACCTGTTTGGGTGGATCCAGTTTGGCTCCCTGGAACTTATAAGAATCCCTTGAGTTTGTGAAAACATGAGTTTTAGACACATTAGTATTTCCATTGTTACTGATCTGTGCTGAAATTTGTATTGTAGAAATAGCAGTATACTCATGTCAAAAATGATTTGGCTGGAAGCATTAACACATTGTTTTGTTTGGGTGTTTTGTTTTGACACAGAGTTTCTCTGTGGCTTTGGAGGCTGTCCTGGAACTAGCTCTTGTAGACCAGGTTGGTCTTGAACACACAGAGATCTGCCAGCCTCTGCCTCCTGAGTGCTGGGATTAAAGGCATGGGCCACCACTGCCGGGTACATTAACACTCTTAAAACTGACAGATATCTTTAGCACAATGAAAAGCACCTTAATTTTGACCATGCAGTTATGATCATATAGTGGTATAGTATGGTGTTTCATAGTGTCAGAGTTGGATTAATAGCTTATTAAAACTTTATTGATTAATGTTAAGACTACAAACAGTAGCATAATGAGAGATAAAGAAATGTGATAACTTGAATTTGTATACCTTAAGTTATTTTTGTTATACCTTAAAACATATTTAGATCCATACATCTTAAGCTTTTATGTTCTTACATAAATTTCAAGTCTTCCTAATGCTCCTAATTCATGGGCTCACACTATCAGCAGAAAGCAGGCATCCTTAAAGCCTCTGCCCTCAACAACTATGAAGGACTCTGGGAGTGTCTGTCCACTCTGCCAGCTAGTGTCTGACATTCTCTAAATATTAATCCGTGAAAAATTTTATCCTCTGCTCTGCCAACATCTTGCCAGGTCTAAGAGTCACCATAGAGTTCCATACAGCCTGGACAGCAATTGAAACAACCAGCTACTCCAGGATGTGGTAGCACCCCAGCTATCTCAGGTCCCCCCAAAATGATCGACACCACCCAGGTCAGCAGAAAACAGTCTTGAGAACTCAACACGCTTATTCCCTAACCTGTCACCTGTAACGCCTCACTTTTTAATAATAAATAAAATAAAGGATTCAGGCATTATTCTGGACTGCCCTGTCACCTGGCAGAATGCACTCAGGCAGTACCCTGGTCATCCCAGGGTTCCATGGTTGCATAGTCTGAAAGCAGGTACAAAGGACCCCTTTAAAAGAAAGACCCCGCCCACTTACACTCTCTTTCTGCTCCCTCCCACTCTTTTTCCCTAAGTTTCTTTCGGAAAGACAGGACTATTCCTGTCTCCCTCTTCTCTTCTGTCCTCTCTCTGTCTCTGTGTCTCTTTACCTCTTTTCTCTTTCCTCCCTCCCTCCCTTTCTAATAAACTTCTCACTTAAGCTCTATCTGCCTGGCATGTTTGTCCCTCAGCCTGGATCACCCTTGCCTGATGTGGAATCCACCAAGGTTCCCCTAGAGCTTTATCATAACATTGGTGTGCATGACTCGGCAGATTTTCCTAGCATTTCTTCCTGCCTATAGCAGTCTGAGATATGCTGAGACCCTGCAACCTTCAACTGGTCACTTTTCCAACTGAGGATCTCTGGGTTCTCCATCCACCGCCGCTGTGTCCGGTAAACCTGCCCCTCATTCTCTACCTCTGCCCGTGCTTCTACCAGGTGCTGACAATAAATGATGAGAAGGCATGGTGAGCTTAAATTGCAAACAAATGTCCCATTGCCCGATTGTTGCTGTTTATGCATTGAGAAGATAAACTTGTCTTTATTTTGTAGTGACTGACTGTTCCTCTATGTCTTAAATTCTTTCCTCCTCTGGATGGAAATGACAGAGTCCACCTCAGATGTTCAAGTCTAGGAGTACCTGATGGTACCCTTGCGTTGACAGGCTAGCACAGCTCAATGCAGAAGCCCATAGAGATCAGTGTGGAGGCCACCAGAGCAGACTCAGAGTCAGTGTGCATGTCCTCAGGACACAGGGAAGGGCTACTGGGGGAGGAAGCTGTATGAATAATAGATGGTCCGGATGCCCCACTCTGTGGGTCAGGTGATGTGAGGTATGCCCCATCTTCACTCATTTCGTTTGATTCATGTGACTTTCTCCCTTATTATTAAGGATTTTATGTCTTCCTCTATTACAGCGGAATGTCCCACTAATCAGTTCTCTTTCAATAAATTTCCTTTACACTACCAATAGATAAAACTAGTTTCTATTGCCCATGTTTAAAATTCTGGGGCAGTACAAGTACAGATGGGCATATATGTCTTAGTTTCAATTAGACATAGGTAATAATCTTCAACTTCACTTTTGTGGGGTTTGGTGTTTACAAGTCTTCAACATCAATTGAAAACTAGACTGATGAGAGAAGACTACTATTCTAAAGTTATCTATGTCTATGTAAGAATGTGTGCTGTGTTCTAGTGATTTGGACGTGGCTGAATATGTGACCTTTGGTGAGTTCATTAACTTCTCCAAATATAAGAAATCTGTCTTTCTTTTTAAAAATTGTAAATTTTTTTTCATAAAAATATAATGAGACCAAAAAAAGTGATTTGCATGAGCTGACCCTTTGGGACCTATTCCCTATGGTGGGATGCCTTGATGCAATAGGGAGGAGCTTGGTCCTGCCTCAGCTTGATGTGCCAGGCTTTGTTTATTCCCAAGGGAGGCCTTACTGCATCATCAAAGGGGAGATGGAGGAGCAGTGGATGAGGGAGATGGGGGAGATGGGGATGAGGAGGAAAAGAGTGAAGAGAAGCTCTGGTTGGCATGTAAAATACATTTAAAAAATAAAAGCTAAATGGCCAATAGCTAGGCAGGAGGTATAGCAGGGACTTCTAGACAGAGAGAGCTCTGGGAAGAAGAAAGGAGTCACCAGCCTGATGCAGAGAGGGTGCAAAAAATGCAGGAGGGGAGGTAAAAGCCAAATGGCAACATGTAGGTGAGCAGAAATAGTTGAATTTATGTGGGACAAGCCTAAGCTGTAGGCTGAGCTTTCATACTTAATTAAAAAACAAAAACAAAAAACAAACCAAAACCTTCCCAATAGCATCGAATTCCTTTTGTGTCTGGGCATGAGAACTGCCCTTAAGTATTATTCGTATACCTAGTGAGATTGCATTGGACAAAGGTAATTTTTTTCCTTTGTAATTAGTTATCAATTGGCAATGGCATCTGGGTTAGGGATGGGGGCTTCTGCCCATTTCTCCTGTCAGCATTGGAAACCCACCTGGCTTAGATCACTGTGGACTCTGTGCATTCTGCCATAGTATTTGAGAGTTCATATGTGCATCAGTTCTGTGTGTCTAGAGGGCTTTGTTTCCTTAATGTCATCGCATTACTCTCACTACCCAGATTACATCTGGGAAAGAGAAGAGACTGTGACCTAGCTCCAAGCTGTGACTCCAAAGTCTTTGCTGCCTGCTCTCCATAAGTCATGTGTGAGGTGCACAGTGACACTTAGTATATTTAATTTGTGTTTTCTCCAAATTTTAAATAAGCACATTTATTTTAACTGGCAGGAAAAACACCTACAAAAATAAGTTATAGCAAACAACTAAGAGTTTTATATATGGTAATTGTTTATCCTTGTTCTCTGGGTTCAAGAATTAGAGCAGTCAACTCAGGCAGAATAAGAAGGTTCATGTCCCTTTTCCACTACCTACCCTATGTTTTTCTCTTCTCTTTACTTATCAATTAACTTAAGTATTACTGGGGCTTTTAAGGAGAACAATTGAAATAACTATCAACCATGTTTAGATTTTAAAAATACAATGTCTTAATTTTCTTGTCATGTGTGTGAAGTCCTGTATAGACAGAATCCTCAACTCAGATGAAATAGACTCTAAGTCAGCCAGTCTTGGAACATTGGCAGAAATTGAACACCAACAGTTAGAAACAAACATGAATGCTAGCTCACTGCCATATCATTAAGTTGGATCAAAAGATGATTTGCTGTTTAATTTTCTATGTTTTTTCAGAGCAGTGCAGTTACAGAACCAAGACTAGATGTTCTGGTTCCATTACCAATATGGGATTAAAGAACCTAGCATGAGACACCCACCTAATTATACCTTAGCTTTAGTAATGAGTTAGTCCCATGTACTTCTACAAATGACTGATTTAGTTTAATCATAAAGAAAGTCTTCAGTTTGCCTTCCTTCTCTCATTTTTGAGTTAAAAGTAAATAAAACAGATTGCTTTGGAATTTTATCCTGTTCATAATGACACACATAATTGTTCTGTTTCAGTATTGCACATTTAGAAATAAACACAGTGTACCGGGTTCATTTAGAATTATTTGACTTTTTATCATCCACTTAGCTATTTAAACAATACTAAACAATACATCCTAGCTTCACCTTTGATTTTTCATCCTCCAAATCCTTGCAAACACTTGATTCCTGTAGATTTCAGCTGCTACCAACTTTCTTGTCAGATTTCTCCCTTCCCAGCTTTTAATCAACCTGATTTCCAGGTCATAACCCATCTTTTGTAACTGCATCTTCTTATATTCAGTCTTGAATTTCTCAAACCAAGTCTGTACACCATTTATGGACTGTTCTGTTCAAATTTAAATCTGATCAGTCAGGTTTAAATCCATAACTCTCCGAGTATCACTTCCAACATACAGCAGACAGTATCCCTCCATTGCCAGGTCTGTATAAACTGGACTCTGAGAGTTTATATTGTAACAAACATTCCTGGTTGTTATTTGAGTGGAAAAATTTAGTGAGTCCTTTCCACTTTGAAGAATTTATAAACTAAGTCTGATAAGCCGTCGCCAGCAAATTCTTTGTCAAAGACAATGTATTTTTGCTTACAACAAAAGAGAAGTCAGAGACTGTGCTGACTTGGACTTTAGGGAGGAGGGAAAAAAACCCTTTTTTTCAAAAAGAATAAGTAATGACTAAAAGAATAATAATGGCTTGTTTAAAGAAAAGAGAAAGCACAAAATTCAAGAAACCATTCAAAACTCACGGACTTCACACCAAAGACATAATGGTCTATTCTCGTAAAAATAGATTCATTATAGTGCAAAGAATAACCTTTTTCTTTCTGAGTTCAAGTCTCCCCAGGAGTGACTGAACTCTTATTCATTAACTGACTAATGATGAAAGCACACATTTTAGGCGCTAAAGGCAGACTTTAAGGACTGTGTTCAGCATTATGTGCTAAAGGAAATAAAAATCAAAGCAAATTAGTCAAGCAGAGGCAGCTTTCAAAGAATAACACTATCTTTAGAAGTTTCTGGGTGTCACACTTCTTTTTTGTATCCATCTATTCAACAAATAATTACTGAGAGATTCAGATGTGAACATGAATGGCTTTGCGGTGGAGGTGTGTAGGCCAGGAAAATGAGCAATGACCAAGCAGTGGATCACTCCATAGAATCTGTGATGATTCTCATCACTGTGCGTGAAATCATTAATGGTCTCACAACTCTAGTGGGCGGACTCTATGTTTCTCTTTATGTGGAAACTGAGGAGGCCCATTTTGGGGTAGTTTTCCTCTAACGTCAGTGTCTAAACTGTGAGCAAACGGTGAGGGGAAAGATGTCACTCAATGATTGCATGGTGGGGACAGAAATCCTACAGTGCATATTTGTCATTGTCATTCATCATCCTAGAATGGTGTAGGGTAATCTTTATCAAATGCACTACGTGTATGACCTCATCATTCAAGAAGGTTTAGAAGGAGAAAAGCACATGGAAGGCACTAGTGTTTGTAGACAGGTCTCCTGTGGGAAGGAATTTAGGAGATGTGACACAGTTGATGTGTCATAGTTGAACTCTGTTACCGTCTGATCGTGTGGACTTGAAAACAGTCTATGTGTGCTGCATGGTGCTCCCCAGCAGAAGGGACACAGTGACTCCTAAAAATTAATATGGAAATTAATGCAAGTGAATATGAATTGAATGAGACAAAGTGCTTTCTTGTCATGGTTTACTATAATGATTTTATTTGAATATTTAATTATTTATTTTTATGAATATTTTTAGCTATATTTTGAAGTAATCACATTTGGCACCATAGTCTAACTGCAGGAAGGGTCCATCCATCTCTGCCTAAGGTACTGAGTTCCAGATCACACAAAACAGAGGGATGCAGAAATGTAAAGGAGGAGGATTTGGGGAAAGTCTCAGGGAAAACAAGAAATGAATGTAAATGTAGTAAATAATCCAGCCAGAATAAGGAATGTGGGACAAGAAAGTGCTGGTGACAAATAACAAAGATTATTTTGAGGAAGGATAACTAATAAAATTTATATGAGAAGCATTCATTTTAACAGTTAATTATTTTAATTTTATTACAATCTGTTCATTTCCTGAGGGGAAAATCATACCAAAGAAAACAATCAAGTAAATCTGAAAGTGTGATATTTTACTTTCATAATTATAGCTTCTTATGTTAACCCTTGTATTTCCATTGACCATTAAAATATTTTAAAAACACATTATGAATATGTATATATGTGTGTAAACATACATGTGTGTACATTAGAATATATATATAAATATATACATACATAAGCATGCTAGGGCAGCACACTTTGATATGTATTCCCAGTTATTCAGATTTTTTATTAATTCTGTGTATTATAAATTTTTCTTGACAGCGGACACAGGTCGTGCACTCCCTGTTTTGTCTGTTTGGCTTAAATC
The DNA here is from genome assembly GCF_017639785.1 of Mesocricetus auratus. Classification (NCBI taxonomy): domain Eukaryota; kingdom Metazoa; phylum Chordata; class Mammalia; order Rodentia; family Cricetidae; genus Mesocricetus; species Mesocricetus auratus. The sequence goes on along the minus strand of NW_024429195.1, from coordinate 46,553,733 downwards.
TATTGAGAGCAAGAGTAGCCTACAGCCATATTAAAGACTATCTGTTTAGTGGCGTGCTGAGAGAACCAGACAGGCCATGAGGCAGGGCCCTGTGAATTGGTGTGTGCCTGCTAGCCGGCATTGTAATTGGAAGCTCTCAGCAGGGCCGCAAAGCAATCAATGGTCATTGAAAATGGACGGTCCTTTAATTCTCAGTAATGGTCCCAGTGGTCAGGGACTTAGGCCTAATGGCACAATAGCACAGGGCGGCTGGCATCCTGACTACAGAGGCCTGTCATGAATCTAAAAACAGTCTGAAGATGGTCCATTTGGCATCTTAAGCTCCCCTCAACCCCGCTGTTTTAAATACTGTTTCTTACAGGAACCCTCTATTGTCTTTGTCTGAAGGTATATGATACAGTGGGGATGCTTGACCCATATATAATTCATTTTAAGAGCAAAAGCATTTAGGTCCCCAGCTCTCAGCAAACGCATTTATTCCATACAGAAAATAAAATATTATTGCATCCCATCTCCAAGTGAGGTTTATTTTATCCCTGAATGAGGAAAAAAAAAAAAAAACGGCAGCACATTAAGTGATAATCATGTGCCTGATTTCAGGATGCTAGACTCCCGCTGTTGACCTCTGTATGGTAGCCTGTTTATGGAGATAAATCTTGGAGGATAAAGGCAGAAAATTGGGCCTCCATAAAGGAAGGATGAAGCTCTAGACCTAAGCATCTTGCAGCATAAGTATATTTAGTCAGTAAGACAGTGAACTGGAAAACCAAATTAGGATCTTTAATATAAAAATCTCCAGCTTAGTGGGAAATGCTTAAAGAGAAAACTCACTGAGCTGGGAGAGCGATTTGTTATAGGAAGCAATCCAGTTGAACCAGTGGAGTTTTTTCCTTGTTTTGAATGAATATAGAAAAGAATTAGGAGCCTGAATCAAGCTCCTGACTAAAGATACTTGTGAGACAACCAGACTGTAAGTATAAATTCAGCCTATTAATAAAGTTAAGCTGGAAAGGTGTCAATTTTCTGTTTGTTGCCCAAAGTGGGAAGAGACAGGTTGACACAATGTATGCATTTAATATAAAATATTTAATATGCTAAAGTTATCACAGGAAAATCTAATATGGATCTTTAAAAAAATAATGTGTGTATTGCCATCTCCTGCATCACAATTATTTAACTGGAGTTTGCTTATTATTTATTTATTTAATTATTTGGTCAATGTCTGAATAAGGAAAAAATTATTAAACTGAAGGCTGGAAATAGGTAGAAGTTTAAAAGAATAAAGATTAATTTGAGTGCGTTGGCAATCACCAATCGGTCTTAAACAATTGTAATAAGGTGGTTAATGCTGGTCCCAAGTCTGAGAGTCACTACAGAGACAAATGAAAAAGCGTCTCTCCTAATTTTAGGATTTCTTAGCAAGAAATGATATTTGACAACCCACGGAAGCTTGAGTTTCTATGATATCGTCTCAACAGTAACCACATATTTCAGGAAACCTGGTAGTTGACTGAAGTAAGCTTAATCTGGAGAGCCTCTGTCTCCACCTCCTGAATGCTGGGATTATAATGCCTCAGCCATGCTTTTATGAATCTTATGTGGAGATCCAAACTCAGGTCCTCATGCTTTCACACCAAGTGTAATACTCATTGAGCCATCTCCCCAATATATTAATGCTTATAGTAGCTGTCAAATTCTGGTCCCAGATAGGTAGAAACTATCCTGAAACTTTTTCATTTTTATTCCTGTAGCATGCAATGCATCACCAGTTGTCAATAACTGATTACAAATAATCAAAGCAGTTAGTGATAGATACAGTTAGGTCTGATGATGGTGGAATGGGAGGTAGAAAACATGGTATCTGAGGCCAAGTTTGTACAAATGCTCTTGGATAGCATGCCAAGCTGTCTACATTTATCCTTAGTCCCATAGGGATTCATGGGGTTGTTTATAATGAATGCTGGTAAGAAACCATGCATTTTAGAAGGAGCCTTTTGTTGTGAATGACCAGGAAGTTTAGGAAATGAGGAAAATATAATGTCAATGAAGCTAATGAATAAGAACTGTCTGGAAGGAAGGAATAGACTATAGTATCGGATGAATAATATATTTCAACTTGGGAGTTTGGGAACTGTGAGGCTATTGTGATGTCTGTTAGAAAGAGTAGATTCAGGGAAGACATGGAAATAGCTAATAAATTAAGACATGAGTGAACGGAGGAGAACTAAGTGGAGATTAAGAGAGATTATTCTTTGGGGGTGCTCTTAGTATGTATGTTGTTTTGTTTTATTTTTTCCCAGGCTGACATATCCTGTTTAATCCTCTTAAGTGATTCTGAGTATACGTCTCCACTACAGTCAGCTGAAGGTGTTTGGAACTCTGAGAAGTAGTAACCAGAGAGCAGTCCCTGACACATATGAGAACATTTGATACTGCTTTTTATTTTTCAATGGACTATACCTATAAATATAAGCAGAGGTCTGAATTAGGTGCAGAGTGAAAGCAGGAAACAGCCTCCCACTTCCACACACTGAAACATTCATTCTGGCCTTCAAGAGATTACCTGTGCAGTCACAGAATGAGACAGCCATAATACACCCTCACACATCGGGGTCCCTGGGTCTTAGGTTTGTGTTTAAAATTAAACTAGAATATAAACATCCAGCGCCTGATTCTCAGACCTTTGGACTCGTAGATCATTTGACACCAACTGTAGTAGATTGACCAATACCTTAGTGAGAAGAGATTGGCAGTCAGGAATTGGCAGACACAAATAAGAACAGAAAGCCTTTTGATGGGTACACTTCAACAGGGCAGACATCTGGCCAGTAACTAGGATACCTCCTGTAAGTAGAGAGTCCATAAGCTGTGGGGAGGTCTCCATTTTGGAGAAGTACTGTTCAGATAAGGTGAATGTCTTAGTGTGGAGCTTACTGGTAGTTTTGTCAAATAATGTGAAGGAGGGCAGTCCAGATAGACCAGTGTACAATTTGAGGAGGCAGCAGGAGCCACAGTGCGTGTAATTTTATCTTATGCAAACTCTGGAATGAAAGGGACAGTCAAATATGGCCATGCAAATAATGGTACTTAGAGTTCTGTTCCAAAGTCTGGCCCCAGGGTACTGAGTGTGTGTGTATGTGTGTGTGTGTGTGTGTGTGAGAGAGAGAGAGAGAGAGAGAGAGAGAGAGAGAGAGAGAGAGAGAGAGAGAGAGAGAGAGAGAGAAGGGGGAGGGAGCTCTGTGAGGCCAGGTTATAGCGTCCCCCCATAGCAGTTTGCCTGCAGGGTTTAACATTTAGGATTTCTGGGTCAAGCTTATGAAAATTCCTTAATGAAACTAACTCATCTTCTGGTATCTTAGTAATACCCTTTTCTCCACACCTACGTTTCTACTCTAGACTGTAGACCGCAAACTATGAATCCTAGCCTCTTGAATCATGAGAGTCAATGACTCATAGTAACCACACACATATCATATAGGTTCTATTTTTCTGGAGAATTCATTTGGTAGCTGAAAGGGACTAGAAAGATTGGTACCTTAGTAGATACATGAATTTAACATCTTTGTTTTAAATAAGTTCTCCAATAAAATGACGGTCTTAGTTAGGGTTTCTATTACAACCACAAAACACTAAGAGAAAAAGGCAACTTGGGGAGGAAAGGGTGTATTTGAGTCACACTTCAGCATTTCTGTTCATCATAGAAGGAAGTCAGGACAGGAACTCAAACAGGCCAGGATCCTGGAGACAGGAGCTGATGCAGAGGCCATGGAGGTGAGCTGGTCGCTGGCTTGTGTCTCCTGCCTTACTCAGCCAGCTTTCCTGTAGAGCCCAGGACCACCATCCCAGGGATGACTCCACCCACCATGGGCTGGGCCCTCACACATCAATTATTAATTAATGCCTTACAGCTGGATCTCATGGAGGCATTTCCTCAACTGAGGCTCCTTCCCCTCTGATGACTCTAACTTGTGTCAAGTTGACACAGAAAACCAGATAGTACAAGGACAAAAGAACTACTTGTAGAAATGGCTGATTCTCAGATCTAGGCAATAAATATATAGGTTGAACCTGCGTCATTTTAGACAAAAAGCAAGAAAGAGCCTCCAGGGATCAACTGGAAGTACTATAGGTGGCAAAATTTGAATTCCTCTATCCAAAACCATTTGCTTTGTATTTGTTTTTAACCCAAAGTTAAAAGCAAAGATTGCTAACTCATTACACATACAAATGACTGGGAAATAGTTGAAAAGAAAAATCCCTGGTGCAAAAAAAAATAGTTTTAAAACAAACTGTGAAGAGACACAATTGAGTACTTCACAATAAGAGTTACTCATGTCTGGTAACTTGCTAAAATGAGTACCAAGTTCATGATTAAGAAATGCAACAAATACCATGTCAGCCAGGTGATCAAGGTGATCAAGGACAATTGACATTGAAGGCAAATACATTTGATAGGAAGCAATAAAGGTGGTTCTATAACTTTGTGCCCTTCCTCCTCACGATACATTGTTTTGGCTTAGTCTTAAGGAACATGTCCCAACAATTCATACAGAACTGCATTGTGCAAAATACCTCACAACAATAGAGGTTTTTACAGAAACCAAGGAAAATGTGTGATTACAGCAAAGAGGAACTTGAGATGTAATGAACAGAAGCAATATGGACTCTTTTATGGAATAGCAGATACAGAAAAGAACATTAGGTACAAAGGAAGGGAATCCAAATAAAACACAGATTTCATTAATAAGAATTACAAGAGTTACCTCATTTTAATGATAACAGACTCACTGCAATAATGGAAGAAGTGGAGATGAGAAACTGCAGGTTGTGTGTGTTCATACTGGGAAGCATGTGTCTCTGCAGAACTGTTGCTCTGAGATCCCAGGACACACAGAATGCAGAACAATTAAACTCTAGTAACCAGCACTGCTTGTCTAGCTTCAGGGCATTCAGCTAAGTTCCAGCCACAGTGGGGAGAAGTGCAATCGTTTTAACAATGCCTTCCAGGCACCAGGGTTCTGTTGAAGTCTGGGAGTCAGCAGAGATCCTCACCTAGGAGTGCCAGGCACCATTGGACCCCACTGGTATGGACACTGCAGGCCCTGTTTTGTATTCTCTCTTTCTCAGAAAGGTACACCCTGCTGCCCACTCCAATAGAAATGCCCGAAAACATCACCTGGCTCAGAGAAGGAGGATTTCTGTAAGTATTTCTGTCTACCTGGAGGAAAGGGGATTCTTAGCAGGGAAGAAAAGCACACTCACTACCAGACATAGGGGGATTTGGCACAAGATCTCCAAAGTTAAGATGCTGTGCCAGGTCCGAGGAGCCCAGAGACTAACCCAAGTAGTCGACACTCTGATGCAAAGGCAAAAGGTTTCTTTTTAATGTTCAAGCTGGCCAACTTGGATCTGTTTCCATGTCGGGGGAAATGAGATCCCAAGCAGCCAAAGAGAGAAGCTTATAAAGGGGCAGACCATAAGGCTGAAGGCCACAAATTTCAGGGTTTCCTTGTTTACTTAAGGTCATACAAAGTACAGAGCCAAGCAGTAACTATATATTTTAAGCAAGATACATTTGAGTGAGATAAGACAGAGCATGGGCTTGCAGGGTTAATGGGGTCATAGGGTCTGTCAGTTATCCCCTGGGCTAGGGGATCCTTACAACTGGCAGGGGACCTTTATGACAAGCAATTAGCAAAGGAATGTTAACAGGAGTGGTGGACAGTTACCTCCCATTCTCTGAGAGCAGGGACTCAGGTGCCAGACATGGTACTCCTGATTTAAGGAGCTAAATTTTACTTTACCATTAGAAATTCCCTTTCTCTGTATACATTTAGAGCCCAAGTTTTAAACTTATTAATTTTAATTTTTGGTCCCTCAAGATACTATGCTCTTTTTATTCAAAACTAATGGTAGTAGTATAATATGAATTTCACTGTAAGAATTCTATTTATATGTGAGAGCCACGGTAAAGAAACTATCCAATGACTGCTCCATTAGAAGGAAGGTTTTTATTGTGGATACAAGAGAGAGCATCTAAAAGCGTCTGGAATGATCTAAAGCATAGACGAAAATTAGACGGGAATGTAGCCAGGGGTTGGGAATCATAGGAGAGAGAATTAGTATCTTAAATGCCTCAGCATCTCTCCATCCCAGGCTATTTTTTAAATGGAAAAAGTATGTAATCCAGTATTTGTAAAATACTCACAGAATCAAGATTTCTGAATTGTAAGGAGTTTGTGTGGGTAATATTTTTATTTCCTGTTGTTGGGGTACCCCGAATTGAGGAGGGGTCCCCAAGCTGGATTCATCACCCCAAGAATCAAGAGTCCATGCACCAATTGATGTAACACGCAAGAGGCTTTAACTAGGCATTTGCCAATGGGCCTCTCGGTCAGCTTTTAGACCGATTGGCCCCGAGGTTCAGCTACAATCAGCTTTTAAAGACAAAAACCACAAGCCTTTGGGAGGGGTCCCTATCTTGTGATGGGGGGGTTACTACTGACCAGGGGAAGTAGATGTCTTCCTGACCTACATGTTGTAAATTCCTCAAACCTTGGTATGAGTTAATCATCTCTCCCTAAGTAAATGGTGGTTATCATCTCCTTGTTTCCCACGAATCTTGTTTCCCCATCTGGTCAGTTCATCACAGGTGGTCAGCAGCCCGGAATCTGGCCTTTTGTGGGTTTACAGCCCTTCTGCAATTAAGGTTGCTAAACCATACATCCCATTCTGTGGTTTGGCCAGTTCCTGGGATGTGGCCCTTTGTTTACTTTCTGAGTTCTCTAGTGGGGTGCCCTCCCTGTTTAAGCTTATATTTTATTTCTATAAATTCGGGGTCTTTCATTGTTACTTGGAGAAAATAATACAAAATATAGAAAGGATAAAAAAATCAATACCACTGTTATCAATGCCGATAAAGGCAGGAAAATTGTGTTTCTTTAAAGCAATTTTGCATGTAGATATACTTTCAGATACATAATCAGGTAACTTACTCCATATTAGAAATATTCTACCTCCCTAATGGGACAATACAACAATTACAGCAGTTGGAAGAGAGACTTTATTAAGAAAAACTGAACAAACCACTGTTTGCAATCAATCAAATGGGAAAGTGTCAGAAGTAAGCTGAAAGCTGACCTTACTCCAGTGCTGGTTCAAGGAGCATCTACCCCAACATGCTTCTTTGTGAGCCCATAAAAGGTATTCTTGGCAAGCAAGCCGCGCTCTGAGCAGGTATATGGCTCTGTTAGTGACTGCAGACTGGATCCCAGCATGTATAACTCAAGAGTTGCTAGAGACCCACTGCCGAGCTAGTTTTAAGTGTCCCCAGTTAGAGAATCAAACAGGAGCCCCTATACAACTGTGTTACTGTGTTTCTCTGTATCCTTAAAACATGAAATTCAGCTCAGTACAAAGAAAAAGAGAAGGGAAGGGAGCTTCTAAGATTTTGGAAGACAGTATGGTTGCAGGATCAGGGCAGCAAAATGATAGACAAATTAAACAGGAGAAAGTCTACAACAGAGAAGACACAATATAGTGCAATGAGACTCCAACAGTCAGGGTGATATTGACTTTTCTCTGGATGGAACTTAGTCACTTGGAGAAGTAGCTAACAGTGATTGCACACTCTAGATATACTCTTATCGAATTCATGAACTACCCAATGAGAAAGCTATGGAGTTGTCCCTGTCTAGATGACACTGAGGATGAGAGAACTATTGTTGTTAAAATGTTTAGGTTTATCCAGTAAGGAGACACAAACCACGATTCAACGATCCCACGTGGAGTTTATTGGTGGACGGGGAGGGAAAAGGGGGGTGAGAGGTAACCAACCTGTGCAGAGCAGAGAGAGAGAGAGAGAGAGAGAGAGAGAGAGAGAGAGAGAGAGAGAGAGAGAGAGAACAAGAGAGTAAGAGAGTAAAAGACATAAACGGGCAGGGCTCAGTCCTTTAAAGGGGTCCAGGGGTCCTTTGCACCTGCCTGGTTCTCACGGAACTCTGGGCTGGCCAGAGTGTTGCCTGAGCGCATCCTGCCAGGTAACAGGGCAGGCCAGAGTAATGCCTGAACCTTTCATTCCCACCTTTATTTATGATTAAAAAGAGATGGGGGTGTTAGACGTGGCAGGTTCGGGATCAAGGACGTTGAGTTCTTAAGACTGCTTCCTGCTGACCTTGGGGCGTCGATCATCTTTGGGGGAATCTGAGAAAGTTGGGGTGTTGCCACGCTGGTTGTTCTATTGTAGTCCAGGGCGTATGGGACTCTCTGTAGTCCAGGCTGTAAGGAACTGTCTGGCGCCTCTGTAGATCTGGCAAGATGTTAGCAGAGTAGAGAACAAAGTTAGGTTTAAATTTTTCTTTCTTAGGTCCTGGTAATTGAGGGGAAGACTGTAAGAAGAGGGAGGGGGTTCCCGAGGGGTCCCAAGATGAGGGAAGGGAGTTCCAGGACCAGGGAGAGGTTGAATAATATTTGGAGTGAATCTGACCTGTTTGGATGGGTCCAATTTGGCTTTCTGGAACTGACAAGAATCCTTTGAGTTTGTGAAAACATAAATATTAGACATATCAGCAGCATATTTGTATTAGAAAAGACTTGGCTGAAAGTATTAACATTTTAAAACTGACAGATATTTTAGCACAATGCAAAGCACCTTAATTTTGAGCTTATAGTTATGATTATATAGTGGTATAGTTGTTTAGCACTGTCGGAGTTAGATTAGTATCTTATCAGAACTTTATTGATTAATGTTAAGACTATGAAAAGTAGTATAACGAAAGAGAGAAACCTGGAACATATTTTTTTTAATGTTTCGACTTAAACGTCTTATATAGATAAACCTTAGAGTACTCATTCCTGAAATCTGTTTTATGACAGAGCTTTGCCTTGTCTGCTACTTTAAATTGGCAAAGCTACCAGCCGTCAAAAGCATCAGAGTTCTTGAGAAGGATAAGATTTTACCTGAGATTGAAGAATCAGAGACTTAGTAGCTGACTACATGGACAGCCACCCCCAAGGGCCTCCACAGTTGTTGAAACCAGAAGCTCCAAGAACACCTGCCTTTTGCTGATAGTGAGACCTGTGGATTGGGACTTTTTAGGAAGACTTTCCATCAGTTGACCTGAGCAACATGGAGAAAGTCGATTCCAGTGTCCTCTTGTTCACGGCCTGAAGAGTCCTTTGAAGCAGTTGAGGTGAAGGGCAGGGTTGCTCAGTGGCCAGTATTGCCACTTTTGTGGGCAATACTAAAGAGTGTCCACCAGTCTTCTTGGAGGAAAGGGGGTGGTGCCAGCAGCTGGCCTATCTCTGTTATAAAAAGCTTTTAAATAAAACATTTAAATGCCATGTTCTCTAGATCTCTGAGTATTTTGAGGACCATTTGTCTGTTTAGTATATCTTAGTAAACAGAATTTATCTTTAGTGACTTGCCTTAAGCCCATAGATGGCTAGAGAATAGAAGTAATAGAAGCTTTACCTTTGTAACCAGCTTATGGGAAGGACTGGGTGTTATAGTTTCTTAATCTGAAATAGACCCTTATAACTTTAAATGTTTATCATCATTTAAAAGATATAACAATTTAGAAATACTTGATATTTAGTATAGTTGAATTAAAGTTACCTAATTTTTTTACACATACATATAGATACATTAAACAGGATTGGGTAAAAGTGTTGACCCAAACTTATAGTAAACAGATAGATTTAAAGAGACAGTGATGAGAAGGAAGATTTATTGTAGATAGAACAGGGGACCCTGGAAAGGCACAGTATTCCATAAACAAGCCATACACAACAGGGCCAGTGAAAGATGAAATTAGAGACAAAAGTAAAAGCGCAAAAGATACAAAAAGTAAATGAATTGTATCTGTTGACAGGCTTTGCCGGCAGAAGCTGGCTGGTCTGAGTGGGCGTGTCCACAGCTAGGTCACTCGGTAAATATGGCAGACTCAGTAAACACGTTTCCAAGCTAGGCCGCATGGTAGGCCACATGGTTTAGATCGCCAAGATGGCGGCCTCTATAGGCACATTTCCGTCTGTTAGCAGGAGTGGCCTTTTTTCTCCACAAGTGAGGCAGAAAGATGTGTGACCACCGTAGGTCTAAGAAATGAATGAACGGCTCGTGCCAGGGTATAAAACCCGAGAGACCCCTCGTGGGTCCGAGCAGAAAAAAATCCGAAACCTCAAACCTCATTTGTGGGGAAAAAAATGAAAAACTCTCAGTGTCCTGAGTAGACTCTAAACTGGGATCAACAGGAGAGAGGCAAAACAGAACACTCCCAGGTGGAAGGTGGTTCCCGCCCTGAGGCAGGTTTAGCCAAGATGGGATGTGGCGGGAAGCCTCTGTGACTGGCGGGAGTTTTTAAAGCTAGAAGAATGAGATTTAGAGGAAGAAAGAATGTTGAAGAGAATGCTTAGGAGAGAGGTAGAGAAAAGCTTGAACATAGGGCAACTCCTTCCATCGACCAGATCACTGGCAGTGGTTAGAAAGATCATATTTACTTTGTCGGTTTGTTATCCATGAGTCCGGTCTAAAGGAAAATAAAACGGCCAGATCAACTCTTCAGAGCTCGTCAGCCCGAGAGTCTAGGTAGGGCAGAAAAGACCACCCAAAACGGAACCAGCTTCCTAAAGGCGAAGAGCCACCATAGGCTTGGAAAGGAACGTCCTAAAAGCTAAGAAGCCACCGTAGGCTCGGAAAAGAACGTCCTAAAAGCGAAGAAGCCACCGTAGGCTCGGAAAGGACCATCCTAAAGGCAAAGAGCCACCATAGGCTTGGAAAGGAACGTCCTAAAAGCTAAGAAGCCACCGTAGGCTCGGAAAAGAACGTCCTAAAAGCGAAGAAGCCACCGTAGGCTCGGAAAGGACCATCCTAAAGGCAAAGAGCCACCATAGGTTCATAAAGGAGCCGAAAAATTACCAATAGGCCGTGCCCATGGAAAACAAACCAAGAATGATTGTCAGACGATGGGGGCCAACTGTGACCTTGAAGATCGTGGCTAGATGAATTCCCCACGTTTCCAAAAACAACATAAGGGTGGCAGACACTTAGCGGTCAGCCCTTAGGGTTTAGGGAAAGGTTTCGCTGACTTAAAGGGGGTCCTTACCAAATCGTAGCTGGTGTTGCATGTAAAATGTAGCGTTCCGGTCCATGGAAAGTGGGCTGTTGGTACGATGTTACAGGTTACCTGCGTGGTCACCTGCCGGGTCGGCAGGCAGCAGAGCCTCAGGGAGAGCCTGTCCAGGTCAGGGAACCAATGTTGTTAAAATGTTTAGGTTTATCCAGTAAGGAGACACAAACCATGACTCAACGATCCCACGTGGAGTTTATTGGTGGACAGGGAGGGAAAAGGGGGGTGAGAGGTAACCAACCTGTGCAGAGCAGACAGAGAGAGAGAGAGAGAGAGAGAGAGAGAGAGAGAGAGAGAGAGAGAGAGAACAAGAGAGTAAGAGAGTAAAAGACATAAACGGGCAGGGGTCAGTCCTTTAAAGGGGTCCAGGGGTCCTTTGCACCTGCCTGGTTCTCACAGAACTCTGGGCTGGCCAGAGTGTTGCCTGAGCGCATCCTGCCAGGTAACAGGGCAGGCCAGAGTAATGCCTGAACCTTTCAACTATCATTTATTTAGAATGCAAGAAGTCAAGGTGTAATCAAACCCAGCCCATCTGGCAAGGATGTTCTTTCTCGATAGTCTATAAAGGTAAAATTCACCTTTACTAGCCTTCTCAAGGCTTAACTCACATCATGACAATTAGTGATGCTAACTAGTATCATTATACCTTTGAATTGAAGTTCTAGCTATGATTCAGTAAATTAGTACCACAGCAACCCAATATTACATTTATTATTGTGTTATTTCTGTATAACCACTGTTAATAGTTTTCAGAATGCCATCCAAGTTTAACTATTAGAATCTTAATTCTGAAAGAGAGATACTGTTTGGGATGGCATTCCAATTGTAATTCATGTCAGGAATTTTAAAAAATCCAGTGTTTTTAAAGAGTGAAGCCAAATACATCGATGCCTGAGAACTAAGTTTATAGCATGAAGTTGAACTTCAAACATCCCATGTTTTCGTTATTCCACCTGGGAGACACTTAAAAGCAATAAGGAGTTATTTGTTTTTCGCCCTATCATAGCTTGGAAAAAAATAGCCTTCAAGTGGGATGTGTTTATTTTTAACTCCTGTTGGTATACAGCACTGTTTACAATGGCATCACTGGCTTACCTTCTGTTGTGTGAAGAGAGAAAACACTGCCTGTTTCACTTCTCATCAACAGTGAAGTGTGAGGAGGGAGTTTAACAGATGCTGCTCTGTGGTGCTGGGGTCTAAGGTAAGGCAGGAAGATGCAGCCATGACTGTACTTTCCTAAGAAAGCATGCCCAGCACTACAGGGAAGCACATTCCAGTAAAATTTTCTTACATATATTTTCCAGGACACAAAAATATAAGGTCTGGAATCTGAGGCAGAGAGATTGGAGGGAAGAAGCAATATAAAGTATATTATCAGTCTAGTAATTCCTGCAAACTTCCCCAATTATTTTGGCTTGAACCTTTCCAGTGCATCCCAGGCATCCGTGGACAGATACCCAAGTTCAGAAGGAAACACCTCCTCACTTACAGGGAGCAAAGTCAGCAAACATCCAGGAAGATTTTACTCAAACCCTGACTTTGTGACAAGGGGAGAGCTTGCTTTCTATAATACACTCAAGCGTCCTTTGAGACCAATTATAAAATCTCGGAACCAGATATCCTTTTATCACTTTACCCTCTAGATCTTTGGTTGGGAGAACTAAAAACCACAGATAACAGCATCCGTGTCCCCTGCCTTCTTAAAGCATTCTTGTACCTTTTCAGAAGGTTTTTTTGTAGATTCCAATCCCATCTTGTTTACAATAGTATCAACCAAGAAATATTTACTGGTTACCACCTGCTATAATCTTCTTAAGCAGTACACAGAATTCTCAGCTTTTTCTTTACAGGATTCTGTCTTTCCCTATTATAATCATTAATATTACAGGGCTCACAAAGCACTATGATATATAATTTTAAATAAGGAACACACAGCCTCAAGAGGCTTTACTGGGCAGAGATCTGAAGGAAAACTAAAGAAAGAATTGTTTGGCGTCATGATTTGGTTGCTCTGCTCCCTCCCCTTATACATATCTTCCCCCATTGCTCTGTTCTTAAGGCCAATATTTTAAAAATGGATAATATTAGTTGGAAGTGTATGTCTGAACTTTTGTATGCTTTATAATCTTCCATTTAAATTACTTAATTTACATTTAATCATTATTTCTGTTTTAGAAACACTGATATGAATTTCAAGGTAGCGATTTTTGAAGTCAAGATAGGAGACACTTTTAAGGTTAAGGCTGTGGGAATGTCTGATGTGGGCCAGGGATCCTAAGGAAATGGGCACATAGCCCTGGTGGAAAGGTGATAGACAGAGTAGAAAAGAGATTAATGGGTGTTCTTTGGGTATGTGTATAAAACATTCAAAGAATATCATCAATTAACAGAGAGAACACAATTATGTTATTGGTAGCGTCATGGATGGAACTGGGTATCACTATGCTAAGTAAAATCTCAGGCCTCTGAGGGCAACTAGCCACATGCTGTAATATGTCAAAGTCAATCTCAAAGAAACCAGGAGCCAGGTAGTCACAATCAGAGCAGGAAAGAGTATGGCAGGGTGGGGCAGAGGAAGAGGACCAGTGAGGTTTCATAGGAGGAACGGCTTCCGAAAGCCTGTAGTAGAATACCTAGCTGACAAAAATTAACTGTTTCTAAGTACTTCCTAACACAAGGAAATTGTTTCCATCTGAGGTGGAGGTAAGACGCCAATAACCCAGATCTGACTACTTAAGGAACATCATATTGAAGTGTCTCCTTATAACTCATAAATATATATAATTACTATGTGGTAATTTAAAAATAAAATTCTATTAAAATAAGTAAAAAATAATTAAAATGTTAGCATCAGTTCACTACAACACACCAGGGGACAAAAAGAATCACCTTTAGAATGGCACTTACATATCAATGTATTTTCACATGCTTTGGTAATTCAAACCCTGACAAACAGCTTGCAAATATATCAAGTTCTCAGACATTTAATAAGGGTGTTAGTATTTTCAACAGTCACTACAGTCCCCAAACTAATGGGAATAAATTCTAGCATTGAGAGGCCTTGGGAGTCATTTATTTAGCAGATATACTTCATGCTCAGACAAATGAAACTACTAATCCCAGCATGCAAATTGGAGCAAAATGCTCAACAACATGCCGGGGAAGGAATGAAAAGGCCCTGCTTTTCCACAGTAAATAAGATGACATATTGATGGTGTGTCTCATCACCCTGAAAAGGCTGTAAATGATAAGCTGAACAACAAAAGGGGCTTTCTCCAGGCTGGTGAGTCAACAGAATTCACCAATAAATGTCACCGCTATACATATGTAAGATTTGTAAATTGTGTTGAAATTTAGGAAACCTTTCTGTGGCAGAGAAATGTATAGAGTGGCATAGCCCCGTGTAAATTTTTGTGTAAATACACATTCTGTCTTGGTTACCAGATTGGTCTTTATCACCAACTGTGTTCCTTCAATAGTTGTTTAGATGGGAGGTATCTCCTCCCTTGTAAATTCGTGCTGTTACCACAATAATATTTTTAAAATAAGAAATACGATGCAGACAGTGATGGCACATGACTTTAATCCCAGCACTCACTGGAGAGGCAAGAGACAGGTGGATTTCTGAATTTGAGGCCAGCCTGGTGGTTTACAGAGTGAGTTCCAGGGCAGCCAGGGTAATACAAAGAAAGTCTTTTGTCTTGAAAACCAAAAGAAAGAAATGTTCTGGCAGTCAAAAATTCCAGGAAATGAAAGTTGGAATAAAAATAACTCTAGATAATGTTTCAAAGTTGATTGGCTTAACTGCGCAACGAGCAATTACTCTGAAATGTTTGGTTAAAGCCGTCTGAAAACCTGCAAAGGCTGTATAGATCCCTAGATGCATTCAGAAATCTTATGGATCAACAACGGAGGAAGTAGCCGGGCAGTGGTGGTGCACGCCTTTAATCCCAGCACTCAGGAGGCAGAGGCAGGTGGATCTCTGTGAGTTCAAGGCCAGGCTGGACCGACAGCCTCAAAAACAATACAGAGAAACCCTGTCTCGTAAAAACAAAAAACAAAAAACAAAACAAAACAAACCAAAACAAAAAAAAAAAAAAAAAAAAAACAAAGGACAAAGTCCTAGTGGTTTGTGCTGGCTGTAAGGGAAATTTGTGGCATTGAACGATGGCTGCACAAACAGTGCTTACTGCATGTTGCAATCATGGGAGTCTTACTGAAAGCTGCCCGAAGAACCACCTAGCAGCACTGAGCAATCTCTCCCTAGCGTTGTAGAGTAATGATCTTTTCTTAGGCTCTCCTCACTCTATGAACTATTGGGGCAAAGGAGGAATGTTGAGAATCAGCAAATCAAAAGCCGAAGGTGAGACAGAGGAAAGTTTCAAATGCAACTTCTCTATTGGTATGGAAGGAGTTATTTGCCACAAACAAACATAAACAAACAAATAGCATGTGACAGTCTGTGGTTTTCTAATCTTCTATACATCAGAAAATTTATTCTTCAAGACAACTGCAAACATGATGATAGAAATTGACTCATTTCAAAAATAAAATCTAGGTTGGGGGAGAGGGGTTCCGTTGTGAGATGACTCAGTAGGTGAAAGGTGCTTAATGCTAAGCCTTACATCATGAGTTCAGTTCCTAGGACCCATGTTGTAATGGAAGAGAACCAACTCAAACTGTCCTCTGGTCTCCACTCTTGTACCCTGGAATGCTTGTTAACAGAATGGATGGATGGATGGATGGATGGATGGATGGATGGATGGATGGATATCCAAAAAGCAATAACGATATTGTTTCATTTTTGTTGGAAATGAGTTCTATTTCCCTTAGCTCATTGATTCTATAAGACAAACCCAGGCATGAATTTCCTAGTAAAGAAAAAAATACATTATTTTTGATTTCAAATATATTTTGTTTTTGTGTGTATGTTCTGATAGGTGTGTGTGTGTGTGTGTGTGTGTGTGTGTGTGTTTGGAACTCACACATGCTAACACTGCATCACAGCACCATCATCATTGACATGAGGTATCACTGTATAGCACATGCTTGCCTTAAACTCCCCATTTATCCCAAACTATACTTGAATTTGATATTCTTCTGCCTCTGAACTGAGAGCTCTGGAACTTTCAGGAACATGTCGCCATTTTGATTTTGTTGTTGTTGTTGTTGTTGTTGTTTGCTTTTACGAGACATGGTTTCTCTGTATTGTTTTGGAGGCTGTCGGTCCAGCCTGGTCTCAAACTCACAGAGATCCGCCTGCCTCTGCCTCCTGAGGATTTTGTTTTTTTTTAAATGCAGGAATGTAAACACCAAAATTTGAACTGAATCATGTCATTGTGGGGAAAAAACATTTTTGGAGTATTACTTGAAGTTCTGTCTATTATTTTGGTTTTATTCATATTGTCATGGAAATGGGCTTGAATGCGTTCAGTCAGACATTGTCAATACATTTTCATAAAACAAATAACACAAACTAAAATCACTTAAAGGCTTTATTTAATTAGAACCTACTTTTAATACTAATATATCCCATTGGACAAGGCATTTATTTCATAGACTCTTATCTTGTTTGTCTTATGATAATGAAAAGTGTAATTTCCTAGAGTAAGCTACATAGTAGTTCTTCAAAGAAATCAAGAAATATAACAGCCATTTTAGTTTTAAACAGGAAGAAACCATCTTCTCCAGATTCATTATGTCAAGTGTCATCAATATTTCATATGTGGAAACATGTGATAGGATTGGAAGGCTCCGGCAGTTGAGTCAGGGAATCTAAAACAGTACAGGACTGGCCATCTCTACCTATGCTACTGGCAAGATTAAAGTTGGTGTCCTAAAAAAGAGAGGGGAGGCACAGAAATGTGGGATACAAGGTTACAGGGGTATGAGTAGAAATGACTATGACTCCAGCCAAAACAACATCAAATCCTACAACATGCAACCCTGAAGGAGGTTGTTCTGGTTCCTCCATGGCTGGCACAATGGCCTTGGTATCAGGAAGTGCACTGTTTACTTCAAGTTATACACGTTTCAGAAGAGACAGCAGTGAGTGGTCCAGCTGCACAGCATCAGATGATGCTGCAGCAATTGTTTGCTTCAAGCTTTAGGAGAACTCTAACCTGCCCTATGATCTCCATATTCAAGACCCATAGTTAACTCTCTTGCCCTCAAGTTATTTTGACCACTATTCATTAATGAGTGTGTGCACTCCTGGTGACAGTATGATTAGGACCTAAAATATATCATATGTACTCTTTACTAATCTATTTTATATCTTTGCCCTGCCTTGAGATTTATAGTACACATATTTTTTTAACTTTAACGGATAAGTTTTATGAAATATGGTGTGTCTAAAATATGCACTTGCACTCGTCAAGCAAGTGATTTCAACTAATACAATTTATGGGACTGTGTTTCTGAATATATTCCACAGTTCATGTTTTTTTCCTCATAATACAGATAGAAAGTGAAGTCATTAATACTTTAAGAAATGGCAGCAACAAGATAAACAAAAATGAGATACAAGACTATGCAGTACATGGACGTATACCCAAGTCAGTCTGGTTTGCATTTAGAGGTGATTGCAAATAAATAAGTGAGTGAGCTGAAGAATATGAAATACGGTAATTACTTAGGAAAAGTAAAGCTAGCAGTATTAATACATTTATAGACTCAATAGTGAACACAAACCATAAAAGCAATTCCTCAAGATGATCTTAGAATTTAATTCTTTTAAACAGAAACAAAGGGGAAAGGAAGAATGGGGAGAGATAAATAAGAGAGACAGAGACCAGAGGCAGATAGAGAAAGGGGAAAAAAGGAAAGAAGAAAGGAGAGAAGAGGGACAGAGAAGAGACTCAAAGCCTGTGAGCCTCTAGCAGTAAAGAAGGCAGTGGCCAAGGAGGCTTCAGCTAAGGATAGTATTTCAGTGGTGCAATTGGCTTGATAATACTGATTACTATTCCTGTTAAAATCCTATTAGTTCTTGCTAGAAAAAGCTAACAATGGTTTAAGTAAAAAGAATCATATAAAACTTAAAGACTCCAGGAAGAACTATTTGAAATTGTGTCAGCAATGCTTCTTCTGAACCCATTTGGGCTCTGAGGGTAATTGCTAACTGTAAAGCCAGTTTGAGTTCACACCACAAGGTTTCAATTGAAGAGATAGCCCCTTATTATTATCAAGAAAGAAATGCCTCTGGTGCCAGTTGCCTATAGACTACACAGTTAGCGAAGTTATAAACAGGGTGTTATCTTTCCAGGAAAACTTATAGATGAAGTCAACTTATTCATTTGGTGTAGCAAATTAGTTTGGGGTTGGTTTTCCACCTGAGTTTCTTTCCAGGACCTTCAGTTCATGGAGGACTCACTACTTGATCAGTTGACCCAAGTGTCTAATGTCCTAATGCATCTCAAATAACACAGAATTCTTAATTTGTATCCACCCCTTTCAACCTTGCTTATCTAGTTTAGTATTTTCTGCAGGGCAGGAAAAGACAACATTCATTCTTCCAGGTTAGTCACCAAGGTTAATTTGGTTAATGAGAATCTTGGTTAATTTCTGGCTTTTAGATAGTCACAGTATCCTCCAGTCATGTGGGTTTTGCTTCCAAACACATTACTGATATATCTCCTCTTCATCCTTCTGACCTCTTCTTCCCTCAAGCCAGTATCACATTTTGCTTCATAGTTGCAAATGGTCTCCAGTATTCTCAACAACCTATGGTTGTATAGCAATCAAAATCCTTTTTTTTTTAACACAGATTTGGTTATGAGAATTCAAAAGAGGCATGGATAACTTAGAATAAGAGTTGAATGAGACTGATTAGGACATGTGACCTTTGGCAAAGGCTATGGAGAGTAACAAATACAAGTATACAGAATATCATGACTTGGATATGAAGTATCCTCTTAAATAATTATGTGATAGGAACTTGGTCTAGAGCTGCTGGAACCATTTTGAGAGTCTTGTAAAAGGAAGTAGGTGACTCGGGTTGGAACCATGAGATTGTCTTGACCATGACTTATTTGAACTCTTCCCAACATATTTACTACAAATTCCACTTAAGTACACATTCCCACTGCCTTGATATTCTGCTCAAATGAATGAGGCCAAGGAACTACCACCCAAACCCCCTAACACTATGAATTAAAATGCAACAAGTTCTGAAATAAAATAAATAGACTGTGAATTGACTCATCTTTGGAGAAATATAAAGTTTCTGTAGGCAAATACAAGCAAGGCATGACATGGATGACTTAAATGAGCTTGAATGATGAGCCATGAAGCTAAACAATGGTCATTACTAGATAACATTAGAGGAATGTGAATGGATTTTCGCCCTCATCAGCATATGAACTGGGATTTGGGGAAGTGAGAGACTGGAAGCATAAAATCAGGAATCTCTGTCAATTGACTTATAATACTGGCATGAGCTTTGATTAGGGAGGACTCAAGGTACACCATGTTAATGGAGAGGAGCATTGTGTCTTTAATTTTAGTTCTATAACTTTTGGGTCAAAGACTTCCCCCAAATATTTCCGGTACTGGAAATACACATCAGTCCTCCTCAATTCCAATTCTGTAAATCTAAATAAGTGAGACAAGTTTCATAAAGTTGATATGAACTCATTAACTTCATTGTGAAGGTGTGAAAAGCTGTGGTCTTACTTTTTCCACCCAAGTGGGTTGTCTATAATAAAACACCTATCACTTCAGGGATTTTGAATTAGCAAGCCATCTGGTAGAAAAAAAGCAATAATGAGGACAGCATTACTCATGAGGGAAGGATTGAGTTTGACTCAAGGGATAAACAGTATTATGATCAGTTTTTTTTCTCTTAAGTTTCAATTTATATTAAATTATCACACCTCTGAGGGTCCCACTTTTAAAAATAGATTTCTTTATTCTAAACCCAGAATGTAGACTTGAAGAAATGGACAAGTAACTGTTAATTAGACGCAGGTCCTAATCTTTAACTCAGACTAGATAGGTCCTAGTGACGTTCTCATCAGGGCTTGCTATCGTTGTGTACCAGGATCTGCTTGTTAAGGGACAGTGATGCACTGTTAAAATAGCCTGCACACAGTATCCTCTTGATATGGGGCTGCTGGCAATCCAGAACTCCTACCTCTATTAAAAACTACTAACTAAAAAAATTAAGATGGTGCCGGTGAGAGTATGTGATTTTGTTGAATGCTAGCTGGCAGAGAGTGACTCACTCTTTACAAAAGAATTTGGCATTATTCTGAAAAGCAAAATAAGTTTTTAGTTTTTCTCTTATTAGTTGTATTGTAAACTTGTGCTGTCACAATAAGGAACTAATATATCTTTTACAATCCTGTTTGTCTAAGATTAGGTCAGTAAATCTATGGTGTACTTGGGGCTATTTTGTGGTCATGTGTTTGAAAGTGGATGGGCTCCTCAATGTCATAAACCAGTGAATGATGAGGGAAGAGAAAAAGCTTATTTGTACTTCATATAGCATCTGTAGTCTAGGTTTTATTCATTATTTATTTGTGGCATAAACACAGTCATATTTATATTAACAAAATAAAATCAATTTTATATAATGCATCTTTAAACAGATACTATATTACCTGGTGGTAATAGTAGATTTACAGTAATATGTCTATATACTCTTACAATACCCGCATTTTCTATGATGAGTATATATTACTTTATAAATGGGAAACAAGTCTTGACTGCCTGCCTGCCCTGAGGAGATGAATGACTCATACAGTTGTTTTGTTCAATTCATTTTAATTTGCTTCACAAAGCACAGGAATGGAAGATGCCATAATAAATATCACAGTAAAAACGACAGATGGACTTTCCAACTTATTTTACATAAACATTTGATTGCTACTGAGTAACAGGACTTGGTTTTTCTTTATCTTGTTTAACTCCCAAGACATTCAAGCTAGTTATGGGAATTGGTCATATATACATATCCTTATTTTCCAAAGTAACATGTAAGTCAAATGTTCATTGTTGTAAAATGTATATTAGAACAAAGTATTAATCCCAGCACTCGGGAGGCAGAGGTAGGCGGATCGCTGTGAGTTTGAGGCCGGGCTGGACCGATAGCCTCCGAAACAATACAGAGAAACCCTGTTTCGTAAAACAAAAACAAAACAACAAAAAAAGAACAAAGTATTAAATGAGAAATGATTTATTTTGGCTCAAGGTTTTAGAGAGTGTATTCCATGCTGGCTGTCTCCATTATTTCTTGCCTGTTGAAAGACAAACCATTCTAGCAGAAGAGGGATGATACCTGTGCTGGCTAGCTTCTTTATCCCCCCCCCCCCCTTTTATTCCATTCAGTCCTTGTCCTGCTGAGTGGAGCTACCATGCTCTCATATAAGGGAGGTCTTCCCACTGTACTCAGTCCTCCCTGCAGTCCCCTCATAGATGCATTAAGAAAAATGCTTTACTAACTTCCTACATGCCTCACAATCCAATCAAATTGATAATCAAGACTAGTCACCATATCAATAAATCATGATGTCAAGGGTGCTGGCAAAAAAAGGGCTCTATCCAACTCAAAATTGTATACAAACAGAAGATAAGTGGGGTGTTTCCCATCAAAACCCCTTTACAAGTAACTATGACACAAGCTGAATGATCTTCTACACCTACAAGGAAAAGTATTAGACAGTAAGTTATCGGTGTCATGTCCCAGGAGGCATGTTTTGATGCATACAGAGTGTCTATTACAAACTTAACTTAGGGATGGTAGAAGAGGATGTGTTGCAGACCATCAAGGCATTTGCTACACCTCATTTTCTTTACTCTAATATACTATTAACCTCTGCAACAAAAGTCCCTCAAGGAAAAGACAATATACTTTGAGAGCATCAACCAAGAACGACTGAAGGGATTATCTGCTTCAAAATGGTTACCTAGGCAGTGTTTTCCCAGAATCACACTTCAAGGGATTCAAATGCTACTGAACTCATGGTTAAAGGAGGCCAGGCACATGTAAACCTGTCAGCAGAATATGTAAGCTTTACCTGAGTGGTCCTGGTTTTGCAAGTATGAATGATACAAAAGTGAGGGGCTCAGTAAGCCTTCCACCAAGCTTCTACAAATCTGATACAAGGCAATTAGAGGCAGGGTTAGCTTCTCCAAAATGAGACCACGAGAGGGTTTTGCATGAAGTTGGGAAAGCAAAGCATAAGTTATAAGGGTGAGCTTAGAATGCTGGAGATGCCAGATCATGGGAATGTGTAGTATACACTCAAGAAAATGGAAATTTGTAGTAGAGCTAGCCCACCAGAAGAGTCAATATGTAGCATAGCTGGAGAGGCAAGCCTGCTAAAGGCTGTTAGAGTTCATGAGTCCCAGATATCAGATAAAGAAATGATGTGAAGCTTGGTGTTTGCTTGGTTGGGGTTTGTTCTTTGGTTTTTAATTATTGTTGTTGTTTTTCTTGTCATCCTCCCGTCTTCTCCTTTAGGAATGAAAATGTTTATTTGGTACCATTGTATATTGGAAGCATGTAACTAATGTGTGTGTCAGAGAGAGAAAGAGAGAGACAGAGACAGAGAAACAGAGAGAGAGAGAGAGAGAGACAGAGACAGAGAAACAGAGAGACAGAGACAGAGAGTCACACACACACAGAGAATTCCCAGTCAAGTGAAGGACCTGAGTCTTAAAATAAACTTTGGACTTTGGAACTGTACTAAGACTATTAAAGATGAGAGAGACCTTTCAAGATGAACTAAATAAATTTTGCATTATGAAACTTTAGGATTCAAGGACCGGATGGTTTTTAAAGTGAAGTGTTTGGATGTCAAGTTGTCAAAAAATAGAGCTGTGATACCTAATTTTGATTGCCAGCTAGAAAAGATTGATACCCACCTAGGAGAAAAATCCCTGTGTGTGTGTGTGTGTGTGTGTGTGTGTGTGTGTGTGTGTGTGTGTGTGTGTGTGTGTCTAGGTGAGAATACTCACCTTGAATGTTACTACGTCATTTCCTGAGATGATTTTCTACAAGAAAGTGTGCCAAACGCAAATTATTCCTTTCTTTGTATTTTCTGGCAATGGAAGCAGTATGAGCAGCTGCCATGGTTTTTACTCATATTGTAAGCCAAAATAAAACTTTCTTCCCTTACATTGTGTTTTCCCAGGTCAAACCTGTTGGAAAATTAACTAATGAAATAAGTATTATTACAGATATTAGCTACTACCAGGCAGTGCAATACATGGTAAGATCCTATGGTTATCCACAGAATTTTAGAGACAAATTAGTTTCTGTTCATTATACTAACAAGAACTGCACTCCATATAATTCCTTGAATGGAAGTTGAAGCAGGGCACATTAACAGTTACATCAATATGTCACTTGTAATTCCTTGCAACTTGCATGAGCAACATTTGTAATCTCTTCTAATTTTTTTTTTTGTGGGGGTTCAAGACTGTGGCTTTGGAGGTTGTCCTGGAACTCACTCTGTCGACCAGGCTGGCCTCAAACTTACAGAGACCCTCCTGCCTCAATCTGCTGAGTGCTGGTATTAAAGGTGTGCGCCACCACTGCCCAGAATCTCTTCTAAGTTATCTCCCTAAACGGAACTCTCCACTCTGAGCTATCCACTAATACCACAGGTTATGTTATGCCACACGCCTTTCTGAATCCCAGGGTTTCAGTATGTCTTTTCCAAAATGGATATGAGGCAGGGGTTATAAAGAGTATAGGTGCGTGTTTCCGTAGTATTTACTGTTTGTATGTGTCATCCATGGATGCAGACCAATAGATGGGCTCCAAATTGTAACAGTTAACTGAATTTTTTGCATGATTAAAGTAACTGCTGTAAGTCCAAGGTCCTTCTGTCTGTATTTATTCCAGGTGGAGTTGCATTGCTGAGTTATTCATGATCTGCTAACTCCTAAATTGATTCATTATGTCTTTAGAGTTGTTAGGTTATATGCTGTGAGGTAGAATATAATACTAAAGGACAATCTGCTACCGCATTTTGATTGGAGTTTTACCTAGTGGTAGTTAGCATTTCCTTTGAAGCAGCAGTGTAATTGTGAAATGCTGGCTTCAGCTAGATGCATTCTGAATACCTTGATGTCCTCCACTGTGTATTAGCATCTCTTATAACCCATAAAATTAGTGTAGAAATTTCCTTTTTTTAATCTTTCAATATTTTAAAATTAATTTTTATTTAAATGAAAAACAATCTTACTTTACATACTAATCCCAGTTCCCTCTTTCTTTTCTTCTCCCATTCCCCCCACCATCTCCACATCCCACCTCCATTCACTTCTCAGGGAAGGTGAGGCCTCCCATGGGGGATTATCATCTGCATCATTTGGGGTAGGAAGGACCTAGGCCGTATCTTGACTGAAAAAGTTTCCCTTCATAGGGAATGGACTCCCAAAGCCCATTGATACACTAGGGATACACTAGACTGCTCAGTCCCCCCCAACTGACATCCACATTCAGGCCTGGTTAGGTCCTGTACTGTTTCTCAGCTGTCAGACTGGAGTCCATGAACTTCCGCTTGCTCAGGTCAGCTGTTTCTGTGTGTTTCCCCAGCATGTTCTTGACTGCTTTGCTCATCACTCCTCCCTCTCTACAACTGGATTCCAGGAGTTTGGCTCAGTGTTTAGTTGCGAATCTCTGCTTCTGCTTCCATCAGCTACTAGGTGATGGCTCTATGATGCCATTTGAGGTAGTCATCAATCTCATTATAGTGGAAGTGCATTTAAGGTAGCCTCTCCACTATTGCTTGTATTCTTAGTTGGGATCATCATTGTGGATCTTTAGAGATTTCACTGATGCCAGATTTCTTGTTAAACCCATAATGGCTCCTTCTATTATGGTATCTCTTTTCTTGCTCTCCTTCTCTGTTCTTCCCCCAATTCTATCTTCCTGATCTCTCATATTCTCCTCCCCTCCCTCCCTCCACCTGTCCACATGCTCCTAATTTGCTCATTACACATAGAACAAAGGATAACCAGCCTACAATCCA
Organism: Mesocricetus auratus; assembly: GCF_017639785.1. Lineage (NCBI taxonomy): Eukaryota > Metazoa > Chordata > Mammalia > Rodentia > Cricetidae > Mesocricetus > Mesocricetus auratus. The sequence goes on along the minus strand of NW_024429195.1, from coordinate 46,528,622 downwards.
CAACCCCAGAGAAGCTAGGAAACAAGGAGGACCCTAAGAAGGAATTACATAGACCCCTGGAGAAGGGGAAAGGGACAAAAAGGGCTATTTTTCAACCAAAGGAAAATAAACAGAATAAAGAACACACACCCTACATGTATTTGTCTGTGTAGGTGCTTCAATGCAAGTGCCTTTAATTACTAGGCCATCCAAAACAATATGGGGACTTTGGGGTGTCTTTGAGAGTGATGGAGCTTTTCTAAGGTCTTGGTGAGCTTGTCTTGAGGAGGTAGGGTCCCAGAAATCTCGATGACCACCAAAGCTGTCCCATACATGCATGGATGCACCTGTGTCCATGTGGGGAAGATAAAGACTTGAGTTACCAGAGACTAGCCCAACAGTTGTTCAAATGTTTCAGAGATGCCTTGTTGTCCATAGAGATTTCCTTCATTCTTTTATTTTCCTCTATTAAATAACATTTTCAGAATTAATACAAAGATAAAAAATTAATAAAATTTTCAACTTAACATGAATTAAGTTGGTACCAAACACTTGTCATTGAAATAATTTAATGGGAAAGAATTATCTAGAAATTCAAAACATATAAAATATCATAGGAAAGCATATGTAAAAGTAGTTACACCTTTCTATTATGATTTGCTCTCCTTACTATAACTTCGTCCATTTTAAGTATTCTTTACCTAATATATTAAATGAAAGAAAGGCAAGAAAACAATGACCATTTTAGAGAAATATGATCCTACTTCTTTACTGACATGAATATAAATTATGTGTTTTTTCTGAAAATAATAGTCATGTGCTTAACACCATAAAAGCATATTTTCAATTAATTTCAATTTCTAGAATTTAAAGTTTGAGTATTGTATAAATCTAACAACTCCAAACTCTGGGTTGACTTGATTTTAAAATAACAATTACATATTCAAGATAAAAAAATTCAGAGGAAAATGTGAACAACTGCTGTAAATAGATTTTTTTTTGTAATTAAGCTCAGAGGGAAAAAGATATATGAAAGTTTCACTTCATTATGCAGAACACTTTTATTCTTTATATTCAATTATTCTTTAAAATAAGAAGTGCCTAAATTGTTTTCAATTTAGTGTAATGGGCAAAGTCTATTTGCATGATATTTCTTTTACATAGAAGTCAGAAACTTTGTGTGATGACTGTTTTTAAATTTTAATCTCATGAGGGCCCAGTTAGCTCAATTAAAGCAGATTAGAAATGAGGAAATGCAGTCATAGAAACAGTAATTTAATGTTATCAATTAAAAAATATATACACAGTAGAGGTTTTTCCCTTCTGCCTCTCTAGCATCTGCTGTTCCCTGGCTTCCTCAGGGAAACACCTCCCCTCCACATACAAGTCACTCTGTTCAAGGATAGCCTATCTTAGGCTGTACTTGAGCAATGACCTGTCGAAATCCTGATTTGTCATAGACATAAAAAGTGGCTGAAACTGAATTGTTGATCAAGTTTATCCAATTAGAGGGAATTCTGGGAATGTAAAGATAGATGTTGATTTCTGAGTGTGTACCCCTAAACAACAGATGAACACTTTGTAGGTTAAATAAAGGAAAAAAAACCTTTAGATCTTAGCTTCCGCAGAGAAATCTGATATGAACAATAAAGCCTCCCTCCCAGGAACTTAATTTGAGCCCTACATCCAGTAATAATGAAGCATCTGTACTTATTAACCATACCTTCCATTGAAATATTATCCTAAAAATATTTTTAGAAGTCACACCACTAGTTAAAAGGAGATATAGCCCATTGCATTGTCTGTGTGCAAGATTTAGCTACATGTGTTCTTGTGAACACTCAGAATTGGTACAAATCCCCAGGCACCTAGTGTGTGTTCACTACTGACAAATACAGAAGGACTTACGCATGATGCTTTTTATTAAAGATTTTGCAGCAAACTTTAAAAATAACATATTAAGGTGAATGACTTATCATCATCCCTGTCTTATAAATGCTATGATTAAATACTTTAACTATACAAGGGGCTAACATCCAAAGACATGATTGGCTAGGAGAGGATGATTATTTGATATAAAGTTTGCCCTGAACACCTATGATAATCTGGATAAGGCAAGAGCTTATCAGTGGAAGGTCACGTGGTAGGAAGCAAATATCAAAATATTCCTACAGCATTTTGCACATGACCACTGTGTACCTAATCTAGAAGAAAATCCAATTTACGGTGTGCCTATGTTCTTTTTACTATTTCAACAAATATATATTATTGTTCTTCAGCCTGATAATTTTATTCAGAAATTAGTTTCTGTGCAATTAGATGCATGCATTCCATTCTAGCCTCTATCATAATGGAAGTTTCATTAGTAGTCATCTCATTGAAAAAGTCAGTAGCTATAAAACATCCAGTGGACCTTAGTGGTAGTTCATCCAGTCAAGAAATGAAAAAAATTATTATATACTTATGCAGTAGCATGAAGTTAAATAATTAGTACATTTATGAAAGTAAGAAGAGAGCCATCTGAGTATATATTTGAAATTATAAAAGGACTCAAGTAATAAGTCTGCAAAAGTATGCAGTCATAGATAATGAAGAATTTTAAAGCAGATCAGGGTTTGATATTTTCTTCACAAAATAGGGGGTTCCCTGGATATCTGGTAGGATAGTGGTAGATTGATATAAATCTCACTAGGGTGTGAAGGTTAATCATTTTCAGTAGGAAATGGAGTGGAAGATTAAATATAGAATAGTCTTGGGAAGGGGAAATAAGAGACCGGGGAAGAGGAGTAAGTGGCAGACTGAATGTTTTAGAGAACTAGATCAGACGCAATGGTACAACGTAAATGAGAGAATACGGTGTTTTTCTCATTGTGTTCTGTGGCCATGTACATGATAGAAAATCCGTTGTGTGGATTTCTCTACAACTAACTGCCTATATAGTGGTTCACATGCAATAAAACACCTTTTACCAACCCATGGGCATCTTAGTCTTGTAGGCAGGCATCCTGGGGGCCAGCAGGGGCATATTATTTAATCAATGTGTTCTGTCTAAATTTTCATCTCATATCCCTTCTTCCTAAGTCACAACCCTGCTTTAACCACTTTGCCCATGATGATATGTAGATGTCCCAGGGCTGTGAAGGCAGCCACTGATGTTATGAATCCCAGTTGGGACAACTATGCCATGTGACAACAAGACTGAGTTTTTGGTGTTTCTAGAGGATGTGATGGTGAGTTGGAGATTCAAATACATTGATGTAGACAGTACAGTATCATACACCTTGTTTATTCACAATCATACATTCCTTGCTAAAGCCTTTATTGAATAGTGGTGATTTATGTTAAGGATTTAATAAGATATTAAGAATCTACCTATGAAGTTTAAGATATTGAAACAAAATACAAACCTATGGTATCTACTATTTCTCAAGCTCCTTCTTATACAAATAACATTTTCCTGCAGAATATACTCCAAGTACTGTAATCATAAAATAATCTATGCATAATAATTGGTATGGCTAATTAAAATTGGCTATGACTGCATCAAGATAGTTCAGTTAATAAGTGAGACTGTCACAAACTGAAGATCAATGCCTCATTAATACTCCCAGAGTCATTGTTGTTGCAAAATATAGATTACATTGCCATCTTGAAAAAGATCACTATGCTAAAAGTTCACAACAGTAAAAACAGTGACTATTATTAACCCACACACATATGAGCACTTGGTTTTTGAAAAAGAAGCTAAAATTATATAATGGAAAAAAGAAGGCATCTTCAACAAATGGTGATGGCATAACAATCCTGGCATGTAGAAGACTGCAAATAGACCCATGTCAATCGCCATGCATAAAACTTAAGTCCAAATGGATTAAAGACCTCAACATAAATCCAGTCACATTGAACTTATTAGAAGAGAAAGTGGGAGGTACCCTTGAATGAATTGGTACAGGAGACCACTTACTGAGCATAACACCAGTAGCACAGACACTGAGATCGACAATTAATAAATGGGACCTGCTGAAGCTGAGAAGCTTCTGCAAGGCAAAGGACACAGTCAACAAGACATAAAGGCAGCCTACAGAATGGGAAAAGATATTCACTAATTCCACATCTGACAGAGGGCTAATCTCTAAAATTTACAAAGAGCTCAAGAAGCAAGTCTCCAAAGCACCAAAGAATCCCCTTAAAAAGTGGGCTACAGAACTAAATAGAGAATTCTCAATAGAGGAGACTAAAATGGCTGAAAGACACTTAAGAAAGTGCTCAACATCCCTAGCAATCAGGGAAACGTAAATCAAAACAACACTATGTTACTCCTGTCAGAATGGCTAAAATCAAAAACACCAATGAGAGTTTATGATAGAGAGGATGTGGAGAAAGGGGAACACTCATCCACTGCTGTTGGGAGTGCCAACTCGTACAGCCACTTTGGAAATCAGTATGGAGATTTGTCAGGAAAATGGGAATCAGTCTAGCACAAGACCCAGCAATTCCACTGTTAGGCATATACCCAAAAGATGCACATTCATACAACAAGGACATCTGTTCCATTATGTTTATTGCAGCACTATTTGTAATAGCCAGAACCTGGAAGCAACCTAGATGCCCCTGAACTGAAGAGTGGATAGAGAATATGTGGTACATTACACAGTGGAGTACTATTCGGCAGAAAAAAAACAATGGAATCCTGAAATTTGTAGGCAAATGGATGGCACTAGAAGAAACCATCTTGAGTTAGGTAACCCAGCTACAAAAAGACAAACATGGTATGTATTCACTCATAAGTAGATTTTAGACATGAATCATGGGAGTGCCTGTCTATAATCCCACTGCCAGAGAGTCAGGGAAACAGGAAGGACCCTAAGAGAGATATATACATGGTATCCCAGAGAAGGTGGAAATGAGGCAAGATCTCCTGAGCAGATTGGGAACTGGGAGGGGAGGTTCTGGGAGGGGAGGGGAAAGGGAGCCAGGAAAAAGAGAGGGAGACAAGAGGAAGGGAGAGGAGGACATGGGGGAGCAGGAAGGTTGAGTTGGGGGAAGCATAGAGGAGAGCAGGATGAAAGATAACGTAATAGAGGGAGCCATTCTAGGTTTAAGGGGAGATCTGGCACTAATGAGAACTCCAGAGACATACAAGAATAACACCAACTGGCAAACTAAGCAGTAATGGAGTGACTACTTTAAATGCCCCTCCTTAATAATGATTTTGGCGACTATCTTACATACCATCCTAGAACCACCATCCAGGGATAGATGGAAGCAGAGGCAGACACCCAGAGCTAAACATTGAACTGAACTTCTGGAACCCAGTGACAGAGAGGGAGGAGTGATGAGCAAAGGGGTCAAGACCGGGCTGGTGAATCCCAGAGAAACAGCTGATCCCAGCAAGACTGAAAAAAGTCAGCAACTATGATTAATATGCCAAGAGCTTTAGTTGATAAACATGATAAGTGAGCAGATGGGCAATGTAAACAGAGGGATGAAATTGTATGAATAAAAAAGAAATGTGAGAGATCAAAACTTCTGTGACAGAGGTGAAGAATGCCTTCCTTTGACAGGCTTCTTGTCTAATAGATATCACTGCTTGAGATACTAGAAAAGCTAGGCTTGAAGATATCATGGAAACTTCAAATATTGAAAAAAGAGAGAGAAAAAATAATAACTGAAGAGATACAAGCCATAACAAGTATTTAAGAACTGGGTGACAATTACAGAGGTATGGTATATGTACAATGAAGGTACCAGTACAAGAATTAGTTCTAAGAAAAAAATACAGTTGTTCAACTTATCAGACACTGAACAACAGATTGACAAATTGTGAAGTACAGGAATATATAACATACATCAGAAAAACTACATCTTGCATGTAATTTTCCAACTACTGAAAATTAAAGAAAAGATGGTAGAAGCTAGGGATTAAGTGGGTAAAGAATTTTACCCATAGAGGAACATGGAAAAGAACTACATCTAACTTTTGAACCATTAATATAAAGAGGAAGGACTTAGTGTATTAAAAAAAAACACCAATTTAAAATTCTGCATTTCCTCTGTCCTGTAGAATTTCTGGCAGACTCTTCCATGAAGCAGGAACCCCTCAGGACTGTCTTATTTTGCAAGTTCAGCAGTCACTTTCCTGTGGGTCCTGCATGTCCAGTTTATACAGCAACAGTAAAAAAGTCCAAACAAGAGCAGTTTCTTGCCCAAATGGCTAATCTTCCCATGTTGAAGGCAAACTCCATATTGAGTTTGATGCCAATCACCTTTCTTATGTAATTGGTGTTGCCAGGAGCAGTTGTGTCTCATTGTCATGAAAAAACTCTAAACCATTTTAAATGCCATATTCTGTAGGTCTTTGAAAGGTTTGAAGAAATTCCATCTCAAATATATCTCGTATATCTAGAAAACCTAACTAATCTAACTATTAGTTTTAACTATTATAGGTGACTACATAGAATCTGTACTTAATTATGCATTACATTTTAAAAGACCTGTATAAACACAATACCTAAACAAGGGAGAAGTATACATATCGCAAAATTCACCTTAAACTTTTGTCAATAAACCAAAATCCATACCAATACAAAGTATTCATTTCTGTATCATATTTCCATTTTTTTCCTCTAAAAAGAGATTGGGTGTGATCATTACCATTTATAACCAACCCCATATAAATGAGAACAAATATTTACAAACAATATTTGGGAATGTGGGCATCATTCTCTCCAAACTGTTTCCTGCTGTTATGGGTGCTGTCTTAGGGATCCTAAGAAAACCCAGAAATCCTGGTGGTAGTGGTCTGCAAGGCTGCCTTGTCCCACTGTTTTGAATGTTGGGTCACCTGGGCTACTGCTTCAAGGGGTCTTGCTTCAACAAACCATATTAGTCTGGAATGAATCTAAAGCTTTTCATTTTCTGTGGAAACACAAAATCTGTTTTCCAAAGTAACATGTCCTTATACTTAAATTTTGAAGTCAAGGCATTTCTTTTTTATTTTTGCTTTTTGTTTTTGTTTTTGTTTTTCAAGACAGTGTTTCTCTTGTTTTGGAGGCTATCCTGCAACTCGCTCTGTAGACCAGGCTGACCTCGAACTCACGGAGATCCGCTTACCTCTGTCTTCCAAGTGCTGGCACATACCTTTAATCCCAGCACTTGGGAGCCTGCTGAAGTTGTTATTTTTTAAATATATAGATTGGAGTAATCCAGCAGCATTTCTTTTAGTAGTTGTTGCTATTTCCTCAGCAGTCAAACAATTCAAAGACAACACGATAGCATACAGTATCCAGACTCCCTGTGAATTTTTCATCTTTACACTTTTTTTGCTACTCTATTTCTTTTATTTTATATTTTCCTGTTTTTGAGACAGGGTTTCTCTGTGTAACTATGGCTGCCCTTGAACTCATGCTGTACACCAGGCTGGCCTTGAAATCAGAGAGATCTGCTTGCCTCTGCCTCCTGAGTGCTGGGATTATTGGTGAATGCCATCACACCCAGCTACTCTTTTTTCTTTTTCTATCCCGTCTACTTACATTTTTAAACACATTGTAAACCTGCTAGAAGTTTCGCTTCATCTGAATCTGTCTTTACTGTAAATCTCTACCTTTTTCTGGTCACGTGTCTTTTATCTGCTAAACAACATTGCTAAAATTAAAGAGAAGTATGACTGACAAACTGTCAATGTAGGTGGCCAGTTTAAAATTTTCTGCTTCACTGAGAAGTCTGCCAGACACATTATGACCTATGGGGCAAAGATGGATGCCCCAACACTAAATAAGGATTTCAGGTACTGTCCAGATAGGGAGATGTCTCTGTCAATTCTAGAGTTTACATACTATCCTTCTGTGGTCTTTGGTGGAGTTGAAGAGAGATAATTATGGTTATGGTTTTCTTTATGATAAAAGATAAGTTCCTAAGACAGTATAGTGGAATATTTTCTTTAAATCCTACTAAATGTTAATGGACTAAATATTGTGATTATAGTGTTTTGTTATGTATAATTTTACTATGTTCAAGTTAGAACCCTTTTTATTTAGACAAAAAATAGATGATGGGGAATATTCTTCTGTGTATGTGTTTATCTTACTGGCTGATAAGTAAAACACCATTGGCCAAAATAGATCAAAATAAAATTCTATATTCCCAAAATTAACTTCAAAAGAAAAAAACAAAGTAAACACAAACAATCTGAGAGAATTTCTTGCCAGAAAAAAAAGTCCAATTTTAAAGAAATGTTAGAGAAAAAGTTCTTTAGGTAGAAAATAAATGACATGGGTTGGAAGCTTTGATCTACAGGAAGAGAAGAATGGGAATGAATTAATGCAAGTGGAAACATGTATCCCACTCTTATTCTACCTAACATAACAGTGGAAAACAATAATAGCATCAGTGTATCTGATTATATAAAAAAGAAAAATCAGAGGAATCCTATACAATACTCAATTTAAACCCAAATAAAAGCTAAGAAAGAGTGGAATTTAAAAGCAACAGCAAAAAATCAGTTAGGCAGTGGTGCTGCACACCTTTTGATTCTTGTGTTCAGGAGGCAGAGGCATGGGAATACCTATTAGTTTGAGGCCAGCCTGGTCTACAGAGTGAGTTCCAAGATAGCTAGGGCTGTTACACAGAGAAACCCTGTACCAACAAACTAAAAATCAAAGGTCACAAATAGGAAATGGGAACCAACATGATGGATTTTAACTACATTTGTAACCACTTTGAGTATTAATTATAGAATGCATAAAGTGAGAGTTGCCAGAAGACATTAAAAGAAAAAAAGCAAAATACATGTAGTCTATAGAAATCCTAGTTCATATAGGTTAAAAATGAAAAAGCAAAGAAAGATACACTATGTAAATGCTAATCAAATGAAAGAGGGAGCAGCTTAATCTCAAAGAGAATGGATTTCACATTAAGAAAAGCAACCAGGCTTAAAAGAAGGTGAGCTACATAAAAAGAGTGTTTCCCGAGAGGAAAGACCATTTAATGTTACCATCTATAAGAACCAAAAAAAATGAAAATGGAAAGGAGAAATAGTTGCATCAATTGTTATAAAGTCACACATAAGTGAATGGGTAAGCCTCTATCCATACACCTGGAAGATACCCTTCACAAAGGCTTGCATCAAATACCCAGGTTCAATTCATTGGTGCATCCACCTAGATATGGGCAGAGGATCTCTTTGGTTGGTGGTATTGTCTTATCTGGGGTAAAGAAATGCTTGTTCATGTCTCCCACAAATGTTATCAAAACTGTTTTGTTCAAAAGTCTAGAATGCTCAACACTGAGGATGAACTCTTGCCCATAAACCATGGACTTTATGTAAAAATATTAGTGAAGGTTTGCTAACGTAGGTACCATTCTGGTGGGAGATGATACTAACGGGGTCTTGGAAAGTATATAGGTTTGTAGTGTATTAAACATCTTATTCATTTCCTCTTAACTTTGATAATATTCTAAAAGTGTTTAAAATATAAAGATCATTATAAAATCAAGTCAAAGGGAAAGTGCTTCTGTGGCTCAGAAAATAATATACTTTTAAAATATTTATGTTCAGTCCCTGTGAATCCATTCAAACAAGTCCCATGAATAACTAAACTGTACATAGTCTTTTCAGCCATTAGGGATGGTTGTATTTTTTCACGTTGACATTAATCTTTCCATAGCCAATAATCAGTTATATACATCCAGGAAAAAAGTGCCCTTACATGTAGGTTGGAGTCGGACACTCTGTTTTGATCAGCGTAGAACAGCATAGCATTTAATGATTCTTGAGAAAAAGCAGTTACAGATTTCATTTCAAAAATTAAACGTTAACATTAATTTTTAACTTTAATAAGCCACACAAGTTTTTCTTACATGCCATATAAATATATATGCATGTACTTTCAAATAAATAGCACGGACCTGGGATAAACTCCATGAGCAGTAAAAATTAAAATACAATAGAGTACAAATAGATACAGATTTTCTCAAGTTGCATAATTCAGACAAATAACACTTTCTAATAAATAGCACAGACCTGTGATTAAATCCATGAGCAGTAAAAATTAAAATAGAGTAAAAATAGATACATATTTTCTCAAGTTGCATAATTCAGACGAAAAGAGATAATCTAATTTATTGTACCGCTCCCCACCCCTAAAAAAGAAAACATAAAATCAGCCTACAGGAACATTCATGATCAAAGTCAATGTAGGAAAATAAGTAGCACCTTTAGTAATCAAAATGATTGTCAATATTCCCAGGAAGCCTAAATAGAGCATTTATGACTTGATAAAGAAAGTAAAACTAATTGAGAAGTACCACAAAGTTTACCTGCTGCGTGTCTCAGCACTTGCATAGGATTTTGACTGAGAAAATTAAAATGAATCCTTCAAGACAAGACAATCAGTTCTGAGCAGGCAGAAGATTCCAAAGCATTTCCCATCTTACCATTTGAAACTAGTCAGAGAACCCCCTATCATGGCCCAGACCATATCTTAGAATACTTTGGGATTCTCAACAGTCTAGTCCATTCATTCCATTCCCTCATTTTCATGAGGAATTATTGTACACCTGGCCCTATGTTGGGCATAAAAGTTGTTATTCCAGAATCATCCTTGTCCACAAGGAGTTTACAGTCTAAAAGAAAAAGTAATACTTAGGAGATATATTTGAATCAGCAGGCAAACCCTGTTCTTAGAGAGGAATTAGGCATTTCTTTCAGTTCTGATAAGCAGCAAAACTTAGCAACTCTAGTGCGTCCTTTTCTGAGGCATTGTGCCCATGTGACACTACAGAAGCACAAGAACTGAGTGCTTCAATAGTAATGGAACTGTTCTTTAAAATGAGCTTACTGCCAAAACAATTTACTCTTGATTTAATCTATAGACATTTAACTAAAATAAATTATGCATTTGCATAAAACACCCGCTATCTTTTATTTTGTGGGGGCAGTTTTGTATGTTTCTTTGTTTTGTTTTTTTGAGACAGGGTTTCTCTGTGTAAAAGGCCTAGCTGTCCTGGAACTAGATCTTGTAGACCAGGCTGGCCTTGAATTTAGAGATCCACCTGCCTCCAGAGTGCTGGGATTAAAGGTGTGTTCTGCTACTGCTCGGCTACATTTCTTATTTCCTAAATTAGGAATTGCTACATAATCAAAAATTTTCCAACACATACATGAAGATCAGCTCAAAGTATAGTCACTTGCAGGAAGGTGAAAGAGCAATTTATCATCTTATATTTCTAATCTTTGACAGGCATTCATACTGCTTATTTTATGTTCTATTTTCAAAAGGTGAGGCAGGTATAGCCATGACTTAGATCATGTATAAGCAACTAACTGAATCCTCTTAGGTATCAACAAAGGCTAGCTTAATCTTTACTATCGTAGGGAATACCCATATTTATGTGAATGTGGTGGTTTTCTTAGTGCTCATCACAATACATAGAAAAAATGCTATGTTGTACTTGGAAATCTTATAAGTAGAGTTTAAGGCATAATTTATAATGAAAATATTTTACAGATTAACTCTGAAGCCCATTCTCTTCAAGAATTTTTTCAAAAAATAGATATGGTTATAGTAAAGTATATCTTATGTGTGTCTTATTAATAACAAGATATTATGTCTAACTTTTCCTTCAACAATCTTAGTTGTCAATTTAAAATTATGAGAAAATATAGAAAGCAGGAAGTTGTAACAAATTTTTCAAAATTTCCTTCACAAATGGATAATTTCCCACCTAGAAAATACTTCATTCATTCCACTTTATGCAAAAGCTCTTCAAATCAAGCTCCAATTTTAATATTTGGGAGGATCCTGCTATTTCTCCTCCAACATAGAAATTACATTATGACACTGCTGACTGAAGTATGATATCAATTTTATCATTACCAGAACAGGTAATGTTGCAGCCACTGAGACTGTCCCTGTCACAATGATGTCAGTTCGTTATATAGCATCAGTTTGGCTGAGTAAGACCAGCACACACCTGCCTGGGGAGGTGTGAAGATCTCTCATATGCACGAGATTCTCCTGGGCCATGTCAGTTTATGATCATCTTCACTACAGTGGACCCTATGGTAGATGTCCCCAGTCACTGAAGCAAACATGTATCTAGTGCAGAATACTGTTTTTGTACTTTACCAAAATGACTTTGTCACCATTCTTCTTCCTGAAATTTATCTAATTATGAATTTTTTTTGGTGTGTTGTTGTTGATGTCTGGAGGGGTATGTTAAAGAGGAAAAGTCTAGAAATGCTACCTATACAGGTAAAGGTAAAGGGCATTCTCTGACATTCAAGATTTAATTACATTGTTGGGAGCCACCTGTTAAGTATCTGGTTTTGCCTGATAAAATTCACTTTAGTACTTCCATTAACACATCTTCATGTTATCAGAACATTGTATGAGTGATGTCCTTCTTCTCAATGATGGCAATTATTTATGAAACAATAGAATCTTCCCTTTAAAATAAGGTCTAGGCAAAAAGGGCAATTAAAGGAACACTGATAAACTTCAATTGACACTGGTATCTCTAGAATGACTTTGATATTACCATAACAACATATATTGTGCAAAATTCAGCAGCATTATTAGTTACTGTCTGTGGCAAATGCAGAACTCTCTACTGTGTCAAGTAGATATTCTTTAAGTTGTGTTTACAGACTTTAGTTTGTAAAGTATGATTGAAGAAATATATTTATAATGATTATGAGGAATTATTTAAGTGTGCTTCTAGAAAAAATTTTATTCACTCTATAAGGTCATCATCGTTGACAGCAAACCTTGTCTATTGAATAGAAGTAAAAACATTTGGGAGTCAAAAGATGGGTACTACACTCCATCTTGTACTTATTCATCACTTCTATACACTTAAGCAGAAGTTTTAATCTGTATTCTAATACTGCAAAACGTGGACAACTAGCAAGAAATAGCTTAGAGAGGCGAGACAATGTCATCAGTTAATTAAACATAACTTTTGATACTTGTTTATGTTGAGAGAAAATATGCTACAAATCAAAACATAATTACACCCTGGCAATCCAAAACCGCCATTTCAATTGGCAGGTCTTACCTCATGAAGTCCAGAATCTCTCTGGCTTCAGTCAATACAAGACAGGTGGTAGGAAAGCAAAGCCCATAGGAACCTGCAGTTTCTTTTTTCAATGAACATGCTGTGCATAAAGTGGGTCTACCAAAAGCATTATATGCATATAAAAGTAAAAATGAAATCATGACCAACAAAACTACCAGATGAACATCCTTGACAAACATTTTGGAATTTCATGCTGAATTTAGTGAGATATCTTTCTGAGGAAAATGATGTGTACCTTACCAAACCCCAGTTGTCATTCAGTCTACCTTACTGCACCCGTAGTCATTCATTCAGTGCCTGTTTTGCAAATAAAGCTTATTTCATCAACAGGTTATGTTGCCATTCAAATTTTAAAAAATGAAACAAAAGCCAGTTTTATCACGTAAAGAAAAATTAGTCACTGTGATGTCAATGAATTCATGATAAACTGGCCTTCTCTATTACTGCTGAATCATGTTTACCATGTTACAGGTTATATATGAAGACTGGAAAACAAAAGACCGTGAGAACAATGCCAGTGTCATTAAATCACCACTGTCGAGGAAATATTCTATGTGGAAAATTTCCAGAAGGGGAGGACAAACATTTTAAAGATGTTTATTCAAACATTATGGAAAAGGGAAATTAATTTAAAGAGTAAGAAAGAAAGTGACCGAGAGATGGGTGGCAAGGCATGGAAAGCACCTGGGATGAGAATAGGGGTGATCTTGTTCAATGTCAACATTAATTCTGCTCAGTGGAGATACCTGTAAAAACGTCATTCATAATACTCATTACCACAAGTTTTTCAAGCTCTGTCAATCAAGGTGTCAAAGGAAAGAAAGCAAAGAGAGACATCTTCTCACCTTAAAATACTGTATGAAGATGCAAATTCTCCTGAGTAGGAACACTCGAAGCAAAGAAGATGTTCAAGAGTAAAAATTATGGCTGCAGTACATTGTTCATTTAAGTGTGGTGCCAAAGACCGCTGGGGTTTTTATCACATGAGAGTTTCTGACATGTGTGTCTCTTGGATTGTACCTGTACACTCAAACATGTGGGGCTGTATAGATACACAGAAGTCAAATTTGTAAAAACCAGTAGGATTAAATGTCAAGACTTAAAAAAAAATCCTGGTGATGTTTGGAATCACAAACAGTTGTTGTGGATCTGCATTGATGGCACCATTGTACAAAACAGTGGTGTAGCACTGCTAATTCCAGTTCTTAAGGCCTGAGGCACTTTCAGAAATATTGGGAAAATTCCAGAAGGCAAATGCCAAGGACAGAATGATTTGTTTTGCTAGGTTCTGTCAAACCAGATTCATTTATTTGTTGTATTTATCTTACATATGGAAAAATCCACATTTGAAAGAAGTCTTCTAGACCACAAACACCTTTCTAATCTCAACACTTAAGCCGAGATGAGGAGTGTTTTCATATTTGTGATAACAAAATAATTATATAATAGCTGAAAGTGTTTTAATAAAGACTTTTCTCATATAAATGATGGCATGTATTATGACTCGTGTGTAATATGTTTACCTGAAGTTGGAGTAAAAGAAAGTTACTATACATAAGCTTTTCCTATATTTGGTCCTACCTGTGATATAAACTGGAAAAATCACTATAGAACATGATAGTTTGAATTTCAGTGATTATCCCATTTATAGAATTTCCCCAGGAACCAAGAAATATTCAAGTTTAATGAGATTAAAGTAATTCAGTTCATTAGTACAATAATTATTTTCATTATTTGAAAAAACATATCCTAAATAGTTACTTTTCAACTTCTATGAACATTCTCTTTTTCTACTTCTCATAGAGAACAGAAATAATACTGCTTTTGTCATCTTCTCATGGTAGACAGAAGAGCTTATGCATCCCTCTTTGAAGAGATCAATCTCAATGTGGTTTTTCTTATGTCATCTGTGATACAGAGGGTCTTACTCATTTGTGATTTGCAAGAACAGCCTCCCTGAAGGTGTGTAGGTGTGTGTGCACAGGTGCATATGTGTGTGTGTATCAGGCTATTATATCAAAGTAATGACTCCAAGTATGGCTTTGGTTTTAATAGTAAAAGGCATTATGTAGGCAAAATGCATATTACAGCTCTCTAAACTCCTTTTCCACTTTGTATTCTCCCATTAAATTTTGCCAAAAGTTTAGGTTAATTAGTCTATTAAAAGTTGGAAATACTCCACATTTGAGTTTTTTTCTTTATAAGGCAATTTTGGGTAAAATGTAATTTCAACTATTTATAACATCTATATAAAATTCTACTTATACTTTTCTATGTTCTTGATTGTCATGTTGTAGGGCTAGAAATAATTGAGGAGACAATTACTTTCTGAGAGAATACTTATGAACATTCCAAATCGAATTGTTTTATTTTTTGTCCAGTGTCCAGGTGGATGGTGGGGGTCAATGAAGTGAAGGTGGTTGGAACACAGAACAAAAAGGGAAACTCTATGTATGATTCATGTGAATTTATACTGAGAAAGCTTCATGTCTTCAGTGTGATACATATAACTACCCACCCCATTGCCTCTTCAAAAATACCTAGAAAAAAGACTAGGCAAGAACAAGACCACACTTATTTATATCTTTATGGACAATGAAGAAATAGTTAAGGTTAAATAGCAAAAGGTAAAATATGTAAACTAGCAAGTGATCAGAAATTATGAGTAATTTAGTTCCTTTGTATAACTTTTGTGATAATAAATAGGAGTTAGTAGAGATTTTAATATTGATTTGGTTTATCTTGAACATCTAAAATCTGTTGTTCCATTGTGACAGGAACATATTCAGCCCTAAAGTTGCAGACAAGAGTGCTATCTACATTCCTCCTCTATTGATGTGATTATATAAAAGCAAAAGCTTTAGGCCAATAGTCTTTGAAAGATTTAATTAAAGCACCAAGTTACTTCAATGGGTGCAAACAAGTAGTTTCATTTCTATTATGATTTTCTTTCTGATTCAAGTGAGTTAGGACCTAATTTAGAACATGTCTGTTGTAGATATACATACTTACATGTTTCTGGCATGCCTCTATATGCCAAGTCATGTACTTTGCAATCCTTCTACCCCCTCAAAAGTCAATGCAATAACCATTAGAAGGGAAGTGAATTAAGGCAACAGAGAAACAGCAAAGGAAATGCCATTTGCTTTTGATATGATTCATCAACAATTAACATAACAAAACTTCTTTCTAAGGAGAAAGGAAGGCACGGGGCCAATTGCAGCATCTCCACATGCAGGTGGACAGAGCACACAGATTTAACTGCAAATCCCATAGTCACTGCCTCATTGTTCCTCTCCTTCTGCTGTCTGATATGTATAATAAGTTCAATGAGTGCAAGACATTCTTTTTGGAAGTTTATGATTGACTATAATGATTTCTTATGGAAACAGAGGTGAATATGAGAAGAATAATCATGTTAGAAAGCTGATTCAAGACTGGGAGGAGCCAAGTTAAAGAAAAGGACATCGTACTGTAAAGAAAAAAAGAAGTGGACACTGTAAGTCATATGTTGTCACATATTGTCCTGATTCATTTTCCTATGGTATTGGCACATTTTGGTTTTAATTATATAACTGAAAATTAGAAATATTTTCATATTTGAAAAAGCAAATGTAAAATGAAGAAAAACCAAATTCCATGAACCACATGTTTGAAGCAGTGTGCTAATGTTATGACAGAACCAAACTTTTAATATTAGTGTCATAAAAGTGCAATGTCTAAGTAGACTCTTAAGAAATAAGACAAAAAGAAGAGGACACTGTCAGAGTGGCTTCACTTAATAAATTACTAAGTTCATTCTATTCATTATAAAATCAAATGAGAGCTATACAGGTATTTAATTTCAGTTATTTATATATTATGAAGTTGTGGATTTGTCAAATTGTCTTAAGAATGATTCTGAATCCAGATACTTTAAGAAAATGAGAACATGATAAATTGACCTGAGCAACAATCCTTTGACATGTCAATACTGTGTTAAAAATTATATACCTACAAGTCCCCATAATTTGTATTTTTAGACGTGCCCCCCCCAAATGTCCCGATCTTCTCGTCCTAATCTTAGGCAGCAGGTAGTCTAAATCAGTAGTGGGTAGAATTTTCAAGTGTTTCCTCACCCTCTCTCTGTTCTACTATGAGGTATCTTCAGGTACTGAATCAAGGCTTGGGTTTGTTTCGTTTGTTTGTTTTTTGCTTTTGCTTATTTTAGAAAAGAATTAGAAGACTTTAGTGGGCTCAGTAACTACCGCTACTCTTGTCCACTCTATTCCTATGACTTGTTCATAAGATTAAGTTTGTGTCACTACTTTGGTTGGGGAAAAAATGGGGATCTGGTCTACTTTGAAAGTGTCAACTAGGATTCTAGTATATTTGGCTTTGGTATTTTAGCATAACATTGAATCTGGATTGAGCCTTTGTCTTAAAAAGAAAAAAATGTCTTCATTAAGTTGTATATTATAAGATAAGATACCTTTTTATTCTTTTTTGGTTTTTAGAGACAGCTTTGGAGGCTGTCCTGGAACTAGCTCTTGTAGACCAGGCTGGTCTTGAACTCACAGAGATACACCTGCCTCTGCCTCCAGAGTGCTGGGATTAAAGGCATATACCACCAATGTCTGGCTGGTCAAGATACTTTTTAAATCAAGGGGATTCAACTGGTTTTTCAGTGTCATTAAATTTTGAATGAAATATATGTATTAGGTAAGAATTTTAGAAATTACTAGGGGGATTGTTCTTTTTTCTAGCACCAGGCAATAATTGCAACTGTGTGCAGATTAACCCAGCATGAGTGGTCAGAAGTAAGGTGCAAATGGGCTCTATTTTTGCAAGTCAAACTTATTTTACATACATTTTTTTCTTGTAGTCCTTGTCACTTACTTTTCCAGGTTAACACCACTGTGTTTTTCACCATATACTGTTATTTTAAATCCACACTGTAAAATTGTACACAAATATAACACATTCCCCTTGTCTCCCTGGAGGTTTTCTTTTACTTAAAAATGACTATGATATTTTTTTTCAAATTCATTTATTTCTTCATGGTCTCCAGATACTCAGTGTTAGTGTGGATATGTGATTCTTTGTGTGTGAAGAGAAATGCTGTCCTCAATTTATTTTATAACAATATCAAATTAAAAAAAAGAAAGAACTTTGAAGAGAGACATTCTATGGAATTGACATATGCTTACGAAAGCCAGGGGGGTCTGGGATGCAGATTTCATTCTACAGCTAGAAGTAAATGTCAGTGAAAGATTTAAAAATTCTTCTTTTTCATCACAACACCCCAAGTCAGGTATGCAAATAAGCCACTGCATGGATTTCCTGTGTTCACGATCTCAAAATTTACCTATCCAAACAAATGTCAAAATATTGATTTGCAGAGTGTCATTGAGGAAAATACAAGTTTCGTTACTGTTTGTGATCCTTTCTTTTAGCTAAAATTCTTTTCAACACTTTGAAAAACACAAAGAAACTCATAAGTAAATTGATAAACACTGATTGAAGATGAGACTCATGTTAAATATTGCTTTCTCTTTCTCTGTCTGAGGGAGAATTGTGTGGATTTGAGACTTTGACAGAAACATCATCCTGTTTTGATCTGCTCAAAGCCTCCGATTCTCTGGAAGGATGGGTGGCTGATTTCTTCTTCCTTGCTTTCTCTCTTTTCCTTTCCTTGGCGAGGAGTCTATAGTTTATAGCATTGCCGATGAACAGATAAATGCCTGATATTACCACAATTGTCCCGCTGGCTATATACATGTATTTATAGTCTTTAGTTTTATCGACCAATTTGCCTACAAGACAGGAAAAAAAACATTTAAGAGAGCAGGATAAAATGATAACATGACATCTAGAAGAAACTTTCTCACACAAACAGTATTCTTCTTTAGACTAGTTTCAAGTTACACTTTAATATAGAAAATATTATAGATTATGCTCCTATATCCCCTCCATAAAGGTGGGACAAATTACTAGCACATCACATTTATTGAAAACAATTTCTGCCATTAAAATGTATAATCAAGATAAATTAGGTATGGATGTGCTCATATATTAATACATAGGAATGAATATCAGACATTTTTATGTAAAGGCATGAGCCTTCATATGTATTTAACCATCCCTTTTCATTAGACACTTTGAGTTCCCTTCATTTTCCCATGTTTCTTTAATTATGAAAAATTTACTTTATTTTAGAAGACCCAATGATCTTTTGTGTGGTTCACTAATGGCTGGTTTCACTGTGCTCACAAAGACTGAACATTATCTGTGCTAGTCTTCCTTGTCATGACTATGAAGTCATCTGTCCGTGGCTACATAGCCAATGTCCCTGAGGACTATGGACTTTTTAAAAAAATTTGATTGATTTAGTGACCAAAATAAGGCTTGGTTGCTTGTCTTTTCCTTCCTTCCTTCCTTCCTTCCTTCCTTCCTTCCTTCCTTCCTTCCTTCCTTCCTTCTTTCCTTCCCTCCATTTCTTTCTCTCTTTTCTTTCTTCCTTCCTTCCTTCTTTGCTTTGGTTTGTTTTCCTTGACTGTCCTGGAACTCACTCGGTAGACCAGGCTAGCCTTTAACTGAGAGATCCACCTGCCTCTGCCTCCCAAGTACTAGGGCTAAAGGTGTAGGCTAACACAAACTGGCAATTCACCCCTTCCTTCCTTCCTTTCTTCCTTCCTTCCTTCCTTCATTCCGAAAAAGAAAAATATCAGGTAATTTTCCCAACTTCTTGATGTGGTGGTGCCTACATTTACTTGACTTCCTCAGTAGGAATTTTAGAATAGATACTTCTATGGCGAACTTAGAAACCATTTTCCATCTCAACTTCGTCATTTGTGGATGTGTAACATATTATTTACTCAAAGAACTAAAATTGAGTGCATTTCCTTCATCCTTGAATTTTGTGTCAATGATATAAAAGTCTACCTTAGGCAAAAACTCAAAATCAACACAGCTAATGGACACTCATAAAAATCTAATACTTTCAGGATTTTACTTTATATTTTTGCCCATTTTTACGTAAGCAAAACACGGATCTGTTCAGCAAAATATTTTATCACTGTGGTGTAGTCTTAAAATCATAAAATCATTGGTATGCATAAAAATCCCAAAGTTATACTAACCATCAATCTAATTAAGTTCATTATTTTGTAAGACCAAGGTCTTAAATTTTGGGTTAAATCAACCAATTATGAAAATTTCAAGTACAAAACCTCTTCAATCTTTTATGCAACTAGAGTTATTCAAAGCACATTAATCACTGCAAAGAATGTGCATCTTCATATATATTTATGCTATTCTTTTTGATATTATTGATGAGAAATATTCTTACCAGCAAGAGGAGGGCCAAGAAGAACAGGACAACACTCCACAATTGTGGCGAGTCCCACAGCACTGGAAAACCTGGCAGGTCCAACAAGGTCCATGAGAGTTTCAAAGAGGACACTGCTAACACTTCCAAATCCATAGCCAAAGAATATAGAGTAGACCACCAAAGCTGGGTAGGTATCTGCCAGGGGGCAGAGGAGATGGCAAATACCAGTGAACACGATTGCAAAGCTGAAGAAGTACTGGATTCGTGGACGGATTAACTTGGAGTTGGCTATTAATCCTCCAGTTGGTCGAGCAAACATATCAACAAAAGCCATCACAGACAGCAATAAAGCTGCATTATATTCGTCCACTCCTTTGTCTTTAGCATATGGAGCCAAGAATATAATAGGGGCAAAAAACCCTAGAAACATAATGACATTTCCAGATAGGTAGATCAAAAATCCTCTATGCTTAAAAAGGCTGAAATCTAAAAAGCGATTAATCTTCTCTGCTGTTGATACCTTACTGGCTTTCTTCATACTTCCATCTTGTCTTGAACCAACTTTACTTTTAGACTTCGACTTACGTGGACTTGTCTGGACAGGTCTCATGAGGCACCCAGCCACACAGGAGTGCAAAAATATGCCTCCCAAAATCAAGAAGCTTCCCTTCCAGCCATAACTGTTGAATAGGTACTGATTGAAAGGAGCCAGTGAGCTTAAGAAAACAGGGCTTCCAGCCATGGCCAAGCCATTCGCCATGGGTCGTCTCCTATAGAAGTATTTTCCGATTATTGTTAAGGCTGGTTGCAGGTTGAACGCTAATCCTAAACCTAAAACACCAAAAACAAAAGACGAAGCAAAGGGAGAAAGAAAACACAAGCCATTATATCACTCACCAAGGAAAGTTCTCAAAATTTCCACTATAAAGGATAAGACAATCAGACATGCAGCAGTGAATTCCCATATTTGAGGATTACAAATTGAAATATAATTGTACAAAACAACAGAATATAGTTAGAATGTTTTCAGAGTCCTTTCTTTTAAAGCCAGAAATAAGACTGGGAATTACTGAGGTATGAAAGAAACACCACAGAATAGGCTACAGCAAGGACAAAATTATAACTTCTTAATCAGAATTACATAATCTCACAGATAAATTAACCCCTTCCTTCTCATACATATCTATATGCAAATAAACAGGATAGATTTGTTTCTAATGAGATCTAAAAATGAAGATATTCTGTCACTATGGTAAAATTATGAACAGAATAAAAGAGTCATAATTTTGAGCAGTCTTCTACCTCTTAATAAATATTCCTTTCAACATCATGCAATAATAAAACAAATAAGTTTATTCCATGCATCACATTCTAAATTTAGTGTCTAGAGATCTACACATGGGCTGATGAAATTTTTTTGAATATGTTTCATTTTTGGGAGTTTCAGTTGATTCTTTGGGGCCAGGCCCCACCATGAAATCCTTGGCAGTGTTGTTTCCACCTTTGTGCAGATCAGCCAGACATGTTACTATTCAGTAGTATAGATGAATAGTCCTTTTAAAAGCATATAAATTGATTTATGTGAACTATCTCTTTTGTTACATTAGTGTTGGTACTATTCTATTTGTAAGGGAATATTTAGGTAAAATTCTGTTAGCCTACTAATTTGGATGAATTGAAACCATATTGCTAAGTGGTTAAGCCCTCAACTTCTGGGATACACAACACTAAGTACAAATACTCCAACTCTTGACATTTTCTGAAATCAATTTTCTCTAAAAGCTCTGGAAGGAACCAAAACTATAGTTTAGGGAAAACAGTCTGTGAGCACTCCTACTTCCTCCAATCACAGCACTGAGATACGTCGATTGGGAACAATTAGACTGACTCTCATTAGTTTATAGACAGACTGCACGTACGCAGAGGAAGCTGGACTAAAAACACAGGTATTGGACTTCATTTATGGTTATTTGCTTTTTCCCTGAAAAAAAGTGAACAAGTTTTGCCTCTAGATATCATGCCAAGAAAAGTGATACACACTAGTTCATTCAGGAAACACCAATGCCACCAAGACCCAGACACATGAAATGTGTTAGAAGAGCAATGATGTTACTGAATAGGAATGTTCTAGTCAGCATAGGAACGTCAACACCACGGCCTCTTTACTATATAGCCTCGTTCTTTTTCTCTGGTGACACAGAAGATAACCACAATATTTTATAAAGGAAATACAGATATTCTTTCCTCAACAACAATACTTAGCTCCAATATGTAGTACTTAGATTTGATATCTAAAGTACAAAGAAAAGTGCTTTGCCATATAAAAGGTCAGAGTGACACAGAGAGGTAACAAATACATTTATTGTCACTATTATTGTAGTTCTTCACTTTTGTTTTCAGTCTGTAGCCCAGGTGGGTCTTGAACTCACTGCACAGCTCAAAGTAACATAGGACTCAGAATCTGTTTCTACAGTTTCCCTAGTCTGGTTTTATAAGCTTGTACCACAATGTCTGCTACACAGCAGCCTGTAAAACCTACCTGTTTTCTTCATCACATGGTTTACATGTATAAATGTATATGGATCTCAACTCAAAAATGAGACAAAAATATTAATTTAGCCTTTATTATCCATTTTTCTTAAAACATGGAATGTGGATTTTAAAATAAAATTTGTTGATAAGGCAAATAAAAATGGTACCCTTCAAATGTAACAGTTTAGGTTGGTTTACATGAAAGGGACTCCCTCATGAAGCACAATGATGTCATTCTCAAGGTTCCTGTGAGTGTTTGTTGTAAGTATGTCATTTTAATAAGGGAAAGACAGACAGACGAAAGCTAAAGCTCTGTCACTCACTAAATCACTGTTATCTAAAAATACATATTTGACACCATCTTTAACTTACCATTAGGGGTAAGTCAAATACTTTAAACAGGACTAAAAATGTTTCATAAAGTTGTTATACTAGAAGGTATTCACAACACCACCTTAACTGGATCAAAAGTAAAAAGTGCCAAGTCAAAAACAACCAAAGCTGCTTCTGTTTCCATGTCTCTAGGATGACACATGACTATACGATAACTTTTAAAAATCATTTCTTAAAATGAAATGTGTAGCCCTATTGTAGGCAGTATTTTAAGGTAACAGATAAAAAGACCCTAGAGTAGACCTGTTTTCAAAAACAAACTGAAACAGAACCCTGAGCATTTGTGTCTCCTTAATCCTTTTCATACCATTTAGAGGAGGGTATACTCCAGCTTACCTCCGATGAAGCCAATCGTGAGGTAAAGTTCTAACACGCTGTTACTGAAGGAAGCCAAGATCATTCCAGTACAGCATAACAACCCTCCGATTATCACAACTGGACGGCTGCCGTAGTTGTTCACCAAGACACTACTGATGGGACCTGAGGTAGGCAAAGGGATTCAAAAATATTAGTTGAGGGGGAGGTCAAATATTTATTCTTAATATATCTTTGTCTGAATGCTAAGAAAGGGCAGTTTAGCGATCAAGATAACTTAGTTCATGTGTAATATATAATTGAGGCTTCCCATAGACTGATTTGTTTTTAATTTTTGTTGTGTGTTACTTTTCTTGAATGTCTCAAAAATCTTCTGTCCCAAAGGTATGATTATCTGGGGATATAGGAAAACATTACCATTTCTACTGATTGATGATTTTATATTACCTGTAAAATTCATTTTATTTTAGTGTGTGTGTGTGTTTGTGTGTGTCTGTGTGTGTAGGCTAGAAGAGGCAATCAGATTCCTTTGAGCTAGTGTTACAGCTGCCATGAGGGTGTTGGGAATCAAACTCAGGTCTCTGCAAGAGTAGCAAGTGCTCTTAACTGCTGAGCCCACTGCTCTACTCCCAGGGTTTTTTTCCATATTATAAAAACACGCAAAAATTAGTTAGAAACCTTTAACAAGTATAGTTTTAAAGACTGACACCAATAAAACATAATGCAAAGTTTTCAATGAACACAGCTACACAGGCCTCAAATATCTTTAGAATGATGGTAAATTTATGTTACAAAACAATCTGGAAGTCTATGTAGCTTTAGTATACATATCTGAAATAATGTGTGAACAGACAATAAGTCATTGACTTGAGCTCAGGTTGTTAGTTATACTCAGAAATGGTTTTTCTTTAATACCATATTTTATTGATTCTCATTTTTTTTTTTTGGTTTTTTGAGACAGGGTTTCTCTGTGGCTTTGGAGGCTGTCCTGGAACTAGCTCTTGTAGACCAGGCTGGCCTCGAACTCACAGAGATCCGCCTGCCTCTGCCTCCCAAGTGCTGAGATTAAAGGCGTGCATCACCAACGCCCGGCTTGATTCTCATTTTTCTTAAGGTTTTTTTCTTAAAATTGTGTGTGTTCAGTGCATACACATAAGTGTGCATGTGTGTATATGCACGTATGTGTGCACTCAAGACATGAACACATGCATGTTACAGGTCCATGCATGTCAGTTCTGCTGTTCTCAGAGTTCATAACAGGGTATCAAGTTCTCTGGGGCAGGAACTGCTTCTGAACTATCTTTGAAGCCCATGCTTCCTTCATTTAAGATTCTGACTGTTGCTGCCAATCACCACACACTAGTATAGCTATCATGCTACACAAGCGTGGGGTTTGTATTACATTCCAATATTTGCATGACAATGAATAATCATTCATACCTTAACCATATGAAAATGAATCCTGACTTTTCCTGACAGTTATTTGTGTGACCCGTTCTCTTAATGTTGCTATGTAAGCCGCAGCACGGAAGCTTACACAATGAGGGCAACTTCTTGGAGGAAGATCTCCATGGTATGAGGTGATCCTACCTCCCTGACAAAGAACAGTGAAGTCCATTCTCGAGACTCAGAAGGAAGGAGCTTCGGGAATAAGTTACACAGTTTATTTAACATATATTTTCCAGTGCATGTGGGTGGATGCACATGCAAGTCAAAACCACTTGGGAATAATTAAGATCATTCATTAAATCATACATATTCAATGAAATGCAGGGAAGCTGGCTTAGGTGGTATAAAAGGTAAGTTCTAGACGGGCGTTGGTGGCCCATGCCTTTAATCCCAGCACTCGGGAGGCAGAGGCAGGTGGATCTCTGTGAGTTCGAGACCAGCCTGGTCTACCAAGCCAGTTCCAGGACAGCCTCCAAAACAATACAGAGTAACCCTGTCTTGAAAAAAACCAAAAAAATGTAAGTTCTAAATATTAAAGCATGTGTTTTACTTTAGTGGACAGCATTCATTTTCTGTCTTGCAAAATACTAATGCAACTTGATAAGTGAATTCAAATTTGATAAAACCTATCTTCTATAATCTGCCAGTGCAGAAATTATATCCTTGACATTTCTTAAAATTATGTTTCATCTGAAACTAGGGATACGGTTTTAACAGAAATAAATATATTAGGCCAGAATTTTCAGTCAAAACTGGACCTAGAAAGATAAAACAATCCCTTTAACATAGTACAATTACAGATTTTGCTGAATTTGATCATGCTGCACTTGGAAATATTTATGTGGATAAAGTTAACACATACTGAAATTCAGTTACCATGACATGCACACTCTTTCATGCAGATATCATTAGTTACAATGTAATTTTCAAATAAGATAACTCAAAAACAATACAAAACCTTATATTTAAAGGAGCAGACAAGATTAACATTTTTTAAAAGACCTAACGTAATATAGATATTCCAAAACCATAGGTTTGGAAAACAAGAATAAATGAAAAATAATTAAGACAAGTGAATGAAACACAACTGTGTGCTTAATATGGTAAAACGCCCTTGAAGATGTGGAAAAGAACAGGAAAAATTACACATTATATAATGCTTAGCATAACCATATTGTCTAGAAAACATATTTTTGGAAGGCATATAACAAAGTTAAAATAATTTTGAGTGATAAAGAAGAGAAAATCAGAATAAATTGGTCATCATTATTAAAACTCAGGTGTACATGATGATTCATGGAGGATATTTTTCCCTTTTCTCAAAATTAGTTAAGTAATTTAATAGACTTAATCGGGTTCAGTTTAATACATCACTACTCAAGCTCTCAAGATAAAGCCAATTGACTTACATAGAGAATAAAATAATAAACAAAACATAGTATAATCTTAAAATTGACCCAGCTCTTATATTGTGTATTCCATTTTCTGTGTGGTGCCACAAAAATTAACTTATGGACAAAGTACATAATTCATTACTATATTCATAAGTATCTTTGCCTAAATAACACCAATATAAACTTGAACTTAAGCCATGAATCACAATTTAATTTGTAACATATGGCCAACAACTATACATCTATACCCACAGTTTGAGTCAATGTCAACCAATGCTTCCTTTGTCACTTGCTACTACTAATTAAGAAGAGTCATGACAACACTGGGTAATGTGTGTGTGTGTGTGTGTGTGTGTGTGTACCTTCTATCACTTCTATAAAGATTTTAGTCAAGATACAATGAAAGTTCTCACCTTAATGGATTAATTTTACTCTAAACAGTGTCCTTAGTTAAATGATATTCTATATGGTGTATGTTTATATAACCCATCTGTAATCTTTTTAGCAAAAAGATTACTTTATTAGTAACCCTTTAGAAATAGCCCAAACTCTTTCCCTCTTAATATTAACACTTGGAGAATTTGTAAAGTATTCCTCATTTGCAGGAACTGTGAATAGAATTTAAAGTTGTGATAAAAATTAAGACATTTTTATGGAAATAAACCCTAAAGGCTTAATAATGGCCCGAGGAGACACCTAACATTAAAGTAATCCCCACCACCAAGGAGCACATCTCTTTGATATATTAACAGTTTGGCTT
This sequence comes from Mesocricetus auratus, assembly GCF_017639785.1. Taxonomy (NCBI): domain Eukaryota; kingdom Metazoa; phylum Chordata; class Mammalia; order Rodentia; family Cricetidae; genus Mesocricetus; species Mesocricetus auratus. The sequence continues at coordinate 46,501,408 of NW_024429195.1, read as the reverse complement.
ATTATAAGAACAAGAAAGGCGTAGATGAAAGGCCAGCAGACATTCTCATGATATAGGCTTTTTCTTAGCCATCAACTGTATTCACAACCAAAATTGCTCCTTTTGGAACAGTGTGAAGACTGACTATATCTTGAGCATACTTTTTTTTGTCAATAAAGTTAAATGTTTAAAATCAGTGTATTCCTCATGTAACCACAATGTTTAATACACTATTAAACATATGAATATTAGTTAAGTACATTATATAATATATTATATATATACAAATTATGATTATTAGCCATATCAGTAATGAATGGTCTCGTCTACAGTTATATGTGAGTCTATAACTAAACAGTCTATAGGTAACATTCATCAAAAATACTTCTATTTGATAGTCAGACACACACACACACACACACACACAAACAAACACTGGATATGAAAAAAACTTTTATTTCCCAAACAATTCACAAGAAGATTAGAGTGTATGCATATTCAACTGGTATAGACACTAATTCATATGTTGCTCATTTCTATTTATTTATGTTTTTCAAAACAGGGTTTCTCTGTGGCTTTGGAACCTGTCCTAGAACTCACTCTGTAGACCAGGTTGGTCTCATACTCACAGAGATCAGCCAGTGAACTCACAGAGATCTGCCAGCCTCTGCCTCCCAAGTGCTGGGATTAAAGGCGTGTGCCAACACCACCCGGTGTTTGATGCTCATTTCTAAACAATCTCAGAATTATAAATTGCAATAACCTGCTTCATTGGAGAGTAGTATGGATGTCACATTATTGCTACAAGTCTGTATTTGCCCATTCTCAGAGGTTCTGTTGGACTAACAGGTGGTAACACACAACAAACAGCTTTCATGTGTCATGCTCATGCATTTTATTATAAATTATTTATAGGTAGCTGCCATATCCTATTAGTTACCTGCGGCAAATATTATGCTCTCTAGATAGAGTGCTAAAATTTGTAAATGTATTATTTCACAGACTTGTCCTGGCAATCCTGTAGTTGAACTGCCTAATGGAACCTAAGAGTCAATGACATTGAGGTGCAAATACTTTGATTTATCTTGGCTCTCTCTCAGTATTAGGCAGTAAAATGTAGATTGAGTCAGGGTCATTTGATGACAATACTGTTTTTAACTAATGTGCAGAACATAGTCAATACGATGGGGCTAAGACAACTACAAGTGTTTCCAATGTGGTATCATGTCTGACATGGGGAATATACAGGCATATTCTTTAACTGGTAATGGGATAGTTAAACCAGACTCACTTGAAGAAATAGTGTGTGTCACACTTACTACTTTTCCTTCCCCTGAAGTCTAGAGTTTTGGTACTACACAGTAAGCGGTACACACCAGCAAAAAATGCCCTTGTGACCAGCTCACCAATAAAAGCACTAAATCCCATCTGCCTAATTAGTTTCCTGGTAAATAACTCTTCATGACTTTCATCACAAAGGTTTCTGGGAAAATGAGACATTTAGTGTGACTCCACGAAAAGAGAGGGAAGCCTGATAATTTTGGACCTGTCATTCTCTCTACTTTCCCTTTCCTGGTTGATCATGTATCTCCATTGTAATATATCAAAGCCACAACAAAGAATTAGCCTTACAGGTTAGCTGAATCTTGTGAATCTTTTGAGTGAATCACTAAAGCAGAAAATTGTTACAGGGACTCTGAACACAACTCTCCTTTCCATAGCAAAGTTCAGATATGATCTACATATATAACAACAAGTCTGTTTCATACATTATTATGTTTTATAAATACAAACTCAATGTTTTGCTCCTGTTTTTTCTCAACATAAGAGTACATGATAAATTCTAAGAGAAAATTTGGAGTGCAAAGAACTCAAGAAGCAAGTCTCCAAAACACCAAATAATCCAATTAAAAACTGGGGTACAGAACTAAATAGAGGATTCTCAAAGAGGTGTCTAAATGGCTGAGACACACTTAGGAAAGTGTTCAACATCCTTAGCCCTTAGGGAAATGCAAATCAAAACAACTCTGAGATACCATCCTACTGCTGTCAGAATGGCTAAAATCAAAAACACCAATGATAGTTTATGCCGGAGAGGATGTAGAAAAAGGGGAACACTCCTCCACTGCTGTTGGGAGTGCCAACTCATACAGCCACTTTGGAAATCAGTATGGAGATTCCTCAGGAAAATGGGAATCAGTCTACCACAAGATCCAGCAATTCTACTCTTAGGCATATACCCAAAAGATGCACATTCATACAACAAGAACGTCTGTTCCACTATGTTCATAGCAGCATTATTTGTAATAGTTATAAAATGGAAGCACAAAATAACAAATGTTTCAAAAAATACACTTGATCAAATCTACAGCTAGAAATTGAGCATCAAGTGGAGTGACATCAAATTTTATATATACCATAAACACTAACAGAAAACATGGTAAGATATTGTAATTTATTTCTTATTTCCTATATTTCAAATTTGAATTTGTGGTATCCTGTCAAATGAAATGAGAAAATAGCAACTGTGCATGGCTCTAAGAAGTTATTTGCAAATACAGAAATGCATCTAAGTTTACTACAGTAGTAATTTTAAAACTAACAACAGCTTTGCTTGATATATTTTTCAAAGAAGTATTTTGAATTAGGAAGTGTTATTATTTTAATCTGATGGAGAATAGGACTTTCTCCTTTTCTTTGCCTTATGTTTATTTTGCCATGGTTTGGGGATTAAAATCTCCCTTTTTCATCTCTCCAAGGAGGCTCTCACTTAAGGGTAAACATGAGGGAGTAGTATTAGGCAGCTGCACTGCCTTTACAATTGCTGGAGATTAGACCATTGCACAAGGGAATCATCTTCAGTTCCCACAGTCCTCCCAATTTTACTATGAGTCATCCTCATTTATGTTAGCTGAAGTCTTATATCTCACGAACATTTCCAGTGCCTGAAAAAGATGAAGATATTTTAACATGGGTTATAATCAACTTGTAGATACCAACGTACAGGACTAAAATGGTATGTAATATCTGATACATAATAGGGACATGGGTCATAGAGGTAAGGTGCTCCATAATCATCCTTTGCATTCCCTCTTTCCTTTTTTTCTTTCTCTTTCTTCCTCTTTCTCTCCTTCTCTCTCTCCCTGATCTTCTTCTCTTTCTCTTTCTGTGTGTGGCTTATTAAAATTTGACTAGTGTCCACAGGTCTAAGATTTGAGAAATAAAAACATTCTAAGGTTATATTTAATATACACCTTTAACTTTCATTAAATTTGTAGACCAGTAATAACATCCATTAAAAATACCTGTGTTTAAACTATTCTCACATAATTTATAAAATAGTATTGTCTCATGTCCTCGATTAATAAATTATAATTATATATTTTTCAGTGTCTCCTTTACAAATAATTCTCAGATGTGTTTATAAAATGTTTACTTGAATCTAACAGAAAAGATATCTGGTAGAACTGAAGAGTTGGCAAGTAGGTTCCCATTTTTGGTGACTAAGTAACAGGAAGTCAAACACATTGAATGAGGTAAAGCTGCATCTCTAAAGTGTTCACATACTTGAAACATCTGAGAAAAGAAAACTTTTAATCATGAATAATCCTGTGACAGGTGCCATGTGTTTGCCATGGTCGTATCAGAACACCAGATATGTTGTGGCTTGAAGAATAGAAATGTAATTTTACAGATGAGAAATCCAAATTCATCCCAATTCCTTTTTTTTTTGCCATCACACCACGTGTCTACATGTACACATCAGGAAATGGAGAGCTCCCTGCTGTCTCATGAAAATACTTAACCTTTCAGTTTAGAACTCCATATACACAGCCTCTTAGGCTTCCTTAGGAGCCTCATTTCCAAATATAATCATGTGGAGGTTGGGATTACCAAAAAAAGATTTTGTAGAAAAAAATTCATTTGTAACAATACAGATGTACATATTAATTCCTCTATCTTTAAAAATTATGATTTTTATCTTGTGTAATGGGTGCTTGTCTGCATTCATCCACATGCATCTTGTGCATGGCTGGTACCTGCAGGCCATAAATCACCATCAGAAACTCCTGAATCTGGAGTTCCAGGTGCTCATGAACCACATGGGTGCTGGGAACTGAACCCATGTCCCCTGCTAGAGAAGTAAACTCTTAAAATCAAGACTATCTCCCTGGCTCCACCTCCCTATCATTTATGGGTACACTGAATTAAAGCTAACTGCATTTAAATGATACAAGTGCAGTTGGCTGCAATTTGTAAGTTTTGGTAAATTGTTTTGTTTTTATTTTTATTTTTTGTAAGCTCAAAAATAGAGATATTTAGTGACTGGAAACAGCACATTAATGAGTGCATTACAATTGTAGATTTTCACAGAAGACTGTAGGAATTGGTAAGATCATTACAAATAATATTTTACTGTGCCATTAATGAATTTTTTGGTAAGATAAAGCAAAATATTCTTCATTGCCTTCAAAGTTTGAATTAAATGATTATGTAGCAAATACAGTACAAAAGAGAAGTTTGTATGTGCTTACTCACCAATAACCAATACTTACTTAGGCTACAAAGAAGACCAACTCAGGATAGGGAAGACACCTTAGCATTCAAAATCTATAGTTCTTTGATACTTCCCTCTTTTGGTTAAATCTCCTATAACATTATTATTTTTTTTATCATCACTTTTTTATTTTAATTTTAAATAGCTTGTTTTACATGTCAATCCCAGTTCCCTCTCCCTCCCCTCTTCCCGCACTCCCCTTCTCCCCCCCCCCCCTCCCACCCTATTGCCAAATCCTTCCACATAGGGGATATCTAGAGTCTGTCATTTTACTCTTGGTAGGGTCAAGGCACTCCCCTAAGAGTCCAGGCTGAGAGAGCATCTCTCTTTGTGCTATAGGCACATGAAGACAGTTTGTATACCAGAGATAGACACTGATCCACAGCTCAGGGCCCCATAGGTTACCCAGGCCTTCTCACTGACACTCACATTTGGGGGGTATATATAAGTCCTGTGATAGATGTGGGGTTCTAGTAGCCCACAGTAATTTCAGTAATAAGGTATAAGTGCAATATTTTTAAGAGAAAGAAAAAATAATTAAAAGTACAAAGTTAAAAAATAACAAATAACAAACACAGATAAAGGTGATTGAAAATTTATTGCCTGTTTTTCCCATTATTATTCATTGCTTTAAAGATCAATGACAGTGAACACTGAACCATTGTGACATTAAAATCCTACTTCATTTTAGGGGGGAAGTTACCATTTCTACTTTTGTGTGAGATTTTGTAATGAGAAAAGGTACTAAGTAGAATTGTTAGTCAGGTTTGAATGCTTGGGAGCTTTTGACAGTAAAGGTGCCTGTAATGGAAACTTTGCAGTAGCAGTGGCTAATATTATATATGTTACTAAAATGAAAAATAAGTTGGAACATAGCATTACAAAGCATTATGGATTTCAGAACTATGTAATAAATGTTTTCCAATTCATAATGTGTCATAACGATGCAACACACTAAAAGAACTCTAAGAATTATATTAATAAATTCTGTTCAGATAATCAAGTTAGGCCAGAACTATTAAATGAGAAAACTTCTCCTGAAGGATCACAATGAAGTGCCCATATATGAAGACGGATTCTTTTCACAGCCAAAGCATTGTGCTGTATAATATGCAAAAGGGGAAGTTCTCAAATAGGTTAGGAGCTAGGGACACAGGGGGTCAAATGCTTGCACAGAAGACAACAGCCACGGTGCTCTTATTTCTCATCCCTGACTAAAAAGGAAAACAAAACAAAACAGAGAAATAAAAGAAATATGTATTAAGTAGCAGGTTGGGGCAGAAATACTTTGACTCAGGATACAAACAGACAATAAGGCAGTAGACAGGTAAAGGTCCTGTTTGTCTACCTGGAGTCAGATTATATTAAAGAACATTTAACGGGGCTTAAAGTGTATTATGTACACTGCTTACATGGCTGTAGTCCAGTGAAGGAAGTCACAAAGAAAGACAAAGCCCTATGAAAATACAAATTGTATAATCAGCATGATTACATTTGTTGTGTATTACATCTTCCTACAAAACGAAAACATCCCATTTTCATTGAATGAGAAATAAAACCTACCAAAGACACCTATGAATTTATTTTCAGGGTCTTGATGCCAATAAAAGTCATAGCCAAATTTTGAGAAAACATGAAGTCCTGTTATGAGTCTCTTTAGAAATTTTGTAGTCATGAATTCCATAGAACTCTGTATAGGCTCTAGGCATTTCTTCTGTTTCTTAGGAGGAACATGTGTTTTCACAAGAATAGTTACTTGTTAATTCAGAATGATAGATGATAGGTATTTATGGATACAAACAATGGGTCTCAACTTGCTTTTTAAAGCCACTTTTTAATTTTTATTTTAGATTTTAATATAATTACACCATTTCATCCTTTGTTTTTCTCCCTCCAAACCCTCTCATGCTACCTCCTCTTGCTCTCTTTAAATTTGTGGTCACTTTTTAATTGTTGAATACACACACACACACACCCTGTACACTGTTAACTGGCATGCAACTCAATATAACATAACTCCAGTACGGAAGGCTCAGGGATCATTGTGGAAGATAGGGTAGAGATATACTTTTCAGAAAGCTATGTATGATGAAAATTAAACTGTACTATCATTTGTACCAGTGTTTGTCATTGTTACAATTGCTATAGAGAAAATTTAAATAAAATGCTTTTTATTAGTCAAAATGTAATCATAATAAAAGAATTCAGCAAGTTTCAAATGCCCCCCAAGAGTTTAAGGTGAAGTACTGTTTCCTATAACTGTTACAAAATTGATGAACAGAAAGTGCCAGAGTCAGATTTCACAAGGTGAATCACAAACAATGTAGTACATGCACAGTGCAAACAAAGTTTTTGAGCTGAAATATTCCAAAAATCACAAACCTATTGCCAGACTGTGAGTCCCTAAAATTCCAAACTAGACTGTGAAATATTATAACCATACATTTACCAATGTGATTCACCCTCACCTTGCTGCATTATCTTCAAGGCTACCCTAATCAAGAATTTCAAATATTCCATCTGCAAATTCAAGTGTGGTTCCATTTGCAGATACCCTTTCAATTTATCATCATATTTTGAAGACATGTGACTATTTTAAATTGAATCAATTATTAAAGTCTTGGACTACTTCTTTAAAATACCCTCAGTTTAATATCTAATGAAATAATCCATGTATTGTTAACCCAATATTTAATGATAATGACTGCACTAGTCAATCTGCTGTGTGTGTATGTATGTGTGTGTGTCTGTATCTGAATGTACATGTGTACACGTGTAGCATTTGTGAACATGAATGTCAAAGATTGGTGTCAGATGTCTTCCTTAATTGTATTCCACTTTAGTTTTTGAGACAGGGTCTAACATTGACTCGGTAGCAAACAGATTTGGGAACAACAGACACCAAACTCCAAGGATACTCCTGTGTTCACTTTCATAAAACTGGGGTTACAGAGGTATAACATCCTGGCTAACTTTGACATAGGTGCTTACTGTCTAAAACCAAATGATAAAAACGTAGCTAAAAGTAATAAACAAAGCAAAAGCTTCAGGGAAACTTCTCAGTAGTTTGTATTCCTATCTACTGTCACAAGTCTGCGAGAAAAGGCCCGGGGTTGTGATTCCAATTTCATTGAGTGAACAATGAAAAAGATACTGATTTAATGACTGGAAAATGCTCTTACAATCCAGTGTGAAGAATAAATCTTGACAGATGAGTAGGTAGGGAGTAGATATGTAGATGGGAAGGGGGGCTGACTTAATCCTCAGATATCCCTTCATATCTTATCATAGATACTGCAGGAGGCTTGCTCAATATCGTTAGTCTGGGAACAGATAAGCTTCATTTTACTGGCTCACAGTCATGTTAAGACACCCACAGTTAACAATTAACAGACTGCAGATCAGTAGATGTCTAGTTTCAGAATGTACAAAAGTCACTCCCTTAAACACAAAAGAGAACTACGTGGAAAGGTCATAATACTGACCAAGTGACCCTCGCACAACTCCCTGTCACATTATACACAAGCTGATGGTTTTGTTGTTTTAAAATGGCAACAAGGCTAGAAAGCATAAAGAAAAACTAATTAAATGTTTTATAGTGATCTGATAAATGAAGGTGTTTTCTTTTTTTTTCCAGGAAGGGACATCAAACGACCAGCTAAGTGTGAATTACAAGCCACTCTTATTATAGGCAGGCACAGAGACATAGGAGTGCACTGCAAAGGGGATGGATAAGTAGCACAGTTAGCAAAAGTGTTCAATTTGGTGATATCTGGAAATGTCACTCAGGAATAGACAGCAACTGCTGTTTTTAAGATCTGCATTATGCACCTGCAAATGGAATAATCATTTTTATGAATTTCATATTCAGCCGAATGTACCTACACTTCCCATTTCCCTAGCCTCATTGCCTTAATCAATATTATTGTATGCTGTTAGGCTATAGGTTATATTGAATGAACTGATAACTATGTAACAGCTACATGGGATGGAGATTTCCTTCTTGCTGAGTATATAGGCTATCATTGGTTTCATCTAAGCAGAGCCATGAAACTGAAGCAAGCTGCTATAATCTTCCTTTATAAAGTAGGAGGTACATAAGAAAAGTGCAACCTAAGTACAAACTTTCCTTCCTCTAATTTTCTAAGGTCATTATTAAAATCTTCCTTTTATTGTAGGAAGGGTATATTAGATGAGTTTGGATCACCCAATGTGACCAAGGATTTAAGGCAAATTACTGTTTTCTGTAGATGTTATAAAATAGATTACCTTAGAAGTAGCACCAAATTCAATTGGATTTTATATGGTCTGCTACAAATAGTGAGACACATGCATAAAGTAGCAAATTTATTAACCCAAATATTTCAAGATCACTATACTGAAAGAAAGCTAAAACTTCTAATCTTAATGTGATTTAACTATTATAAGCTGAGCACTGTGTCCCTTCTTCCAGATGTCTAACCTCTACACTCCTCTCTTTTAGATTTTGCTCCTCCATTTAGTCAACAATAAGGGGAAAAGATCACTAATTCTAAGTATGTACTAATATATTTTCAATTATTGCATTAAGTGATAAATTTAATTGATATACTTCTATAGGTTATTTAATTGCTGGATTGTTCAAATGTACAGTGTGTTGATTTTATCACAATGCATTTTAACAGTTGTGTATTTTCTGTTTAAATAGCAAACATTTTAGAGCTTTTCTTTCATATTGTTATAATGCCATATATCTACATACCCATGTTTGTCTGTGTGCTTCTTGGTAGCAAAGTACTACTTATTTTAAAGAATTACACTCAATACTGCTTTCTTGCCTTGGGGGAAAATGAGATTGCAAGGACGTACTCATCCATAAAAAAATCTAATTATTTGTTATGTACATTGTCAATATTCTTTGAAGGAAAAATACAATAATTTTATTCTAGGTTTAGATGCAGACAGAGAGCTGGTGTGGAATGCTAACATGGATATAACATACCTAGGATGCTCATTCTTTATTATTCCATTTTTTCAGGCTAGCCTGGAACTCACTATGTAACCCAGGCTAGTACATGCACCTTCCCACACATGTGTTCACATTTATATACAGCATAAATCACAAAATTCCAAATTCTTAAATGTCACATCCATTTACATCATTTGGCCTCTTCTCCAGGAGGAAATCTTTGCTTCTTTGTGCATTCATCATAATTGGTTCATTTCTGAAGCATTCATATGATTACTGAGATTCTGATGATTTTTGTTTCCCCTACTACAATGTGAATCATTGTGTCATTTACTGTGTGTTTGGTGACTAGTCTACTACTTTCTACTTTGGGATTTCTACTACTTTGGGATTTCTACAACTAGACATAGTTTCTTCCATCATTTTATTTGTATGAGTTTTTTCTTTCATATTTGGAAACAATGCACCTTGCCTAATTGATGGTGGTAACCACTTGGTAATTAGGGAGACAACTTGGTTAAGGAAAAAGTAAAAGGGGGGGGTTGGGGTTGTCTTCTGATGATACCACTCAAGTCCTGAATCAATTAACCTTATGATTTATGCCACTTTAAATTCATATATCATAGTGTACTTATAAATCTAAAGTTGTTTAAGATGAAATTCAGGAAAAAATCTTACTACAAATAAAACATATTTCATGTATTTATCAAACAAATATTTATTAGACATTTTTAAGGCTGTGTAAAAGTATTATAAACAGAAGAGTTACAACCCCCATCTTCAAGGTGTCTGCCATCTGTGGGATTCACACAATTAAAATACATTTGTATTGACTTGCAAGATTATGATAGCTTTTTTCTTAGCATGTCTATTGTTTGGAGGTAATAAATAACTAGATGATTTTTTCCACCTTCAATGTGATACTTTTTGTTTATTTTATTTAAAAAAGAATAAATTAATGATTGAGACTATAATTATAACTATCTGTCTTCAACTCCATCAAAGACCTTCAGAAAATGGCATTTAAAATGGTTTAGGGTTTTTCTTGACAATGAGAAATGTCTGCTCCTGGCAGCACCAATTATGTCTGAGAGGAAAATGGGCATAGAAGAAACTCGTTATGGAGTTTGCTTTCAACATGGCAAGATTAGCCATTTGGGCAAGAAACTGCTCTTACCTACACTGTTTGAATGTTGTTGTATAATCTGGACATGCAGGACCCACAGGAAAGTGACTGCTGAACTGAGTCTTACAGGGTTCCTGCTTCATGGAAGAGTCTACGGTACATTCTGCAGGACACAGAAAAATGACTGACAGACTGCTGATGCAGATGGACAGTTTTGAAATTTCCTGCTTGGCTGAGAAATCTTCTGGACACATTGTAGCCTATGGGCTGAAGATGGATGCCCCAACGTTACAGAGGAACTTCGGGTGACTGTCCAGGCAGTGAGATATCTCTGTCAATCCTAGTGTTTATATATTATCCTTCTGTGGTCTTTGATGGAGTTGAAGACAGATAGTTATAATTATAGTTTTCCTTAGTTATGATAAAAGATAAGTTACATGTAGGACTTTGGACTCACAAGGATGGGATGGATGATATTTTCTTTAGATCTTGCTAAATGTTAATAGACAAAATGTTGTAACTGTGTTCTTACTTGATAACTGTTCTGTCATATACAATTTGACTATGTTAAAGTTAAGACCTTTCTTTTTGTTTAAACAGAAAAGAGGAGATGTTGGGGAAGTCCTCTGTATATGTCAATAAATTACTGCTGGCCAATAGGAATCTAGATAGGTGGGGCTAGGAGTCCAGGAGGATTCTGGGAAGGAGAAACACAAGAGAGTCGACATGTAACGCCATGGGGGGTAGGAAGCCCGGAACCATTCTCCGGTAAGAGACATATTTAGATTAACAATCATGGGGTAATTACTTAAGTCAGACCTAGCCAGTAAGAAACAAGCAAGGCCAACAGCTTCATAATTAATATAGCCTCCTGTGTGTTTATTTGGGACTGATGCGGATCTAGAACCAGGCGGGCGGAACGGTTTCTCACAAGGAAAAGCTTCTCTTAACATAAGGTGAAGTAGGTGGGAGAGAACCTGGAATGCCTAATGCCTTGGGGAGGGGAACAATATGATCAAAGTATATTTAAATTCAAATTACTTTAAATAATAAAAATATAATAAGAAAACAAAGTCTAACAGAGCATTTAAAAAAGCACTAATGGCAAATATGCTGTACCAACACAACATTTTCTGAAGTATATGAAATACCAGTGAAAGTAAACTATTATTTTATAGATAAATAACAAATAATTTTGCTTTTACTTCTGATTCTTCCTTAATGTAAAAACATTTCTTGTTTTAGTTTGAGCATCCCAATTTTTCTCTTACTACTTTAACATTGCCAGTTACTAGTGAAAGAACTTTGGCAGCTCCTTGAATAATTGGTATCCACAGGGACTACGTTGTGGAATCTCAGGGACTCCACTTCCCTCAGCCAGGTATAGCTCCGCTGAAGGACAATTTCTATGCACCCGACCATATGCTTATTTAGACAATATACAGATATATACAAGTTCTCTTATGGGAAGAGAGCTTTTTCCTTCCCGAAACATCCATTCCCTGCAACTCAGTCACCAAATAAAACTAAGCCTGGGAAATTATGAAGGTAATTAATGGTGCAAGGCATGCTGAAAGAAAGGGACTATCAAACATGTACTTATCTTTAATGAAGATACTGCTGAAGATTTAGCATCAGAACTATTCATTGTTCTATTTGGTATGGTCTCTAAAAGAGCTCTTGAGAGTCTCATACTGATAATAATAACCATGATTTTCTACTGGAATATCTGTTCTTTTCTTTTTCCTTCTTTCATTCTTCTTGTTTCTCACATCATGGTATCTTCTGTAACTCCTGGGTTATTTTAAATGCCTCCCTAGTGTCTCATCAAATATATTTAGCCTATTTTCCATGACTATCGCAAATCTCTGCCGATTCATCATTCCCACAGTGATTTCTCACTTATTTCTATGTGGGCCTTTGATTCGTGATGGACTTGGCTGGTACAGTATGAGCACTAAGGCTCTTCTTTGCTTTATGTCCTAGAATTAACTGTAAACCAACCAATCGATAGCATAAGTTACCACTCACAGTTCCCAAATGACCCCAGGAGCCCCCAAGGGTTCAAGTCGATGCCTTTTTTCTCCTTGTAAGAGTTTCAAGACTGAATGAGAAGGATGCTGGTACCTGAAGCTATGGCTGTATTAGCATGAGAACCTCTGGAAAGCTTTTCACTCCACATCCGGATGTTTGCAAGATTAAGAAAAAAGTTTATTCAGTTATTTTATGTGTATGAATGTTTTATCTGTAGCTATGTCTATGCATGAATGTGCATGCATTCCTGGTGCCTGTGGAAGCCAGGAGAGGGCACTAGATCCCCTGGAACTTAGCATTTGTGAGATAATACAACATTGTACATGCATGCCTGGTGCCTGTGGAAACCAGGAGAGGGCACTGGATCCCCTGGAACTAAGCATGTGTGAGATGATACGACATTGTGCGTGCATGCCTGGTGCCTGTGGAAGCCAGGTCCTCTGGAAGAGCAGCCAGTGCCAGTGCTCTTAACCACTGAGTTCTCCTCTCCAGTCCCCTCCTTTGCCTGATTTGTAGCAAACATCTATAAGAAATCATGGTAAGGATATAAGTGAGCAAACCATTAAAAGGAGAAGGTTCAGCCTATCTCTGAAAAATGTTTGCTTCCTCGCAACACACTTGCAAACACACTAAAATTTTTCAAAATGTTTCAAAGCCACTCACCCTATGCAGTAAGATCTTTGTAGGTGCCCTCAACATCAATTGGGATCCTCAACTTATTCTTTTGGTCACAATTAAAAGGTCACGTAAAGGTCACAATTCTTAGAGTTTAAGCTTTGTGTTCAGTGGCCTTTCACCTGTGGCGGGTCATCAGCACTTTCTTCCTCTAAGGCAAGGCTGCAGTCTGTGCCACTACAACTACCAGCTGTCCCCAGTAAGATAGAGTCAGAATGCACAGTAAGAAAAGGGCTGAAATATTAGCCAAGGGTAGGTTAAATTCCAGAACCATCTATGATTTAAAATCAAGAACTGAGTTTAGAGTTGGTAAGTAGATTTTTAAAACATCAAATAAGGATGCTGTGAGAAATGAGTAAGTTGTTCTACCTTAAACCCCCATGGGGCACATGGAGAGGTGGGGAAGGAGCCTGGTAATAAGAAATTACCCAGAGTTTTTTAAAGATCTACAGGATCCACTGCCATGTAAATTGGAAATAAGATAGGCATTTTGACTGGTATCTTTGTCTGCCTCTGAAAAAACAAAATTAGTCAGATGTCTTCCCCCGGATATAACAGCCAAGAGGGTGACAAAGCTTGAGAAATAATTTGGTTCCACAGTTTTTTTCAAAGATCGGGACTTTCTAGTTTTGACTCTCCTCCCTTTTCAACTATGATAACCGTCCAGCTTGAATAAGGTCTTTGTTCTGTTGCCAGTTCCATGTGGCTCCCTTGGGCTCTCTGACAAGGCCACAAGTCACTGGTCAGAACCGGTTTACCCTCTATGTTAATACTTAATCTCTTAAAGCTTTGGCTAGAGTAAAAATCAATAATCAAATTTTATGATCCACTGTCTTGGGATCTCTTGTCTCCTGGCTGCTTAGACATTTCCATGTAGTTCCTAAGCATGTCAAGTAAATTCCAAACAAAAATATTCCCTCACCCCTCAGAAACTCTTCAGATTTCCACGATCCTTTCTTTCTACTCTGTCTCACTGTGGTAAATGACTTTCCCAAACTGTTTGCTTGCAGAAGACACAACATATGATCAAGCACCACTTCAGCTTGAGGGAGCAAACCCTCAAGTTTTCCCTGAGTCCTACCAAGCACTCTACAGGATTTCACAACTTGGTGTGACTTTCCAGGTCACCTTGATTCCTTGGTCAGCTCAGGTTGATAGTTACATTTCACATTCTTCTGTGTGTGTGCCCCTTCTGGATCTGGGTTGTTTTTAGTGTGGTGTGCAAAATAGGTTGGGTCAGATATCTGACCTAGAGTTGATGTGGACATGTGAACCCATTCCATAAATCCAGTTATCTCTGGGATAACCCATAAGAAGAATGGGCAACCTGGGGGCTCTGTGATAATGTAATTTGATATTATTCTTTTTAAGACTTAATCTGTTTTATTGGTGTGAGATTAATACAATTACAACATTTCTCTGTTCCATTTCCTCTCTCCAAATCCTCCATGTAATTCTTCTTCAGATTCATGGCCTCTTGTTCACTGTTATTGTATTTGTATATATTAACACATGTTCCTAAATATAACCTGCTCGGTTCAAATAACGTTTCTTGTATATATGCCTCCCAGGTTGACCATTCTGGAATTGACTAACCATTGGTGTGCTCTCCCTGGGAAAGACCATATCTCCCACTACCAGCTTTCCCTAGTTGCCTCTAGTTCTCTAGGGTTGCTTCCTTACAGGTTTTTCCATGTCTACCTCCTACAAACACACACAAAGAGTGAACTGAAATATGGGAATGGTGGCCTTTATCACATATTGTAGTGGCAAAGCACCATCTGTTTCTGTAATCCAATGTCTTTGTGCCATGTACACTGACATAGAGCATTGACCTAAAGAAGACTTGCCAGACTGTGGAAACACTGAAGGAAAAGCAAGGACACGCTGGTATTGATATGCAAGTAGGAGGTCCTGAAACATAATCCTAGAAAACACCCAATAATTCTGCTGGGCCATCAGGGCTAGGATAATTGAATGTGTGACAGGAACAAGTCTAGATGTAGATACCTTAAGATCCTGAGTCATCATGGGAAAAGAAATAGAAAACCTTGTTACACATACATGTGCGCGCGCACACACACACAGACTCAGATCCCAGGCCATAGCAACGAAGGGCACCACATCAACATGCTTAAAACTCAAGTGCCAAAGAGGATGTTTCCAACTAGAATGGTTTCATGACATCACCAGAGGAAGTAGGTTTTAGAGACTGCATTGATTGTTTTGAATGGTCCATCAGTAGGCAATAATAACTTCTGAGAACTCCAGTAACCTGAGCAAACTTGCCCTCTTCCACAATGTAATTAAACAAAATGCGGGCTTTTTAATCTAATAGTGGTGCATACTGAGGCTTATAGCAGTCTTGGATGTATAATATACATTATATACTCTTTTTGGAGAAAAGTATCATGATGCATATCTATTAAGGAACAGTGTTCCAACCCCAGTGGAAACTGCA
Organism: Mesocricetus auratus; assembly: GCF_017639785.1. Classification (NCBI taxonomy): domain Eukaryota; kingdom Metazoa; phylum Chordata; class Mammalia; order Rodentia; family Cricetidae; genus Mesocricetus; species Mesocricetus auratus. Next base: position 46,485,627 of record NW_024429195.1, on the reverse strand, counting down.
TGCTTAAATAAAGGCAAAACCAACAACGGCTGTTTTTTTTGTTGTTGTTGTTGTTTTTTTGCTTGTTTAGGAGCTCTGCCATGGTTATCCACTTAAAGACATGGCAGTATGCATGAAGCATGAGAAGTGTTGCTTGCATAGAACAGGTAAATGTATAAGCTGCTGCCACATGAACACATGACTGCAGACTTCTTCCCGATCTTGTTTCTGTTTTTCTCTTGCAATGGGCATGCTTTTCCAGCTGATACTAAAGAGTAAGACCCTACACAAATGGAACTCTTATTCCCCACAAACTGAAGTGAAACAGCCTACTGCTAATGGATGCAATGCATCATACATTCAAAATAAATTAGTGGCCATTAAGCCACAAGCTCCCCATCATTTGTGTTACAGTCGATGCTGAGGTATCACGTATTACCGGAACCACCTTTCTGCTGAAGAGTGATACTGATATTTTGCAGCCAGAGCCCATTAAGATGATTCAGTGAAATGCACCAACTTCAGCAAAGAGGCAACGTCTCAGACTTGTGATGAGAATAGGATTGAGGCTTCCTAGTAGCAAAAACATTACCTCCTGACATAAAAAACTATGCTCTGAGGTATATGTTAAATATGCCTCAAATCAAACGGACTCCCTCAGAGCTCAGTAGTGGTCTGCTATTTATACCTTAGCTGTTTTCACACCGCATCACAAAGCACAAAGGGAGTGTTTGAATTATATTCATGAGCTATAAAAAACAATTTCGCCTTCATTTTTGTATCATGTTTTAAATTCTCCTGAAGATGATTTAGTTATATGGGAAATGTATTGGGTTTTATAGTTGCTGTCACAACAATGGAAGCTTCAAGCTGCATTTTAAGAAACTAGAGAACAATTCAGGAATGTATATTTTTGGGGCAGTATTTGAGGATTTAAAAAATTTAGGAGTATAAATTTAATTAAACATGGGATATTCTATTTTATTTTTAGTATGTATATGGAAAAAGAGTAATTGACAATGATATAAATTAGCAATTTTTTCAAATCTACAATGTCGGCTATAGTCTTAAAGAAATACACCCTGACTTTAGTCAAGCCTCTCATAGTAGTCTGTTGATTGCTGCCGTAGTCAGAAAGTCAGGTTTGAGTTCAGATAAATAGAAACTGTCATACATTGAGGGAACAGAATTACCATTTAAATATGCTTGACCCGTTTTTGGAGCCCTTGTCGAATCTTCCTTGTGTTGCAACTGCAGATTATTTTTTCATGCCATTAAGAATGAACTATCTTTTTTTTGTGACATTGTAAAAGTCATCCCTTAAGTTCATTCTTTTTTTTGAGCTGATGGAGACTGTGACTGTCTGCTTTATTGTCATTATCAATAGAACAGCCTCCATTGGGAAGGGATGTTGATGGTGGTATAACACCCACCATCAAAGGCTTCAAGAGACGCGATGCTGAATAAGTTATGGTGATGCTGCTGCTTGGGACTTCAACCTCTCACTTCATGTTCTTGGCAAAGTCCTCACCTTTCTTGGAGGCTTTTAGCCAGGGATGGCCTCAGCAATGATTTTCTCCTCAAAAGGAGTGATCTTGCCAATGCCCAGGTCCTTCTCCGGGCCTTTTTTCCCCAACAGCAAGGGTGTGGAGAAGTAAGTACACTCTGTCTCTTTGGACTGAATGAATAACACTCAGCTACACCTTCCTTCTTATTCATGGCATCCACGAGGAAGAAGACAAAACGGACGCCTGAGTAAGCAATGAACAGAGTGGCAGAAACTGCTCCAGCCTTGGCTTTCATGACTTCGGTGCCAGCCTCCTGGATTCTCCCAGTGAGTGTGGTCAGCTGGTCTTGGCGAAAGTCAACCTTGGGGATACACTGAGAGATCAAGGGAACTATGGTCTTCCCAGCATGGCCACCAATGACAGGCACATTGACTCGAGCAGGACCTAAATCCTTCAGCTCTACCACAAAATGTGTCCACTCTGACAATGTCAAGGGTTGTCACAGCGAAGAACTTGTTGGGGTTGTACACTCCATTCTTCTTAAAAATTTCAGTTGTGATAGGGATAGAGGAGTTGACCGGGTTTGCAATGATGCAGATCTTGGCTTCAGGGCAGTGCTGGGCACAGGCAGCTGTCAAGGTGGCCACAATGGTCATGTTGGTATTGAATAGAACATCTTGTGTCATTCCTGGCTTCCAGCAGGGATCACCACCACATCACAACCTTCCAGGCAGTCTGGCAGCTGTTCAGGTCCGAGGTAGACTTCCACATTTGCTCAGGTCTCAGTGTAATACACTGCCACACGGGGCATATGAGCCATATCATCAAGGATCAGGTGGCTCACTAGGGGCTGTTCTTTAGAAAGAGGGAAAGGGGCGGCCCAATGCCCCCCAGAAGCTCCCAGCATGGCTACTTTAGCATTGTTCTTGGCTGAAGTGCTGAAGCCACAGCAGAGAGCAGTGCCAGCAGGGAGGGTGAAAGCAGACATCATTACTGGTGTGGGTGACAAGGACCTAAGGGAACAAGCTGACAGGGGACAAGTGATTCCAAGGACCTCCACTCTGCGCAGTATCTGCTTGGCCTTAAGGTCACTCTTAGAGAAATCAGTCCTTTACATAACACACTCTCATTTGTAAAACTGGTGTTTGCATGGAGAGGGTATGGTGACTGTAGTGGCTAAGTCTAGAAGTGTAACTAGATCTGCCTCAAGCAGGAAGTTGACTTAATGGAGTAAGTGGGGAAATGAACTATCTTATCCACAAAGGGCTGAGTCAATATAGAATGTCAGTTCAACTGTTATGAAGGCCCTGACACAGGGGTAGAACACAAAGCACCCTGAGTGTTTGAGGAAAATGTAGAAGTACAGGAAGAAAGGGTGAAACTCCCTAAGAAAGGTCCACATGTAAGGATATGCCAATTGAGTTACATGGAAGATTTAAGTCACATAGTACCTTCCTTTGTGGTGTGCCTCTCTCCTGCCTGTTTTGGCTTATTATTTTTAGAACCCAGAGATTCAAGAATAATGATGTTCTCTGATACAGACATAAAAATATGTTAAATACATTATGGGATAAAGCAGATTCTCCAATTTCCCCCCCTCCTTCTCCTCCTTCCTCTCCCTCTTTCCCTCCCTCTCTTCCCCTCCCTTTCCCTTTCTTCCCCCTCCTCCCTCCCTCCCTCTCTCTCTTTTTCTCTCTCTCTCTCTCTCTCTCTCTCTCTCTCTCTCTCTCTCTCTCTCTCTCTCTCTCTCTCTCTCTCTCTGTGTGTGTGTGTGTCCTATTAGAACCCATTTTCAGTGTTTGAAGACTTCTATACCCCTGTTCATTTTATTTGTTCCCTCACAGGCTGTACTAAATAAATCTCAGTGTTTTAATGATATAAATACCAGCTAACTCCCTGTTTTATTTTAAGCAAAACAGATTCTGAGAGTTCACTGACTTGGCTGGAATCATATAACTCTTAGTGGTAGAGTCAAGATTTGACCTGATATCTTTTTTATTCTGGATAATTTCTTGCTATAAATGCCATGGTAGCATGAAATATGGTTTATTTATATTTCAGAAAAGCACTTAGTCATTTCCAGAATACTTTCTCTTTGTGGTATGGGTCATATGATCTTTTGTGAAAGATCCATGACTTACATAAACAAACCTGTTACCAACGACAAAGTCAGGCTCAGAGTTGGTGAGTTGTGTAAGAGTCACATGGTCATCACATAAAAGAATGAATATTTAACTGCAGCCTTTGAATTTCAATTCTGAATTGCTTAGATACCCAATGAACTCAATGATGTAAGAAAAAAGAAGCTAGTGAGCATTAATCCAAGACTCTTTCCTTCCACCCCATGCTTAGGAACAATGATACTAGGTTGCCAGACTTGCTTTTGTATAATCAGTTCTGTGATCTCTGCCAGAGAGGACCTCCACACTGAGTTCCAGCTTTTCTATTTGAAAAATGATGGTCCTAACCTTCTGAAACTCATCAGTTTTTTTAAATGCAAAGGAATCAATGCCTGTGGATGGATGTTATGTATTTAACACAACTACAAATGTATCATTATTTTCTGATAGTTAATTGGTAGAAAATTCAAATTCTTAGGGAACTTTGTTATTTGTTTCATAAATTGAGTCTACATAAGAATACAAGGTACAAATTTAGACCTATGTGAATATGGATTACAACTTAACATGCAAAACTAATTAAATAATTCATAAAGGAAACTAGGAAAGAACCAATGGGGTTATTGTCCATTGGAGCTATTCTTGCAGCAAAGTTATTTTGGTTTTTTGAGACAAGGTTTCTCTGTAGCTTTGGAGGCTGTCCTGGCACTCTGTCTGTAGACCTGGCTGGCCTCAAATTCAGAGATCTACCTGTCTCTGCCTCCCAAGTGCTGGGATTCAAGGCGTGCACCACAACTACCCAGCTTATTCCTGAAGAAATTTAATATGTTAAATAACAAGGGGTCTCTGATGTCTTTGGACATGTGTAGAAATATTGGATGAATAAACATTGTTACAGGATAAGTGTCAAAGACTATAAGAGCCTCATCGTTCTTCAAATTGATCAACAAAATCATAATGTAGTAGGATAGAATACTACAAAACAACTCAAACCTAAAGTATTTCAGAAGAGAGTTGCTGACTTTATGTGTGCTAATCAGAATCTAAATATCTCTCAAAATTAGAAAAAGAACACATGGTCTTTGCCCAGATGTCGGACTGCCCACCTAAGTTTCCTTAATCATTCTCCACTATGTTATATGATAACTTTATTAATATATTGCTGTAATATTCAGATGCAGATACATCTAGCACACACCCATATCACATTACCAGCCAATATTTATAATGCAATGATGTAATGTAGTAATGAGAGGAAGTTTTGAAATTTCAGCACCTCGTTTTAGGAGTTATGCTTCTTGGCTACTTTTAATTTGACAGCAGACATGAGACAATTATGTGAATGGACTTTAAAGGAGTCTAGGTTCAGCACAGGAAGTTGGTCCAGACAGCATTGAACTTGCACAAGTGAGAAAGTCTCTTAGCAATAACTGCAAGGAAAGACCTTCAGTGTTTCCTGGAGTACTGCCTGAAAAGTTCCTGGTGTGAAATTTCAAGCCTAAATTCCCAATAAGGAGCCTGGTCATGATAAAGGTTGGATGGATAAAATATGAAGAACTGAACAACCCATCTGCTGAGAACGCAGCTTGGTAACATCTATACAAAGGGACTTTTGCTTTACTTGAAAGAATGACCCCCTTCCTACAAGCATTTATTTATTTATTTATATTTACATTATCCAGCTGAATTCATTCCGTGTCACCAGCAGGTTTCATAGTGTGGTTTTATTACTGACATGGTTATGCCAGGCCTCAGTCTTGATATCACCAGTCCCACTGCTCCCTCAGGTCCCTCTTGCTCCCATCCACTCACACAGGCGTTCTCGTGCATACAGGCTGCTCATCAAAGCCAAGTCCCCATTCTTTTTACCTGGAACCTCTAGGGTATCTTGCTGCTTTTACTGTTAACATTTGGGTTTTCTTTTTTTTTTATTTTCATGAGTTCTAGAACAGCCAGGGCTACACAGAGAAAACTTGTCTTGATAAAAAAGGAGAGAGGAGGAGGGAGGGAAGGAGAGAGAAGAGAGAGAGAGAGAGAGAGAGAGAGAGAGAGAGAGAGAGAGAGAGAGAGAGAGAGAGAGAGAGAGAGAGAGAACATTGTAGCAGCAGTGTGTGACATGTGGCAGAGGAAAACTGTTTAACTCATGAAGCAAAAAAAGGTCCTGTACAGGTGTCTTTTTCAAGTGCACGCCTCACCTTGTGACCTCCTTCTAAGTAGACTAACACCTCCTAAAATACTTAACCACCTCCCAATCTCACCATTAGCTGGGACCTGGCCATCAACATGGAAGCTTTTGGGAGACTGTGTATGTGCAGGAGACCCTATTAGACTGCAGTGTGTCCTGAAGGGAGATTTCGGGATGCCTTGGGGTTTCATTGACAATTAAAATAATAATTTTTTCAGTTTTTTCTAATTAAATTACAACTATAAAGAAAAATATGTTTTGCTTTGTTTTATCGTTTCCCCTATTCCTGCTTAGGCTCTTCAATGTAGTGAAAGAGGATGTTGAGTTGGAAACTAGACTGGGCTACATAGTTGAGTCAGTAAAGGACTTGGAACAAAAACATGAGAACTTGAATTTGATCCCCTATACTCATAAAACCAGCAGATGTGTTGGGGCTGGAGAGATGCTCAGTGGTTAAGAGCACTGGCTGCACTCCCAGAGGACCCAGGTTTGATTCACAATGCACTTCAGTTCCAGGGCATCTGAGGCCCTCTCTGGTCTTCACTGGCAATAGGCACAAAGTGGTACTGAGATATACATGCAGGCAGAGCACCCATATACATGAAATAAATAAATTTTCTAAAAAGCCAGGAATAGTGGTGTGCATGTGTAATCCCATCAGAAAGAGGACACAGAGGGCTCACTGACCAGCCAGCCCAGCTGAATTAGCAGACTCCACATCAGTAAACGGTATTCTTTTTGTGTTAATTTTTTTCCCATTCCATAAAAGACGATTCCCCTTTAAACAATCTCAGCTGTTTATCTCACAGCCAAGTACTTTTGGCCCAGACATGATTCTCTCTACTTGCATTCCATCTCCCGGTCTCCCATGACCCTTCTCCCTTCCCATCTTTTCTTCTCTTTCCCCAACAGGGACTTGAACTCAGGACTATGTTGACATGTAAATCCCTGCTTCTTTTTTCCCTTTTCTGAGACAGGGTCTCCTGCGTAGCCCAGTACCTGGAATCCTTTCACGCTGGCTTTCTGAGGAAAGGCTGAGATTACAGATTCACCATGGCACTGAACCCTGTAAAGCTGCTTTTGTCAAGTTATAGAACACCCTTAACATCTTCTTCTGTCCCTCTCCCACTATTGTCAGTTGGTATCTGAGATTCTCAACTAACCGGCTCATGGCCAATAACCTATCCCTATTCTATATTTAGTCATCTTTCTTAATACTGTGTTATACATGGTCCCTTCTAGGTTTCCTGAACTTCCTATTTCCTGTCCTCCTCACCTTTAGAGTTTATATGACTTGTCCCTATCTAACTCAGCCACATCCTGAATGAACATAGCTGGAATTTGTCATTAACCCACATAACACCTTTCCCTGCTCCATTTCAAATGCTAGATACCAGCCCATTTACCAGCTTGGCTTCAAACCCATGCACCAGCATGGCTTTCTTTCCTTACATTTCACCACTAACTTCTTCAGCCTCACCAAGGACTCCACCCAGATTCTCTTACATCCCTCTAGAGCAACCAAGATCTACTTTCCCATCTACTGTCAATGTTATATTGGATGGCTGATTCTTGGCAACAACATCTTTGAAAGAGTTCTTGGTTCATGTACTCTGATCTCTGTTATAGATAAATTTGAAGCCTTGGAAAGGCTCAACCTCTATCTTTTTCTTGAACCTGAAAATTGACCCATAAGATGACTAAACTACTTTAAAAGGCATAAATTTTAGGACTTAAGATTTCCAAAGAGACTTTATAGTATACTGATATTGCTATATGCATTTAAATAATTTACTTTCCCCACTCTCTCAGATTTCACATAATTATTCCTCTACTTTTTGCTATAGCTATACTCCTTTCCTTCAGTACCCACCCACACACAATCCGTTTGAGACCAAAGAGAGATCATCAGTGACTGCGTCATCTTTGCAGATTAGATGCCCAACTCTACTTGAATATGCAGCTTATTCCTTCCCAATGTGATGTCTCAATCTACTTATGTTTTCTTCTGAGTGACAGAACTCTCACTACACTGTCAGTTGACTGATGCTTCTTTTACCACAAGAACAGATCATGTTTGGCGAGTTGCTGGCAAGTTTGTTTATGACCATGTCTTTCTTTGCATAAGTTAATTATTTAGTATGGTTCCTGCTGCAGTAGAGGTGCTTTGTATATTTGTAATGTGATCTATTTTATAGAGGCAAAATGCTATTGTTTTATTTCCAAGTGCTTTACCATATATTATCTGTATCTTCACATGTGTAAGTCATGATTACTAAATGATGTGTTTTGTAAGACACTGTAGAAGCCTATAGGTCTCAGCCCAGGACTGTGTAGAGCACAATCCAGAAACCAGCAGCTCTGATAGCTAAATAACAGGGATCAAAATTCAGTAATTCTTGGTCCCCTTTAACCATTTATGTGTTAGTTTTATTTTTTTTTTGAGATTGTAATTACATTACACCCTCCTCTTCCTTCCTCCCTCCAAACCATCATGTATATTCTTTAATGTGCAATGGTATTCACTCACATGCTCACAGTGAACAAAGATCAAAATCTAGGTTGTGTAATCAGCATCCAAGGGCAGTAAGGACATTAAAATTGTACCAGACAAACAAACAAAAGGCTTCCCGGTTACAATCAGTATCTTTCCATTTCCTCCATTCCCTTTCCCTTCATTTTTCTTTCTGATTTTTAACTAAAATTTAATTTAATTTATGTAGTCTGAGTGTGTGTGTGTGTGTGTGTGTGTGTGTGTGTGTGTAAGTACTAAAACATGCATGTGACACATGTGGAGGTCAGAGGACAATATTCAGGATCAATTTTCTAATTCTACCATGTGGATGCCAGGGATCAAACTAAAGCATGACGGCACGGGCTTTTTCCCCACGCAGCCATTTTGCATGCCTCTATCATTCCTTTAAACGGAGCATCTACTTGAAAGAAATGTATTTAAGACATTTACCAATTTGCTGCTTCAAATCAAGTATTCTGTAATTTCAAAAGGTCTTATAACATTGCTTGATTTAATATACATTCTTTGGCTACTTGAATATTACATTGCTATTTATATTGAAAAGTTTTTCAAATGTCTCCAGGTGACTTTTTATATGAATGCTACTAGAATCTTAAAATTAGCTGCATGGAATCACCCCCACTTGCGCTCATTTTAGCCAAAAAAAAAGTTACAAACATGGAACATGGTCAGGGAGTGAAATGAAACGAGAATTCTGAATGCCTAAACTCTAACCACTCACTGTTCATTTTCAACACAGCCTAAGATCCTGAACTGAGCTTAAGTGGGTTAACAGAGTGGGATTTCATTCTGTAGTCTACCGAGACTACACTAGACACAATGCAGTGTTTACAAAGATGTTATGTTTTGAGCAGTGCCATGTAAACTGTCAACACTCAAAAACTAAATTATAACAGTAGCGTTCAGAAGGCTGTTTAGGGGAAACAAATGAGACGTGTAACAGGTTATGGGACTGGTTTATGATGGTTAGTGAAGACAAGAAATGAGGTGCTTGGTGAACGAATACTAAGGAGGGTGATGTGGAGACTTCATAGTTTTTAAACCCAAGTCTATTGAAAAGTAAAAGCACATAGTATTCACCAAGTAGGATAATGATGACTGTTACTATAAGGTAGTTTCTACTTCTTTAATACAATTCTCAAAAAATATTCTGACATATCTTACAGGATAATTAAGCAGTTTAGAAGTGCTTTGAAACTTACAAAATATTTTTCTGGGCAAATATGTCTGGCTGACGAAAATGATTTCTAATAGAATTATTATGCTATTTATTCATCTACCTGGTTTTTGTTGTGCTGGCAAATTATTATGCATGCAAGCAAAAGTTCCTCCTGTGAAGTATTTGCATTCCTTTCTATACTATTTCTATTAAGACAAATGAAGAAATGAGTCTGAAAACCATGGTGCACAGGGCTACAAATGCAGGAAAGCCAGGACAGAGCAAGGACACTCAGTCCCCACTGCCCCTCTCTGCGACCTTCAGTACATTCCAAATTTCCCTCATCTGTAAAGAAAGAAAAGTTTCCTGCACTATGTACAAATCTAGGAATCACTAAAACTATGGCATTTTGTTTCTTTATATTACTATTCTGTTCACATATGTGAAGTTCAAAGAGATTTCTACCCGATGGATGGCAAAACGCACTTAAAAAATAACAGTAGGACATCACCAGCAGTGCTCTATTTAGTTATAAATAAAAACAGAGTTGATCCTTGTATCTCAATGACCAAACTGGTTATGTTTTTCTGAGATCACATTCACTCAACAATTTATTTGGAGACACAATGAACAGACCAACACTCCCCTCCCCATTTGAGCAGCCATGACAGGCTAACATGTGCTTGCCTGACCTTGCTGCTCCTGTCCTGGTCAATAGGAGGTCAGATGCCCTTATCATGGCAAGGAACCAATCAGAAGTTAGCTGGCAGGGCTGTGCTTTGCGGCTCTGAGTGTGCTTTATGGACAAGTGTACAACAGTGATGTGCAGAGCATAGCAAACCTCCTAGGAGGGCCTATGGGCCATAACAACCAGTTGACCAATCAACACAGGACAGGTAGTGCAAGCCTGGAAGTACACCAATCCTGATACTGTTGCATACCCCTAGACACTCCCTTTAAGCTGCCCTATAAAATCCTTGCCTTGTGATTTCTCTGGGTCTTTCTCCAGCCATTCACTGTGATGAATGCCTGAGCTAACGGGGTTAGCTCATGAAACAACTACAATGAAAGACTCTTTGCTTTTGCATCAAAATGGGCCTCTTGGTGACTTTGGGGTTCAGAATTTGGGCACAACAACATTATCCATTATTCCTTGATATTGGAACAATACATGGTGATATTATTGCAATTCTTTATCAGAAAGTATACTAAACTTTGCATAATTTAGCTTACCTATTATTTTTCTAAGCAAAAATTCTTAGCATACTTTCCATTTATACTTACAGAGTTTATATAGGACTGTGAGATGTGTGAACATCACTCTTTAAGAGTAAAAGGAATTACTTATTTTCAATATATTTTTAATCAAGACATCTTGAGTGAAATTACTAATTGGCCATGCCGTTGAATTAAACCATTTATGCAGTCATAACTGTGTTTCAAGTTCTAGCTCTGTCCCTGTATGCCATTTGTCAAATACCTGATACCAAAACATCCAAGCACTTCAAACAAACTGTGATTTGCCATATAGAGAGCTTTATGTGCTCTTTATTGGATTAATTAATTCAGTTTGAACTCCTTTATTTACAATTGCTAGAAAATTCTGTAGACTATTTCCTCCTTTTCATGCATGTACATGTGCCCACAGGAACACACATACCTGAAAATTAGTATGGAACTGTGAGTGTACACTTAGCTTTTGGAGAGACACTCAATATGCTCTTTGGCAGATGTAGAAGGTAAAAAGTTACCCTGTTTCCTCAAATTACTGGTCCTCTATTTCCACTGTCACTTGATCGTTAGCAGAAGCATATGAAAGTTGTAGAGGGTGCTTTAGACTTCCACGGTCTTTAGCTTTTCAGCTCCAAGGTTTTCTGGGAAAGCACTTGGCTCCTTATGGAGCCAATGAACACCTATAACAATTAACGCATAAGGACACAGGAGAGTGTTGTGGACAGGTTTTGGTTAGGATATGAAAAGCCCCAGCTTCTACTTCTAGCACTGTGAGCGCCTGAGAAATAGACAGTCAGGGTCTTTTCTTGTTTCTCTACAACCGTGCTTATAACTTTGAATTTCTACCATATTTATGCCCTGTTACCAAGGAAAGACTAAGAATCACACCGTGTTTATTAGCTAGTACCAGGAAAAGTCTTCTCACACAAAAGGGAAGAATACCATAGAAATAAAAAGACAATGCAAAAGGGAATGAAAACAAGTAACTGCTGTTTGAGAAGAGCCTATTAAGCTGAAGAGTTATCAAAATTTATGAGTGATCCTTCATATATTTACACTGTGACTTCATCCTAGGGCAAAGCAGCAGTCTGGGATGTCTTGTGAATGATTATGCCTATGGCATTTCCACACTTCATTTTTAAGGAAGGAATTAATTCCATATCTACCATTTCCCTATTGCTTTGACACTGATATGCTGCCTCTTTCTAAACACTGCGGATCCTCTCTTTCCTCCTAGAAGTCTTGCTATTTTCTTTTCTTTTCCACTCATCCTTCTCTGAGCACTCAGGCTCCTTGGTTTCTTCTCTCCTCTTGAATAGCAGTATAGGAATACATCGTGCAGATCACAACACAGCTTTCATAACTCCTACTGCTACTTCTCCCTACACAGAGGAATGAGCTACCACTTTTCTTGGGTTTTGCATTTTTATGACTTCTGCATTTTTATATATAAACCATGACTTTTGCATTTTATATATAAACATCTAGCATGATTATTGGAACACAGGGAAATCTCAATACATTCTTATTAGATTTGAAGACTCTTACATGGCAAGACAGTGACTCTTGCACAATCACACCACTACTGACTAAGTCAAACAGTAGCACTAGAAGTCAGTCTTTAAATGTCTTCCATGGTTACTGCTGTCAGTTTGACAATGACATCCATTTATCCATTCAGTCAAAAAATATGCATGTATCTACTTTGTTTTGGTGTGTTTCTCACCTAGTAGGGATACAGCAGGAAACAAAACAAGCATGTTAATGAGCCATATTTCTATTGTGTGGGGAAGTGTATGGATAGTGTCCATATGTGTAGTGTTCAACATTGTAACCTGTAACTAACCAAGGCCTTTAAAATTACGTTGCTTGAAATTAAATATAATAAAAATGCAATTACTTTTGCAAACCAGCTTCATTTCAAGTGTTCAATAGCCACATGTGGCTACTGTATAGCATTTACTGGGTAATCAGACTTAAGGAGTATTTTTTATCACTTCTGAAAGCTCTACAAGACAGTGTGATTCTCATAAACAGTAAATTATAGATGTTGACATGCTGTGGATGCAAAGGTATAATACAAGAAGAATGGATAAAATTTTAGGGTAATTCTCAAATATCCTTAGACAAAGATGAATTTCATATAAAGGTCTGAAAGAATTGGGCCAGAAGATGAGCCTATTTCTTAGTCTTAGAGAAAATCATTATAGATAAAAAAGTAAAAAAAATGCTTACATATTCTAGGAATAGCAGGTGGAGACTAATTAAAATGGTCAACAGGAAGGATAGTAGAAGTCAAGGGTAGGGAGAAAATGGGGAGGTAAGTCTTCAGAGTGAGATGAGAATCCTTAACTAAACCCGGGTTCCTGAATTTTGCTGAAGATTATGCAATCACAGACTTCATAATAACGTGGACAACAGCTAACAGAGCTATGGATGAGCTAGGTAATAGAGATAGGGAAAGTAATTACTATGTATACTGAGTAGGGAGAACAAAACATTTGCTAATTGGGGATAAGGAAACCAGCACAGTATGAGTGTTGCAGTCTAGACACCTGACTTGGAGAAAGCAGACATTAAAATCACACCAAATTAAAAACATTTATTAAGCATTTGAAAGTTCTAGCAGGAAGCTTGGCAAGTTTAGATCTGAACTTGGAAGAGGTGAAGTTAGACATAAGTATCAAAGAACTTTCAAATTATATACACTCACAATAAAGTACAAGGTCACCAGCCCTGAGGCCCTACATTTGTCCTATCACAAGACAGTCACCCTTTTCTGCAGACCTAAGGCCATGGCTTGCTCTAATCCAGTAGACACAGAATACAGACCTATCCAAGACTGAGAGCCATCCCCAAATATCAAGATCCAGGAAGACCTAGCACTAGTTAAGTTCTTATAACCCTAGGCTTCACAATGGCATTGGGTATAGGTTGCAGACACTCCCATCATGGATCCAGAATCACAGCCTATCTCTAAAGACCCAGCCAGCAGGTCCACCACAGTAGACATAGATTGTAGAACCAACTCTGCAGATACAAGTACCAGGATTCCTGCATGGTACTACACATACTGGCTACAGAGGGCATGAATGATAGCCTGCTCAGATTCTCTCTACTGGATGACTGATGAGATGTTTCGCCAAAGTAAACTAGTCTGCAAAAACAGTGCAGTAAGTTCTTACTTTCAACATTCAGATGTCAATGTGAAGCAAGAAGAAATACAAAAACAAAGTAAACAAATAACTACCAAATAAGACAGTAAAATTTTTCCAGTAGCAAGAAAGTATAGAGAAATAATTCCAAGAAAACAGGAAAAAATTGACCCAAATCAGAAACTTAAAAGAAATTAATTTATTTTCAAATGGAATAGAAAAAGCATGACACCTTTAAGTATACAATTTAAGATTTTCAAAAGCCCACTTTCCTAATGAAGATGTAGCCAGGAGGTTAGGAAAAACTAGAATTAAATCCTGAGATGGTATATAGCATTACAAACCAAATGACCAAAAACTACATAAATATGGTCTTTCATTAGAAAAAAAGAAATGTAATCTCGTAGACAATAGGATAAATTGGGCTAGGACAACAGAATCTCATTATAGGCCCTCTTGAGATGACTGGTAAACTAAAAGAGACCAGGGAATCCGGTTGTCTGGTTTTGTTACCTTTACTTACAGATATACAAGAATTAACTATGTACAGAGCTAATTTCAATCCAAGTTTTCTTCTTGACACAGATCCAGTCATCATTAGGTATGTAAGCAAGAGATAACTATTTATCTGGATCAGCAGGGTTAAATGTGTGGAGTGTGTCAATGAATACAGCAGTATCAGAAAATTAGTAGCATGGTATTGTGGTGCTTGTGATGTTAAGTCAGGTACACTACAAGATAGGGCCCAGTGGGTAGAAAATAATTTACAATAAAATTGATATTATGATGTTCAAAATTGTTGGCAATGATGAATCTAAGAATAAGAGTGTAGGAATAAGGGTATTTCTAGGTATGTTGAGTTCTGAAATTGAGAAATTACAGGACTGAAGGGAGAGGTAGTTAGATTAGATGACACTGCAAACAATAGAAGTTACTTGTTTTATTATATCTTGCAGATTACAATACCTGGATTGGGATTTAATATCTTTTCATATGCTAGTCACTCTTCTACTGCTGTGAGGAAACACCATAACCAAAGCAATTCTTTTAAAAGAAAACATTTAATTGGCAGCTTTCTTACAATTCCAGAATCCATTATCATTGTGTTGCCAGTGTAGTGGCATAGCAGAAAGCGATAATCAGACACACAGGCTGAAAAAGACAGGGTCTGGCATGAACTATTGAAACCTCAAAGCCCACCCCCAGTGGCACATGTTCTCCAACAAGGCCACACCTCCTAATCCTTCTAAATCACTCAAACAGTTCTACTCTCTGGTGACCAAACATTCAAAGACATGAGCCTACGTGGGGCATTCTTATTCAAACTACGACATATGGTAAAAAATTATTATATCTCTGAGGGTATAGGCAATATGCTTAGGAGACACTGCAAACAGACCATTCCATCTCTATGTTACTTTCACAGTTTATACTTTTTGTCTTGTAATTTTATCTCTGTAATAAAAGAAGTACATATTACTATATCAATTCCATGGTAAAACAAAAGATTTATTTCTATTGGCATAGGATCTAATTGTGTCTTCCAAAGACTAACTCTACTTCAAAAGAAATATAAGCTAAACACATGAATGTTGCTACAATAGAAAAAAAAGATTAAAAAAAACTAATAAGAAATTTAGTCTATTATAAATATAGGTAACAATGACATAAGAAAATATCAAATGGAACCAAACTGACTGTGTTTCCTAGACTGTGTTCCTTGGTCAGTCATGCCCCATAGTGGGAAATACCAAAGGAATATATTCAGCTCCAGCATAGGACCACCTGTTATAAAATCGGCCTTTTCAGGCTTCTCTGGGCACTGACTTCTCCACTTTCTTTCTTGCTGAAATTCCAATATAGTAGAATTTGGTTAATACATTCATATAAATTGTACCCTTCAGAATTTCATATTGTTTTATTATAACCCTTCTTAGACTTGAAATTTCTGCTCAGTGAAGGCAGAATGTGATTCGCCTATCTTTCTCAGAGAGGCAAAGGCCTCTTCAAAGGCAAACACCATCCCAGAAATGTGTTTAGCCTCATCCCAGCATCTCTGATTTGAATTTTCTCTGGCTACACTATGTGACAGGGGAGGTTTCATATGGACACACATCATTTTACAATCTGTTCAAACACAACACAGCTATCCCCAGCCAAGGTCACAGGCACAAAACCATCTCAAATTAGTATAGACTTAATGATTTATGCATTTTTACACAAAACATGTCTTCTCACATTATTACATTGAAAAACTATAAGGAAGGGGTTCTAAAGGGTAGACACAAAACCTAAACTAAACATTGAACTGTCTGATTTAGTACTTAGAGATGTGAAAATAATTAAGGTGATGGGAACATGGCCTCTTTGCATCCCTTGAACACGATTCTTTTAGGAGAAAATGAAGGCGTGGCAGGCATCACCACATGGTACTTTCTTCTATACACCCACTCAAGTATCTGAATTTTAATAGTATCTACATAGTTAGCAAAATTTGAATATATAAAATAGCCTAGGTTCAAATCTAAACTATCATGTTGATATAACCAGATTGTCATAGTAAAGTGTCTTCTACCCACATGTTCTTTCTCAGTGAGTGTGATCAGAGACATGATAATCAGGGCAGTTGAGAAATCATATTCATGTAAATAACTGTAGGCTATTGTATATATGGAGTGGAGCTGGAGAAATACTGAGTGTCTTGTCACAAGTACCCAGCTCGTGACAGTGACACTAAGTATTATGAAGTGACTCCTATATATACCCCTACACCCTAGTCTACCATGGTTCCGCATCTCAAAACTTAAAGTAAAAACTGAAGGAAAAGAAAGAGAGAGATAATTTTGCTTAGTTAAAAAGCAAGTTACCTACTCTGAGAGTTTTGGGGACATGTTGGAACAAGAAGGCAATGTAAAATCTTAGAGTCAAGAACAAAGGACGTAGGAGGGTAAATGAAAAAGACTGCCAGGGGATGAAGCACCACATGTACCATGACACCAGTCTTTCTGAATACTACACACAATTCACGGAGGATAAAAATGGTGTTCAAGTATCTGGCTAACTTAATTTGCCACTTATTAATCTCATTGTGTGGAAAATATTTATACTTTGTTAAAGCAGTAAAAAAAGTGCTACATGCAAGCAAGAAGCAGCAAAGGTAATTTTTTTTATTAATATTTTTTTTATTTTCCATTTTAAATTTAGATAAGAAACAAGGTTGCTTCACAAGTCAGTTCCAGGTCCCTCTCCCTTTCCCTCCCCTCCTCCCGTGCCCTCCTCCCATCCCCCCCCCCCGTTATCCCCTCATTCCCCCAGGGAGGGTGAGGCCCTCCATGGGGGTGTCCATAGTCTGTCATTTCATATAGGGCAGGGCCTAGACCCTTCCCCAAGAGTTCAGGGTGAGAGTGCACCTCACATTGTTTTAAGTCATGTTTCCTGTATCGCTCTTCCCCAGAACCTTCCTCCTGAAGGACTAAAAGGTGGGAAAGCACTTCTATTATAAACCATATTTTCTTAAGAATAGCTTGGAAACAGCAACATCGGATGACACCCAGCATTTATCCTCTCATGCAGTGAATCTCATAGAACAAAACCAACAAAAGCAAATGAGAAGCTACATGTGTGCAATTCAAACTGATGCCAAGAGGCACCTGCCCTTTGGGAAGCAGCTTCACAAAGGGGGACATCTTACTTGGAGCTTAGAGTGAGTTGGGCATGAGCCATGTTCGAGACGGATGCTGGCTCTGAAGAGATGTTGTGCCATCAGGAAAGTGCCCTCTACCCAATAAAACCCAACACATGTGATATAACAATATCACCAACTAATATTTTTTCCCCAGCTTAAGAGTACTTGCTTCATGAACTGGCCTTTTGGAGCCCATTCTCTGTGGTGGGATGAAGGGGGAGGAATTTGATCTTGCATCAACTTGATATACCATGCGCTATTGACTCCCATGGGAGGCCTTACTCTTTCTGAGGAGTGGAAGGGGGAGGGGGTAGGAAGGAGGTGGTGGGAAGGGAAATTGTGGTTGGTATATCAAATAAAAAGAATTTAATAAAAAAGAGTACTTATGTTCATGTTCATAGCTCAGTTTACCTGAGACATCTCATTAAATTAGCAGGATGAGCCAAATCAACTCTTGGCAGACATTTTACATAAATTTTAAACTCATTGTGTGAAATGCTTTTGATATCCAAGAGGTATTGGAGAACTTTGTAAATGAAGTTGTTAAAATTCAACTCTTAAACTAAGACAGAGCCATAGGAAAACAAAATTTATCAGAAAACACAGGTTAAAGCATTAAAAAGTGTCCCTGGAAGGTGGCAGAACTTGCAGTCAGAATTACACCAGCAGTCTCAGGTTGTTCATACAGAGATTGTACAACAGTCATTGCCAAAACACACAATAGTTCATAGTTTCACCAGTATCATAATAGCGTACACCTGGTGAGATAAAATTCCTAAGGGTTTTAATCTTTCATTTTTTTCTAATACAAAACTCAAGTAGATGCCAAAATACTATTTTGCTCTGTAGATGAGTCTTAGAAAAATGTTTCTTTTTATGAGATATATGTGTGTTGTACACTTGTGTGCATGCGTGGGGGCGGGCAGTGGTCAAGGTCAGGTTGTGCTTTTTGATTATGCTCCCCCTTGTCTATGGAGACAGGGTCTTTCACCAGAACACCAAGCCCATTGATCTGTCTAGTTTATCAAGCCAGCTAATGAAAGGAATGCCCTGTCTGCATCTCTTGCAAGATTGATTGCATGTGGGCTTCTATGTCTGCCCAGCGTTTATGTGGGTGTATGGAATACAATCTCTGCTCTTTCTGACTGGTGTGGGAATTTATACACACTGGATCACCCTCCCAGACCTCAGGGATGATTCTATTTCCATATTGATGTAAGTCACTAACTCAGCATTGGTTTACCTTTGTTAAAAAAAAGCCTGACAAAAGTAAAAGAAACCCCAATTCCCCCAAGTCACATATACACAGTCACACCTGTGGTTTTAGTCCACTTTGCTCCATGCAAATTTCAGTTCCTGCCTCATTTGCGGATGCCTTTTACACATGTTATAAACAGAAGAGATCAATTTATAGTGGGTGAGGGCTTTTATGAATGGTCTTTCTTCCTTTCAACCTTCCAGAAATGCTGATTTCCTGGTGTGCTGAGAATATACACAGACTGCTTCTATGCAGTGGAAGCAATTGATTTGAGCAAGAAGTGAAACCAAAGAGTAGGACCCTGTAGACCACCAAAGAATGCAAACTTCCAGAGTATACAGAGTAAGTCCTAGTCACAAAAACGCAACACTCTGAACCATCATGTCTTTGGTCATGAGTTAATGTTTTCAAAACTCTGTCAATCTTTCTATCAGCTCTTCAGAGCTTTTGCACACTTAGTTGGTGTTACTATGAAAAAACTATCTGTAATTATTACTGTTTTAGTAATGTGTGAGAGCTGTGTTCATTTAAGAACTGTTAGAAAATTTAGCCGATCAATGATATCATGCTGCATAAATTCTATATAAAGTAGCTCTGTGGTCGTGCAGGCTTCTGTCACTGTCACAAGACAATAGGCAGAACTCCTGGAGTAAAGGATGAGTATTTAGTGATCCATGGAGCACAAGAAAGAGTCTGGTATAATTCAACCAGACAATCTATAAGGGTATGGCCCATCCTTGTTATGCCGGACTGTACCTGCATGTATGTTTCCTCACCAACATATATTTGTAATGCAAACATCGGTATGCACAGAGTTCTGAAAGACCTTGGTGGGTATGTGCCATGGGTTGAAAATCCAAATGGACTGACATCTACGTTCTCAGTCAGAGTTCAAAGAGGGCAATGACCAATTTTTTATTTGTGAATCGAGCTCTTTTCATGGTCTCGGTGATACCAAACTCCCAGCACTTTTGTGTTTTCTGATTTTGATGCTTGTATTGTCTCCAGGTTTGATGGTGATACACTCACTACTACAGGTAAGAATAAGATGGCTGTGCTATGTCAATATAGAATGCACATTAGAGAATTCTCATCCAGAGATGATTTACAGTGCTGTCTGTGGTTAAGGTTTATGCTAATGTTCAAGAGTATAATTAAATAAGAGGTTTAAGAATAGAAAGACAACAGACATGGACAGGTGTGCTCATGGACAGAAATATCATAAACAGATGCCCACTTGTCCTCAGAGTAGGGTTTATTATTTGTCAATTTTGTATTTGATTCAATCAAGGATATAAGGACAGCCACCTGTATTTTAGCACAAATTGGACTATGAGGCTAATCCTTTTTGAATGTAGTATTTTGAAAATACACTCAAAAGAAGGATGAATGCAGTATTATGAAAACACACTCAAAAGAAGAGTACACTCATTGTGATCTTTGTACCTATTCTGCACTTAACTATGTTCCTATAATTCTACCTGGAAGCCTCCATTGTTAATAAGGCATTCTTCAGAGATACAACTTGTAAGGAAGCAAATTAAGATTAATTAAGGGCACAAAATATTAAGGTAGATCCCCAGTCCCCTATGACAAGTGTCCACCCAGAAAGAGAGACACTGGGATGGTACAGAGAAAAGTCTGCCAGAAGATACAGCAAGATGGTAGTTACCTACTATTTGATGGGAGACCTTACTAGGAACCAATCAGCCTGGCACCTTGAATTCAGACATCCTGCCTGGAGATCTGTGAAGAATTAAGTTCCTCTGGCTTAAGATACTTGGTCTGTTGTAGTTTTTCTGCCTGTCCTGGAAGATTAATATAACCCCTTGATTACTATATTCAGTGTCTCATTTTCCACATCTATGAGGGCATAGAGCATGAGGCCCAG